>NW_012154507.1:6310636-6319694 GCF_000956105.1 Propithecus coquereli | reverse complement strand
GGCCTGAGAGAAAGATACAGAGAAGTTTGGGGGCAGAGAGGACTAAAGCTCTAGGGAGAAAATGCCTGGCTAACTCTGCACCAGAAGCAAGGCAGCAACCCTTCCCTAATTTGAATTGAATGTGCTGACGTAAATGTCCTGAAATTCAAACACATTTTCATTTACCAATATCTATACAAAAGTAAAAAAAAAATTAGCTAAATTTACCAAATACATGGATGTTAGCTTTTGACATTTTTTAAAATACAGGAAAAGGAAATGGAAAATTCCCTCTCACAAATTTCTGTTTCACAAATTTAAAGGCAGCCACGTTAGGATAACCGAAAGAATGCAGTCAGAAAGACCGGGCTTGAGTCCTCGCTGTGCCACTAGATACCGATAAACCTGGTAAAGTCAATTGCTCTGAGCTTCAGGTTTTTTTTACCTATAAAATGAAAATGTTAGATTAAATTATTTGTAAATTTCCTTCCAGCTCTAAAATACAGAGTCTATTTTCTGATTTAAACAAAAGCCATTATATCAAAATCTTTTAAAAACTGATTTTACTCTATGATTGATTGCTTCCATTTAGTATGTAAATGAATGATGTCAAATATTAATATATGTCATTCTTTCATTTAAGGAACACACTGTTGCTGTGTGTGTGTGTGTGTGTGTGTGTGTGTGTGTGTGTATTTGGAAGAGTAACAAGAGTAATGCCACCGGCTAGAAATAGTTGGGGGCTGCGGGAGGCGGGTGTGGAACTGACCTAAAGCAAATGGCATGTTATCAGTACAGATACAATTAGTAACATTTTACAGTACCACATATACTTGCAATGCAGGGTATCTAAAACAAACTTAAAGGGAATGGAGAACAAGGAAAACATTCCTCGCCCCTCCACTAATTAGCATAACAAGTGACAGAACTAAAGGGATTTCATTTTGATGCAACAATTACAAATAGTGGGGGCAATCTCTAAAAGTAAAGATAAAGATTAAATTCACAAGACAAGTTGATATCTGTACATTTGCATGACTGTAAATCATAAATCCAACTAAAAGTTTTTTCAAATCCATTCCAGTTTAACTCATCTTTTCCCAAGTCCCCCAAGAGATTTTTAATGGCTGGCTTTTCTTGAAACTCAAGGACATTTATTTATGAGTTCTCCAAGATACTAAGAGTAATAGGGCAATCTTTGATTTAAGAAATAAAAAGTTTCCTAAATTCTTTCCAGGGGTAATGAGCTGAGTGAGACAGGACAGCATGGTGTGCAATCCCCAGTGCCAGTGGGAATGGTAACTTTGCTCCTACCTCTCCATTCAGACTGGGAACCTCCAGATGTGGGTGGTTCTGCATTGTTTGCATTCCGCCTGGAGACTCTCCGTGCTGGGCCACTGCTTTGGGAGCCACAGCTGACTTGGGAGACTCTTGTCACATGCTGGATTTTACAACCTGGATCAACAATGGTAGGGACTAAAGGCAAAAGTGATTCCAGGATTGACAGTCAGTTCCCAATTTGTGACCTGTATTGTCTAACTTTCTCCTTTATACTGTATGGTTCAAATGAAATAATTGGAAACTTTAAGGACAAAAGCTGAGTTGCAGATAGAACGCAGAGGGTTTTGGCACCTTCCTTGGGGGTTTTGTTCTTTTTTCTTTAGTCTGATCAATTTAAGACATAGGCAAGCTTAAGCTGTTGGAGTGGAAGGAGCATCATTGAGCACTGCTTTATTGACTCCTTCTTGCCAAATGACCTCACATAATTCTCTATAATTATTTTTAAATAGTTCTACCTACTGGAAATGGGCTGAGAACTTTGTACCCAGCCCTTCCTGTTCCATATACATACCTGGGTTTGAATCACTTTGAATGGGCGCATATCTTGGGTACTTCTCCCTGTTTTCTGATACATAGCTTGCTGCCTGAAAGTCAGACGCTGTTGCTAAGAAAGTGAACACTCCGGTGTCAGGGTTTGTTTGTTTGTTTGTTTAATAGAAATGAAGTGTTTCCATTTTTCATAGGACTTTTTCCTTTTCTTCTTTTTTAAAAAAATTATTTAGAAACTCTACTACCAATGAGCTATTTAACTTTTGGAAACTTGTTTGAACCCTGGTTTCCTTATTTATAAAATAGGAATTATGATGGTACCTATCTCATAGGGTTGCTGCTATGATTAAATGAGATAATAAACTTAAATAATAAACTAAAATTTGGCAATAAATAATCAATAAATGATCAGCTGTCATTATTTTAAATGCATTGCATTCCTGGAAACCACCCTTTTTAATTCATCATTTATAGAACAAAATAGTACCTATTCATGCAACCTTGTATTTATCTATGAGGTGTCACCTTCCAAAGCTCTGAGTGGGTCAGTACAATGGGGATGAAATATATCCCTATATATGTGGAAATATATAGATGTTCATTAGGCAGCTTCAAAAGAGCAAAGCTATCAAATGTGAAGAAGTAGAACTTGGGATGCTCATATATCCTGTTCAGTCTATATTCCATTTTCTCCAAGCTGCCCTTTAGCATATTTGTGGAAATGTTAATTAAGACTATGATTCATTTACATACTATTAGATTGATGTAGAAGTTTCTGGGGACTAGATGCAATTATGTTATTCACTAAGACTGGTAGGTCCCATTGCTTTATCTTTAGTTGAATGGCTTTTTATTGACCAAATTAATAATTACAGTTTTAGTTATTCCATTCACGTCCAGGAAATTAAAAATAGGCAACCCTTCCCTAATTTGAATTGAATGTGCTGACGTAAATGTCCTTATTTTGATAAAAAGATTACTAATCAGAGTTTAACACATTCTCCCTCCCCTACGTTTTTATTCATTGGAAGGGGGTGGTAGAGTTACAGCACCCAAAGCATGTGTGGGCTTCAAATTAAACATTTCAAAACTATTTTAAATGGAGACTCTTCATTTCAAACTTGCTTTAGCATAAGCATCAATAGGGCAACTACCCATATGGTCATGAATGGGTGTCAGAGTCATTTAGACTTTGTTGCTGTTACCTTAATTCGAGATTCCCAGCCCTGTCACCAATTCTTAAATGGTTCTGATTGCCAAGTTTGGAAACCACTGTCTAAAAGAAATCAGCTAATAAGTCTAAATGGAAATCAGGCAATATTTGAAAAAGGTGCTTAATGATCTCCTTTTTACAGCTATTCTTGTTGGGTTTTGCTTTCATGAGAATTTGAATATATTTGAATATATATTCATATATTCTTTATTATAAATGCTAGTGATATGATGAACAGTGAAAGTATAGAGATAAGGACATGGTTTTAATCAATACAAATGTGATCAATATGATTTACACTAGCAATTTTTGATAGCTCTAATGATCATTTCAAAGTTTGCTTCTACATATTTGGCAATGGCTATTTGTTTAAAACATACATAGTTTAATCTATTAAATACATTTCTACTACACCATTTAAAAATAAAATTTGGCATATTATTTAAGTAATTATAATTATTATACATTGTAAGAGCTAATATCCACTCATGCCTGGTTAAATTTTGGAGTTTATACTTTCTTAACATAACTCTTCTTCTTGAACGCTATTTTTTATTCACTAGGTTGATTCTTAACTGCTACTAACCTAAGTGAAAAGTTTGTGTTTCCAACTTTTTTTAATTATTATTTTTTGTAGAGACAGGGTCTTGTTATGTTGCCCAGGCTGGTCTCAAACTCCTAGTCTCAAGCAATCCTTCCACCTCAGCCTCCCAAACTGCTGAGATTACAGACATGAGCCATTGCACCTGATATTTCCAACTTTTTTCTTCTTGGTCTTTGCTATCATTTAATTGGAATTGAGATGAATCTTGTCCTACCTCTGTTGACAAAGAGGATATGTTCTACCATATTAAAAATTTTACAGTCGGAGATAGAAATTACACCAATGCAAAAATAATGCCTTTTTTTTTCAGATACAGGGATTATCCTATTTATCTTTTCCCCTCAAAATCTCCATATACTAAAAAAGACATACAGAAAGGCATAAAATATGTATTAGTGTCTTGGGGCTGAGGAAAGATCCAAATAAAATTAGGGTAAGGGGAGAGGTACAAACGGAGCCTAAATACCTCACTTAGTAGGTCCCAAAGACATGACCCCTCACCTCCAGCAACTCTTTTCAACAAACCCTTGGCAGGCTCAGCCAGCATCCCCAGATGAAAACTATAACCCACCCTGACTGAGAGGGCATCAAAATGTTCCAGTCAAGTTTACCCTTTAGATCAGTGGTCTTAAGCAGACGCTGTAATTCTCTGTTGTGAGGCGCTGCCTCCTGCACTGTGGGATGGTTAGCGGTATCCCTAACCTCTGCCCACTAGAAGCTGGTAGCACTGTTCACCTTCCTCCCTCTTGAGGTAACTTTTGCAGGAATACTTTTCAGTTAAAGTACAACTAGTCAGTCAATAATGACAAAGGGCTGGTTTTCAGAACCTTCTCAGGTCTGCTCAGAAGGGAGGGTAGTAAGACCTAGAGGGTTCTGGACATCTTAAGTGGGCTACTTTTTAGAAAAAGGAAGCCAGAAACTAATAACAAACTTCCAAACCTCGATTACTTTAGCTGGAATCATTCATCCATCTGTCAAACACGTACTGAGTGCTTTGTGAGGTGTGGTGCTAGATGTATTATGAAATTCACAGTAACTTCAGCATCTCTGTAGGAGGAAGAAGGGTGTAGGGGATGGTGAGATGTTGAATATTTAAGAAGGATAATTTGAATGTAAAGCTCCAGGATGGGAGATTAGATTTTGTTTACCTCTGTGTCCCTAATGCCTCATACACAATAGGTGCTTAACAAGTATCCACTAAAGGAATCATCAAATGATTGGTGGAGAAGGCCCCAGGAGAGCTAGGGGGGCTTGCGATGCAGAGCTTTGGTAGGAGGAGACTGACTGGGAAGGGTCAGGAGAGAATGGCCTGAGAGAAAGATATAGAGAAGTTTGGGGGCAGAGAGGACTAAAGCTCTAGGGAGAAAATGCCTGGCTAACTCTGCACCAGAAGCAAGGCAGTTTAGGGACAAAGAACATGACCTTAGAGTCAGATTTCCTGGGTTCAGATCCTCACATCATTGCTTATTTTCTTTAAGGCCTTGGCCATCTGTAAACCAGGGATGATAATAGTATCTTCCTCAAAGGGCTGCTGTGAAGATTCAACAAAGTAATACCTATAAACCTCGTAGATCAACGAACAGCAAGAGTAAGGCTAGGCTGATGCTAGAGGGTGGCAGGAATTCAGAGTGGGACGAGGGACATGAAGAGAGCCACACACATCTCCACAGTCACCGTGGTGAACGGAAAGTGAGCCAAGCAGGGATGAATAAAAGGTGACCAAGCATCTGTGAGGGCCCCACTGACAGAACTGTTGTCTTGGTGATGTGACTAATTACTCATTTATTCAATTTCTTTAGGCTTCCTCAATGACTTTAAAGCAAAATGTAAGAAAACGGATGATTGAGTTGATCTGAATTTTGGGATTGTTAAGAAAAGAAAACTGGATAAGAAGTTCAGAGGGATTGGGACATGAGACTACCCCAGAGATTAAACTGAAAAGGAAAGAAGTCAAGCCAAAAAACAGCTAAGAAACTGAAAAAATTGGGAGGGATTTGGGGACCAAAAGTCTCAAGGTCAAACAGCAGGTCTAGGGGGAAATGGTGGATATAGGACAGGATGTGGTAGACAGAGCAGTTTCCAGTCCAAGGGTTCAGAGGTGGAACAGCTCTAGATGACACACGATCCAGTTAAACTTTACATGGGGGTGGGGGAGACTGAGCAGATGGAGGCAGGGACACTCACTTTCCCCTTGTTCAACTCAAACCACTCTGTTCCCAAGCTTATCTCATCAGAAGGTTTTTGTTGGCAAGGAATTCAACAATTAATAGCCACTCTAGTAAAATCCCTCTAACAAGCTTCTTAATATGTTGACAGGCTGTAGGGTGTGTAGTTAAAGGCAGGGGGAAGGCTGAAAACAGAAAGAAAATATACAATAAGAACATCAATAGATATAGAATATTGATCATTATGTCATGTATTGATACTTGAAAAAAATAAACAGTGAACTGGCTGATATAAGGTGTCTCCTTCAAATCAACCAAAAGTCTTCTTTAGGGATAGATCCTTTCTTATTAATAACTGGGATATCTGCCCAAGAAACATATCAAAAAATGTTAATCCTTTCCTGTTCTCATCTCAGTGCATCTCAATTCTCTCTACCCTACACTCCACACACACACACCCTCCCTCCCTCCACATAATTTATGGGATTTATTCATTCAACAAATATGTGCCAGACACTGCTCTAGATGATGGGGCCATGGCAGTTAGAGAGATTTAGGTCTGTGCTCACATGAAGCTTAAATTGTAAAAGGAGAGACAGTTGATAAATAAGTGAACATATCCATAAATAATTTAGATGGTGAAATGCTATGAAAATAAGTGATATGATAATATTTGATATTGACTTATAAAGTCTACATTATACATAAAATTATCATATATTAGGTCTGTATCTTTATTATCCTTTAAGAAATTGGGGTTTAAGTGACAAAAATTATCCAATATAGACCATTAGCAGAACAGAAAATTGCTAATTTGCTGATTCTCCTTTCTGCTCAAAAAGTCACATAGAATGTTTGGCTTAATTATATATGAATCACAAATATATAATTAAGTTTTTCTTAAAAAGTGTGTTTAAGAAATGCCTACCCCACCCTCAGTCTTAGCTACAGAGCTAGATCTAGTTAAGAGTGCTATTGCCCAGCACCTCTTTTCCCTCTATGCTGTCAAAACTAAACATCTGGATCTAAGGGCCTTTGAGAACAATCTTCCAATCCATGATTTCTAATTCAGACACCATGGTCTAATTATCAGTGTTCTTTCCTTGAAGAACTAGATGTGTAAGAATTCTATTATACTAACAGCATGATTTATTAGATTACCCTCAAAAAAGAAAAATCTAGGCCAAGTGCAGTGGCTCACGCCTGTAAACAGGCCTCCTTTGGGAGGCCGAGGCCAGAGGATTGCTTGAGTTCAGGAGTTTGACACCCTCCTGAGCAAGAGGGAGACCCCGTCTCTACTAAAAATAGAAAGAAATTAGCCAGGATTAGCCTGGTGTTGTGGCATGTGCCTGTAGTTCCACTTACTTAGGAGGCTGAGGCAGGAGGATCGCTTGAGCCCAGGAGTTTGAGGTTGTAGTGAGCTATGATGACACCACTGCACTCTACCCAGGGCAACAGAGTGAGACTCTGTTTCAAAAAAGAAAAGAAAAGAAAAGAAAAATCTAACCACTGCCTTACCTGTAGAAGACTTTCTTAAGATTTTTTGCCATTTGGTTCCACGGCCAAGCCAAACAAGAGCGAATGCAGATTTTGTTTCTAACCTAGGATCAGGTAAGAGGAAAAATAGGGATCTAAGGTAGGTGTCCCAAAACATTTTCTCCCTTTCATCCAGTTAGCCTTGTTTTATTTATGTCTCAGGCACACACTGATAAGACATCATAAAACACTGAAGAGAACTTCAGTGGCTCAAGACATCCATAATGTTATCACTTGTGTTTGAAAGTCACTCCTCCAAGAATATTATCTCAGCTAAAGATAATCAGAGTGAGCCTGCGGCATAACTCTAGAGTAGCCAGTCTGTCACCAGATTCCTGACTTCTGTTCCTCTCTCATCTAGCTCCCCCAGTGGGAGTGGAGGGAGATGCTTCCCAATTCAGGGAGGGGGTGGTGGGTAGGTATGGGTTTTTTTTGTTTTTGTTTTTGTTTTTGTTTTTCCCGTAGCTTTTCGTAAGAGTAATAAAGGAATCAGATATGAAAACCTACTCTGAGACCTTTAAGATCCATTGCATAAGCACAGAAATGGCATTTGTTAACTTAGTTTTATACTGTAGGGAAGCTACCCTTTGTCTTGCCCTTCTGCTCATCATTTTCCTGTACTAGAGACCTTCTACTTGTCCTCAATCTTCTTCTGTATAAGATAAAGCCTCTTGCATAAGGAAGCAGTCCTGTTTTCACACATAATTCCTCAACCATATTTTAGTTAGCAGCGGTATCCTTTAACCTGGCCTCTGCCACCTGCCTTTCAACTCCAAGATGTCACTGAAACTCTCTTTGCTGGGTTATCCTACCTTGTACAAGTAACACCTTTACAAGAGTGAAGGGCTGGGCCTGGCCCTCCCAGCCTTATCAACCCTTTCTTTTTACATCTGGAATATTCAAGTTTTCAAGCCCTCAAGGAACTGTAATGTGATGTTTGTGGTAAAACTAAAACCATAATAGAATGGAAACAAAGTAGCTCTTCAAATATGTATCCTGTAAATTTTACACGCTGTATTAAAACCAAACTTCGACCTTGGATAATCAAGTTATCCTACTTTTAAATATTTTCTCAAAATTTGATGAGCAGGAGAGCAAATTTAATAAATTTAATTTTTTCAACTTTGTATCTCTAAATTGGGTAAAGGTAACTCTTCTTGAGTTAGATTGCTACAAAATACCAATCTCTGTGCTATGCTGCCTCTGTAAAATAATTATTTGTATTCTTGGTTAGGGGCTCCTGGTATATGATAATTAGACAGCTGGATTAAATGACTGATGATCACTTCTCCTTGAGCATTAAAGTCTTTCTGGGTGGTTTTTTTTTTATTATTATTTTATAGAACACAGTAATATACTACATGAGAATAAGAAAAAGAGTATTTTTAATGTTAGGCAGTGAAAACCAGGACTCTAACACTAGACTATTTAAGTTTCCATGTGAGATTATTTTCTTTCATTAGCTACAGGGACATTTAAAAGCTTAAAGTAGGACTTCAAATTTATTTTGTTTGTTTAAAGTACATTTTGTCTTGCTTTTAAAAGAATCTCAGCAATTACCGAAAAGAAAAATGAACTTAATTTCTTTATTATGACCTTCAGCCAGAATGATGAACAGTATTTAATTTTGGAAAACTATTCTTTAAAAGCCAGTATGTCAAATTCCTGACTTTTCTCTTAGACTAGAATTTATATTTCAAAATTAAAACAAACTCTGAATCCTAGATAAAT
>NW_012154507.1:6308577-6309351 GCF_000956105.1 Propithecus coquereli | reverse complement strand
GTGTTTCATTGGTGGGCAATGTCCCATATTTAGAAAAACATCTCAGCATACTGGTGAAAATAAAACTATATCCCAACATTAAAAAGAACCATAAATATAACTTTGAATTACCCACGAAATTTCATTCTTTATTGTAACAAGCACAAAAAAAAATTTTCTGTGATAAGAAAAAAATCTAGCTGGGCATGGTGGTTCATGCTTATAATCCTAGCACTTTGGGAGGCTGAGATGGAAGGATAGCTTGAAGCCAGGAGTTCGACACTAGGCTGAGCAACATAGCAAGACCCCATCTCTACAAAAAATAGAAAAATTAGCCAGGTGTGATGGTGCATACCTGTAGTCCCAGCTATTCAGGAGGCTGAGGCAGGAAGATCACCTGAGCCCAGGAATTTGAGGTTGCAGTGAGCTATGATGACACCATTTTACTCTAGCCCAGGCAACAGAGCAAGACCCTGTCTCAAAACAAAACAAAAAAAATCCAAAAAAACAACAAAAAAAAACTAAACCCATCCTTTCTCAGCTCCTCTTCCATCTTTAGTGCGTTATGTATTATTTTCCAATCAATCCTTTCTGAATTTTATGATGTTATAGGGGCTTATAAAACTGACTTTAAGAGCTTAAAGTGCTTAGTTTATTCAGATGGGGTCTGATACAAAGAAAGAACAAAAGTATTTAGTTTACAAAATGTATTATATGAGTCTATGTTTATTGTAGCATTCATACTGTTAATATGATCATGATTCAGAAAATATTCATATAGTAAAATTTCCTACA
>NW_012154507.1:6302123-6305562 GCF_000956105.1 Propithecus coquereli | reverse complement strand
GGTCGATTTTTAGAGCTAT
Organism: Propithecus coquereli; assembly: GCF_000956105.1. Classification (NCBI taxonomy): domain Eukaryota; kingdom Metazoa; phylum Chordata; class Mammalia; order Primates; family Indriidae; genus Propithecus; species Propithecus coquereli. The sequence goes on along the minus strand of NW_012154507.1, from coordinate 6,305,543 downwards.
AAAAAAAATCTTCCACTGGCCCTTTGCATCACCCGCCACCGGCCCCGCCGTACCCCCAACCAAAATAGGGAGGGGGCAAAAATAATTTCTGAGGGTCCGCAGACACCAAAACCACAGCAGACAGAGGCTGTGTCTACCTGAAGAACTGGAGAGGCAGAGTTAGCCGGGGAGGCTTGGCTTCCTCGGCGGCGCCCCCTCCATCCAGCATAAAACTGCGAGGGCGCGGCGTCCCAAGCGGTTGGTGGGCAGGTGGGTGCGCGACAGGAGGAAAGCGCGGAGTCACGAAGCCTCCCCCGCTGGGCACCGCCTCCTCTCTGAGGGGCCTGCCCTCCGTCGCGCATTAGTAAGACTATGCTCAGGCCAAACAGTCGCCCCCGGCCAGCCAGACTCGGCTCCAGAGGGAGAGTCCCGCGGGAGCGGGGGCCCAGCGGCGGAGAGGGCCATTCGGACAGAAGGGGGGGAGCCGACAGTGTCCCCTCGCGCCCCCGCCTCCGTCGCAAAGGGAAAGGTGTAGATCGCCAGAGTTCACACCAGAGTGTCCACCTGAGGCTCCTCCTCGCCTCCCAGCACCCTGGAGAGTGGCTCCCTCCGCTTCCTCCTGCCCCCAAGTCGCCGCGCCCCTCCGTGGGACGCTTGGTTGGGTCCGGGGCGGGGCGGGCAGGCGCTCCACGTGCGGCCGTGAGCTCCGCCGCCTCCGCCGCCACCTCGGGGCGGGTCGGGGGCGGGGCCTCGGGGGGCGGGACGGGAGGCGTGGGCGGGGCGGACGCGGAACGCTCGTCTAGCTGCAAACAGGCCGAGGGGCTGAGAGGAGCGGGGTAGGTTCGGCGCCGGCAGGAAGGCACGCAGAGCTGACGGGAGTCCGACGCCTGGTGCTCGGGACTTTCTCCGAGGTACGAACAGGAACCCGGCGTCTGGGGCCTCTCAGCACGCCCCCTAGCCCAGCCGCCGGGCCCCGGCCGCCCGCTGTGCCCCCTGCCGGCCGGACGGCGGCGGTTGAACTGGGTTTCTGGAGGGTTTCTGGAAGTCGCGAGTCCCAGCGAAGGCAGTGCCCCTCTCTCCGCCACTTTCTTCGCCGCCTTCTCGCTCCTCCGGCTCTGGGCGTCGGGCACGGGCGGGAAGGTTGCCTCTCCGCGAGTCGGAGCTCGCCCACGCCGGGCGGGAGGACGAGGCCCCGGGGCAGCCGAGCGGGGCAGCGGGGGAGGCGCGGAGCTCCGGGGCCGCCTCTGAGGCGAGGGCGGGAGGCCGGTCCCGGCTCCGAGCTGCGACCCCGGGCTCGGTGCGCCGCGCTCGGTCCTCGGGATCGCGGGGCTTCTCGGATCGCAGGGCTCTCCGGTGGTCCCCGGCGCCCAGTTTTGTGTCGCTGTGACGGGGTTGCCAGGGCCCGCACCTGAGCCCCACATTGCTGGGGGCTGCGCCGTTGTGCGCGCGCGGAGGCCCGGCAGCCCGGCTGCTGGGAGGGATCGGAGTGCAGCGTCTGCCCTGCCGTCCCTGAAAGTGCCTAGTTGGGGGAGCGGGAGGTCTAGCTGGGGCGCGTCGGCGCCGCAGGGGGACCTCGGTGGAATACGAGTGGGGGGCGCGGCCTGCATGATTTGGGTTCCTGGAGGAGCTTATGGCGCGCAGGCCGAGCCCTAGGCTAAGGAGAGATCACCAGATTCCGCTCCAGGCTGGTGGGCCAGGTGCTGTCAGGTATGGACAGCTGGGGGCCACCCATGTCAGTTCCACAGAGATTGAAACAACACCTCGAGTCCCGGGACACCGTAGCCTAATGGTGAGGGCGTTTTCTTAAAGGCTTGAGTAGATGGAAAGCTGTCAAAATAAGCATATTTTAAAGTTGAAATGATAGCTGGCATATTTTCAGGCCGTGCAGTTGTGTAGCCATTGTCCAAAGAAATAATTAGCTCGTTTTCCTTACAGCTTTTTCGTTTTTTGTTTGTTTTTTTTTTTTTATCAAAAATCCGCTTTGCCAGTATTTCCCACAGGAGTTGTGCATTGCCCACGGCGGAGAAGGAAAACTTAAGCAAGCGTTCTCAGGTTGCTTTTGACTTCAGTCTTGCGCTCTACTACAGCATTTCTGAATGTGGAGAAAAAGTATCTCTTGCTAGATTTTCTATGGATGATTCCTTCCCTTCTTCTCTGGGACCCAGCGATGTTTGTGGGGGTTATAAGCATCTATTTAAATTTAGTGTTTGCACGAAATACTCCCTCTTGCCACAGGGTGTAGTTTAGGGATTAGAAAATGCTGTTGGAGAAAGCTGCTAGTGGCTTCATTTTCCAAGAATGTAAGTCATTTCCTTTCGGTGATTTCAGGGAGTTGATATTTCACAGCATCAAAACTTTGTGGGGAAAATTTTCCGTAATACATCTAGTCATTAAAAAAGGCTTGTGACTTTTGGGTTTCCTTCTACTTAGAGCAGTGTATAAATTTAGGCTTAGCAGTGTTAAAGAATAAGAAGTTTTTTTAGCATCTAGAGCATTATGAGACTGTTGTAGAAAGTAGTTTTAACAACCAAGACCTACAAATGGCCTGCAGGATGAAGAGTGGGGGAGGGGAGAAGACCAGAAGAGAGAGGCAAGAAAACAGATGCCTTTGCTGTTGTCCTTTGTACTATAAAACTTTTTGCACCTAATCATTTTCCTTGGATGTGGTTTTGAGAAATAACCATTTTGTGTTAAAAATGAAAATACTCCAAAATATGAGACAACTGACATTTGAATGCTTTTTCAGTATGTTTGTAAACATAGTGGATTCGTATTTCATATTAAAATGGACCTTTGGTAGGATTATTAGATGAAAAGGGTCCCTCAGGGGATATCTGATATCAAGTTATCTGCAGGATATCTTCTCCAGAAAGCAGACTGACTGTAATATGAACTAATTTTCCCCCTCTTTGAATTGTTGGTAAGAATCCCTGCGATCTGACACTGATGGGCCATAGTAATCAGCAGTTCTTGCAGTGCTCAAAACATTTTAAGGGACAGAAAATCTTTATTTCCAACCCCTTCTTTTGGGGGGCAACAGGCGTAAGCAACCAGCTTTAAGTACATAATTTAAATTTGCAGATTTAAGATGCCCCTGGCTTTACAGGAAAATGCCTGAGAACAGCCCAGGCCAGGATGAAGACACTGCTTTTGAAAGCAAAATGCCAATGTGCTAGGTAACAGTTTTTAGCTACAGATTCTTTAAAAACTGTTATTCAACTGGGCTAGCTAAGTTGGGGGGGGAGGGGTTGTAGAGCTTTTTTAGTTTCTGGATTTTGTTTCTGTGTTTAACTATGCTTATAAAGCTTTTGGCTTTCAGAACTTATGACATAATAGACCGTGTAGACTTTTGTGGTACATGCTTGAAATGAAAGTTTCTAACAGAATTGTTTTTGACTGAGCTGTCAAGTTCAGAGTTTAGTGTAAATGAGTCCTGTCTCA
>NW_012154507.1:6300260-6302073 GCF_000956105.1 Propithecus coquereli | reverse complement strand
GTTGTGATCAACTACTGTTAAGCACTTTAGAATTTTAGTATATTAATTAAGTACAACTAATTTCCAAGGCAGTCATTGAAACATACTTCCTGTTCTCCTTTCCATAATGGAGTCAGGACTTTAAATTATAAGTGCAATATCCTTAGAAACTGCCCAGCTTTATCAGAAATAAGCTCTGAATGTATTATCAATTGTGAAAAGACAAAAGATTACAGTTCCTAATATTCAGTTATAACATCGTGATTCCCAAAATGTAAAAGCTGTGAATGAGGCAACTATTCCAAGTGAGCTTCAGTTGTAATGAATACCAAAGTGAATTTCTTTTACCATGCAAACAACAGGCACACTTTGAACCAGTAACAGCTAGCTTTACATATTAATGTTTGGGTCAAAAGGGCAGGGCAATTTTAAAGTTGACTTCTGTCAGCATCAATCAGATTTTGGACAGTGTCGTTCCTCAGGTCTTCCTCTGCTTCCTTGCCTTCTCACCCAATTGTCAAAGCCAGACACACAAACAAACCCCCTCACTCCTTCAGTGAAGGGCTCAGTGGGGGTGTTTTTGCCACCCATGGCCAGGGGTCATTGGGTCAGCAAAGTCAACAGAATGTCTAGAAGGGCAGAAGCCCAGGAGGCTGGAGCTCTGTAGGTCGCTGGCCTGGGGGCCAGGTGGAGGCTGTCTCTCCCTTCGTCTCCAGCCAGCAGCAGGTCCTGATGGGTGCAGGCTCACCAGAGATTATAGGTTGCCCCTTCACCAGACCCAGTAACTAAAGTTGGCAATGAAACCTCCATCTGCTGGGTCGATTTTTAGAGCTATAAAAAAAATCTTCCACTGGCCCTTTGCATCACCCGCCACCGGCCCCGCCGTACCCCCAACCAAAATAGGGAGGGGGCAAAAATAATTTCTGAGGGTCCGCAGACACCAAAACCACAGCAGACAGAGGCTGTGTCTACCTGAAGAACTGGAGAGGCAGAGTTAGCCGGGGAGGCTTGGCTTCCTCGGCGGCGCCCCCTCCATCCAGCATAAAACTGCGAGGGCGCGGCGTCCCAAGCGGTTGGTGGGCAGGTGGGTGCGCGACAGGAGGAAAGCGCGGAGTCACGAAGACTCCCCCGCTGGGCACCGCCTCCTCTCTGAGGGGCCTGCCCTCCGTCGCGCATTAGTAAGACTATGCTCAGGCCAAACAGTCGCCCCCGGCCAGCCAGACTCGGCTCCAGAGGGAGAGTCCCGCGGGAGCGGGGGCCCAGCGGCGGAGAGGGCCATTCGGACAGAAGGGGGGGAGCCGACAGTGTCCCCTCGCGCCCCCGCCTCCGTCGCAAAGGGAAAGGTGTAGATCGCCAGAGTTCACACCAGAGTGTCCACCTGAGGCTCCTCCTCGCCTCCCAGCACCCTGGAGAGTGGCTCCCTCCGCTTCCTCCTGCCCCCAAGTCGCCGCGCCCCTCCGTGGGACGCTTGGTTGGGTCCGGGGCGGGGCGGGCAGGCGCTCCACGTGCGGCCGTGAGCTCCGCCGCCTCCGCCGCCACCTCGGGGCGGGTCGGGGGCGGGGCCTCGGGGGGCGGGACGGGAGGCGTGGGCGGGGCGGACGCGGAACGCTCGTCTAGCTGCAAACAGGCCGAGGGGCTGAGAGGAGCGGGGTAGGTTCGGCGCCGGCAGGAAGGCACGCAGAGCTGACGGGAGTCCGACGCCTGGTGCTCGGGACTTTCTCCGAGGTACGAACAGGAACCCGGCGTCTGGGGCCTCTCAGCACGCCCCCTAGCTCAGCCGCCGGGCCCCGGCCGCCCGCTGTGCCCCCTGCCGGCCGGACGGCGGCGGTTGAAC
>NW_012154507.1:6278149-6296885 GCF_000956105.1 Propithecus coquereli | reverse complement strand
AGGGCTTTTTGAATTGTACATTATCCTGAGGAAGAGGCTTTGGGGGCCTATAAAAATCAGTAGAAAACAATTTAAAGGGATAATTTGAGGGGAAGGAGGAAGTAGAATACTAGGCATTGAATTGCAAGGAAAATTTTAGCTTAGAAGGATAAGTATTTAAAACAAGGTTGAAGTAGGGAGAACTTCCTATTTGAAAGTAGAAATTAAAGAATAAGATCTTTTTAGCTGAGAAAATAGGATTAGAATGATTAGAATTAAGGTGCCCTGTAAGGTCTGTGTCCATGAAATACGTAGGGGCTGCTAATTGATATTTATCCTGGAATCCTTGCCTGCCTTAGTGTTGAATCATTAGTTTGGTGTTAAATAATATGCAGGGACTGGATACTTACTACTTTATCCCCTACCCCTCAAAAGCCACTTCCCATTTCAAAGACTGGAAACATTTTTTGTCTAAGTGCTAATGATTCTACAAATATTTAATTAGTCCCCTAGCATTTGGGGAAACTACTAATGCCTGCCTCCTGTGCTGTGGGACCAGAGAGGCTCTATGGCAGTAATGGCTGGAGTTATTATGAAGTTTTTGGAAAAAACAAGCAATCTGTGCTTCTAATTATGTGATTTAGTGGTGTAGTTACTTCTGATGCAAGTTTGTGTACAATCACTTTTTACATGTATCAAATGGCTCAATCGTGCAGTATATCATATTGATCAAAGAAGGGTTACAGAACAATGAGAAGGTGAAAGAAATCATTGATCTGACAGCCGATTGTATTACTTCGGGAAGAGAAAAATGTGCTGAAACAAATTCACAGGTGAACCAAATATAGTCTCAAGGAGAAGGCAGAGTTTTCCTGGAGCTTCCTTGCTGTTGGTAGCACAGCATTTTCTTGAATGTCTTTCCCTACGTGTGTGGCCTCACCTAGCAGAATTCAGTCTATATGGAAAGAAACTAGATAGAGATTTGGTCATTATCCAGTTCATTTCATTAATGTGCTGGTAATTAGGATAGTTCTGACCCCAAATATCTATTTAGATCTTTAGTATTCTAAATGGGTCATCTTGGGGTATTTTCAGATGTTTTCTAACAACTTTGCCTTCGTACATATATTTCTTACAAGTTCGAGCAATAATGTTTTACTGGTATATGAAGACAGAGGGAAAAGCAATATTTTATCTTAATTTATAGCCATAGTTTCATGTGAGGGAGGAAATCATTAAAAAAAATCTAGCAAATTCTGGATGAAGATTTTAGGAAATTGATTAAAGTTTCTCACTTAGCTTTTCAGGTGATTCTCTTTCTGGTCGCATTAAATGAAATGTAATTAATTTTCTTCCCACAGGTAGCAGCACTTGTGCTATACAGTTCAGTAGGTGACTTTTTTTTTCTTTTGGCTCCTGTAGCTTTGTTTCTTTGAACTTGTTATTGAATTATTTCATATGACCAGAGAAATGCACAAATTGAAAGTATATGCACGAAATGATCACACCTGGGCAACCAGCATCCAAATTAAGAAATAGAAGATTGCTAGCCTCCTAGAAACCTCTCCTTACAATCATAATCTTTGCTCAAAGGGTAACTACTATTCTGACTTATATTGTCTTAGTTTAGATTTAAACCTGTTCTTAGACTACATTTAAATGTAATCAAATATAAGTTTTTTTTGTCTTCTTTAGCTCAACATAATGTCATGTGATATATCTGAATTGATGCAGGTAGCAGTTCTTTCATTTCTGTGAATGAATATACTAAGTTTGTCCATTCTGTTGATGGATGTTTGGGTAGGTGAAGACTAATACATGTTGGATGACCTTTTGTTGGCTCTAAAAATATTGAGCACTTGGGGGTTGAAAGCAGTGTATGGTCTTAAGATTAAAAGAAAAAAAAAGTAACTTCAGAAATAAGATATGAGAGAAAAAAAGTATTATCACAGAAACACTTAAGATTCAACTCAAACCACAGAATCCTAGTGTTTTAGGAATACAGTTTGGCATATACCAACTACATATTGCCAGATGTCAATTGAGAATTGGGAAGGGAAAGGGGACCTTAGATGACATCTCATCTAGCCCCATCATTTTTTTTAGAGATGAAGGCCCCCAGAGGTTGAATGACTCATAATAGAGTCTCACACATAGCTAATGACAGCAAGAGTAGAAGGTGCTTCTGATTGTCAGTCTAGTCTCCTTTAATGCCACATGCTCGTGGGAGAGAGAGGAGGCAAGATCAGAGTTAACCCTTTGTAGCTGTGCAGGTTTTGCCCTGTAAGGTGGGGCTGAAACCCAGTCCCTTACACTGTAGTCCAAGCAATGAGTCCACTGGGAAGCTCACTGCCTGGAGGATGGGTGTCCTTTTCTGATTCATGCGAAGGTGTCCCAAGGCTCTGTTGGGATAGACTCAGGCTTGCTCAGAGAAAATGGATCTGCATCCAGTGAGGGAGAATTTTCCTTCCTCCAGCCTGCTCTACCTTTGCCCTTCATACAGAGCTCTGTTGGGGCTTCTCTTTTCCTTTTTCTCTCTCTCTCCCTCACTTCTAGGGCTTCCCAATGAAACTTTGGATTATAAGTGCCAAGTAGGTGATATCTCGAGGTCCCTCTTGATTAATTGTTTCATTGACCCATAAATGATCTAGATTGAACGCTAGTTTCAAAGGACTGCTCTTAAAATGTTGCAAAAAGATTCATTTTTTAGACTCCTCCTGTCTTTATGCTTCCCCTGTGTCTACACAGGTTTTCCTTCTCTCTGGGTCCTCTTCCCACCCCCAATCCAGTTATCTTTTCTTAAATATCCCTGGAAATGTCCAGTATTTATCAACTGAGAACAGCAGTGAAATTCTAATGCTGAAGTCTGTGGCAGTCCCTGGGAAGCACTTACTGTAAAACAGGATTATGATTTCACTGAGAGATCTAATAGATAAGGCAAAGTGCTTGCAAAGGAAAACTATTTATGTAGATATTTTCTTTCATGTTTCCCGAAAGAGTAAAGAGCATTTTCATGGTTCAAGAAAAGGCTCAGAGTTTCAGCTTAGGCACATTAAAAAAGTGAAAAAAAGGTATAATTATAGAAGTTTTACAAATAAGTAGCAAATATATCCTGCTCAAATAAGATACTGCTTATCATAGCAAAAACTTAACATGTGTAATGTTAGAAAATGAAAAATACGCTGACCATAGGGCCACAACTCTGACATGTTCAGTGAAATTAGTACAGAAAACAATAATACGTTTTGAAGATAGCATAGAAGAGAGACAGTAAATTTTAATGGTAAAAATGAGATCTTTGAGATCAGTCTTCTGTGGTCCAAATTCAGGCTCCAGTATTCTCCAGTGTGTAACCTTGGGGAAGTTACTTAACTCTCTGAACCTCTTCCTCATCTGTAAAATTGGGGATAATAATAGTAACTACCTCATAGGGTTATTTTGATTATTAAATAAAATTGTAAAGCAACTGGCATAGTCTTTGACATATAGTAAATAGTCTCAAGTGATGTTAGCCATTATTGCTTAAGACAAGAAATGATGTATAGAGGATTTATAGTTTTCTTGGAGATCCCTGAGCCTTTGTTTATAAGCAGTTCGTAAGATTTTATTATACTTTGTTTTTTAATGGCATTAAGCAGGCAACAAAACAGTATTTCTCAGTTACAGAAATTGGGCAGTCTATGTTGCTGCACTAGGAGCAGCTGGCCTGTCTTACTGATTACTAATTGATCGAGTTATTTTTCCTAATTCTCTTTTAATTTCCAGCCATCTCAGTCCCCTAGTGTCTGCCTGCTAGATAATTGTTTTTTTCCAGATGACCAAAAAGCAAATCTAGAGATTTTAAAAAATTCTCTTTATGGTGATTTAATGTGCAAAGTTCTTTAAAACTTAAAGAGTACCAATGAGTACCCCATGTCTTTTGCTCATGTTTCCTGTAGAGTTTCATGTGAGTCCTTTTAAAGAAAACCACTTATTATTGATTGATGTGAGGCAATTGTTTGTTCCCACCCCTTCCACCATTGGCATCATTTATATTAATATAATGTGGGTCAGAACTGTTTATGATTTTCTGTTATGAGGCCCAAAGTTTTAAGATTTTAAACCGTTCATTCAAAGAAAATGAATAGTTTCAAAGGGAGTGCTTAAGAAAAACAAACTTAAGCACATTAGAAAGACACATTTGTCTCTAAACAGCCTAATTAAAAGCTCAGCCCAAATAGGTGCAGGGTGCTCTAGAAGAATCATGTTGTATCATTCTGATCTGTTCATTAAAGGGGGTACGTACCCAGGCAACCCTGTTCCTTGTCATGCACTGTATGTGTAAAATCTTGAACTTAGTGGACTTAACATTTCAAAAATGTTCACTGTGACCATTGAAGAACGTCTTTGTGAAGTATTCAGGACTATGCCAAATACTTTGTACAATTTCTGCCAACCTGTTTTGTGTCTGGTTGGGGGAACAAAATACATATGTGTGGAAAGGTATTAGATATTTCCAGAGAAAAAATTGAATTTTGGTTTCAGGGACCAAAATCAAGGATGGCCAAAGGTAGGATGTTTCCAACTTCCTTGGGGCTGCCGGATTTATATTGGACAGCAAAGTCAGGCTGAGACTTTTTTATCCTTCAAGTACAAAGGGGTTTTTCTAGGAGCAACAAAAATGTTCAAGATCTGGTAGAAGACTCAAATATTAAAAGAAAACTATGAACTTGAAATTATTAAATGTTTAAATTCATTCATTCATTATAGCGTATGCCTCGTATATGCCAGGCACTCTTCTAGCCCCTAGAGATACGTCAGTAAACAGAATAAAGAAAAAAGTTGTGCCTTCATGGAGCTTATATTCTATTAGGAGACAAACATAAGAAAGTACATGTCATATAGTATTTTAGAAGGTAATTAAGTGCCTTACCTGGGAAAAAGAAAAAGTAGAGCAGGCTAAGGGACATTAGGAGTGCTGGGGGAGGGAGGCGGGGACAGTGTCAAGGTAGGCTTCCCTGAGAAGATCACTTGAAGAAGGAAGTGACTTACGCAGAGATACTTGGGAAGGTGTTCCAGTAGAGGGACTGGCGAAGGCCTCAGGCAGAGAAGTGTGCCTGGTGTGTTCCAGAAACAGGAAGAAAGCCACAGTGCTGGAGCCCTGACAGCAAGGAGAACAGTCGTGGATGTGGTCAGAGAGGTTTGGAGAGCACATCAGATAGGGCCTGCCTGGACCAATTTAAGGACTTTACTCTGGGTGAAATGGGGAGCCATTGGAGGGTTTTGAGCAGAGGAGTGAGATGATTTGATTTGCATTTTAATAGGACCACTGGCTGCTGCTGTGTTGAGAATAGAAAAATGGAGGGGGGTGGTCAAGGGTGGAAACAGGGATACAAGTTAGCAGCTGTTGTCAATAATCCACTTGAGAGATGCCAATTGCAGTGGAGAAGATGGTGGAAGATGGCCAAGATCTATTTGGTGATAGAACCAGTAGGATTTCCTGACCAATTGAGGGGTATGAGAAAGAGAGATCAGAATGAAAGGATAACACCAAAGCCTTTTTTGTTATTATGGAGTTGGCATTACCTGAGATGAAGATCTCATAGAGGAGTTTGTTTGGGGAGGATAACTAGGAGCTGTTTTGAACATGTCATGTTTAACTTTCAGGTGAAGGTTGAGTGGGTTGTTGGCTGTAGGAATCTGGAGTTTAGAGTCCAGGTTAGAGATACAAATTTGGAAGTTGGCAAGACAATTTGGATGAGATCACTTGGGGAATGTGTGTAGACAGAGAAAGAGGCTCATGGACCAAGACGTGGGGCACATAAATATTTACAGTTTGTGGAGAAGAGATCTTACAAACAACTATTTTAAGCAGAAGGAATTTATGCACATTTTTTCAACATAGAGAACCCAATTAAGTGTCTGCATTCCTCGAGTAACAGTGTTATCATTAGAAGCTGTTGTTAATTCTGTTGACCCATACCATGGGAACAATGAATGATAAGTTGTTTTTCTAATTGTAATAATGGACTCGGGCTAAACCTGGGACTGCTTCATCCTTGGAGAGGTTTAATTGCTAAGGAGGAGCCAGTAGAGAAGACAGAGAAGGAGCAACCAGAGGGATAAGGGGGAAATCAGAAGAATGTCCCTGAAGTCAAGTAAGGAAAATGTCTCAAGGAGGAGAGAGTGAATCAGTGGTGTCACATGTTGCTGACAGGTCAAGTAGGGTGAGGACTGAGAGTTGTCCATTGGATTTAGCAACCTGGAGATCCTTGGTGACCATGGCAAGAGCTGTGTTAGTGGAGGGGTGGGAATGCAAGCCAATTGGAGTAGGCTTAAAAGAGAATGAAAAGCTTATGAAATATAACCATTATTTTTAATTCAGTTTTGTATATTATAAATATTTAATATTGGATGTGAGTACATTTTAATATGTCTGATGTGATATGGGGTGAGACTTAAGAAATTGGAATATTGAGGGTCATAAGTTTCTTTAGCAGGCTGTGACAGGGATGGGAAGCCTTTGAGTTTTTCCCTAGTTATTGTTGGTAAGACTCCAGTGTGTAGATTGTAGTTCGTATATTTTGAAATAGAAAAACAGTTCTAATGCATTTTATTTTTATTTATGTTACTTATTATTTTTTTTTTTTTGAGACAGAGACTCACTCTGTTGCCTGGGCTAGAGTGCCATGGCATCAGCCCAGCTCACAGCAACCTCAAACTCCTGGTTTCAAGCTATTCTCTTGCCTCAGCCTCCCGAGTAGCTGGGACTACAGGCGCTCGCCACCACGCCTGGCTAAGTTTTTCTATTTTTAATAGAGTTGGGGTCTCACTCTTGCTCAGGCCGGTCTCAAACTCCTGACCTCAAACAGTCCTCTTGCCTCGGCCTCCCAGAGGGCTAGTCCACCGCACCCGGCCAGTTCTCATGCATTTTAAGAAAATTTTTATTGTGTGTCTTTGGATAAGAACTGTGTCCTGAAAACACTTGCACTTTGTGTTAATACATTTTTGTTTCTAGTAAAGGTGTATTCTTTAATTCAACCTGTTGTTCCTTACTCTTAGTTCATTTTCTGTTGTTTATGTCTTAGTTCCTTTTCTATTGCTATAACAGAATACCACAGACAGGGTATAAATGATAAAGAATGAAAATTTATTTGGCTTACAGTTCTGGAGGCTGGGAAGTCCAAGAGCACAGCGCCAGCATCTGGTGAGGTTCATCCTATGGTGGAATGCAGAGTGAGTTAAGACAGAGGGAGCACAAGGGGCCAGACTGGCTTTTATAAAAACCTACTCTCGTGACAACTGATCCACTCCTGAGATAACTACATTAATCCATTCTTGAAGGCTCGGCCCTCATGACCCAATCACCTCTTATTAGGCCCTACCTCCCCACACTGTTGTATTGGGAATTGTGTTTCCAACACATGGACTTTTGGGAGATGCATTCAAACCATAGCCTTTTATATGAAACCTTTTATATGAAAAATGGGACGTGTGCTTTGAGTTGATTTCTTTTTCAGGATGGTGATAGGTTTGCTCTGACCAGGCCACACAGCATAGTGCCCCACTGGCTTGGAAGTCATCATTCACGGAGTGGATAACTCAAGTTAGGGGTTCCCAAGAGCCAGAGAAAATTAGGTTATAGAAAAATTGCTTCTTTAATTTTTTTATACTTTATTGATGATTTTTATTGTAAAGTATTGTTTCAGAGCATGTGATTAAGCAGTTTTCATAGTTCTGCATTTTGTGTTATAATTATGCACCAAGATTTTTCTCTTCTGGGAATTATCTTTGAATGATAATGCTAACTTTCTATAATACTGTCATCAAAACACATCAACATGTCTCTGATACTAATTACCTCTTCTTTCTCTAAGCTTATTAAAATGTTAACACATAGGCCTTTAATGCATAAGTATTGTTTTTGGATAGTTAAACGCTTAGAATGATTGTTAGAATTAAAACTTTGTTACATGTATTTGAGTGTTCGGTAACAAAAGAAAGTATATAGCATTAGTCTTTAGAAAGTTGCTAATTATGGGAAAATGCTGGAAAGGGAAAGGACTTTTCATTTGCAGTGGATTATGGCATGTTTTTTAAGAAGTGGAGCTTGGGTGATTGTGTGTTTGTGGTGGGTTGTGGCATATACTCATAATGTCAGCATTCTCTTTGGTACTGCTCTGTCAACACTGTTTTATTAGTATCATTTTGAATGTTTTTTCAGCTGTAACCTATAAGTTACTCTGCAGTTAGTTAAATGAATGTAATTGGCTTGTAACAGAGAATACACAAGGCCAATGTGAAATAATTTGGCAGTGCTAAGGGTTTTACATAGTAGATAATGGAGTGTGCAGAGGTATAAACCTGAGCAAATTTTGAAATAAATATTAAGTCTCTTAAGTCAGTGACTACAGGATGAAGTCCAGATCTCTTAGCGTGGAATTCATCATGCCAAACCGGAGTTGTGAGCCTGTGGCCCACCAGCAAAATTGGCTGCAGACATGTTTTGGCTTTTAACACAGTGTTAGAAACATTTATTTGCCAACATTTAAAATTTGAGAAATTTTACATTTAAAAAAATTGAGTTTTATGCCTTCTCTTAAAAAATAAGAGGGCAAGCATGATCTGTTAGAGCAACATACCACCTTCCCCCTTTGTAGCGGGGGTGTGTTCTGCAATGTCCCATAGTCCCTATAAGAGATCCTCTTGCCCCCAACAATTGAGACCACATGGCGGTAGGCATTTTGCATCCTGCAGGCTTCACTCCTTTGCTCCTGCCCTTAAAGGCATGTGAGTTTGCTATCCTTGTGTTGTAGATATTTATTTTTCCATTGTCAGCTCAGAGTTCCTTAAATCTAGCCAAATTGTTCTCACCATTGTCCCGTCTGGCACATACACACATAGTCTACGTCACGTTTCCTCTTCTGGTTTCTCCTTCCACTAAACCTGGGCTGCATAGTGCCTGTATCACATCATTGGAACCTAGCACACCCTACCTCGTATAGTCATCTTTTTATGTATATTTTCTAGCTCCCCAACTATTTTATAAATTTCTTGAAGACAAAGATCTTTACTAGTGCCTAGCAAATTTATTTTAGATGTATTAGATGAACTGTTGTTAGAATTAGCCTCCAGTGGATGATAATCTATGATTATGATGCTGTAGAAGAACTAGAAAACATCAACTATCTTGTGTAAAATCTACTTCCTCAAATAGTGCTTTTTACTTTACTGCGTCCTTTCCTTTGTAGTTTTGTAGTAGCATTTATATAATCTATTTGAGTATTCACTAAACACCTCATTTATTGCCAATTCTCTTGTTCTGTTACATGGATGGATGAAGTTTCCAGACAAATGGGTCATTACTACATACTATTTTATTATTTTGGATATGCTTCTTCCTAATGACTAATGCTATTTTAAATGTCTTATTTTTTCACTCATTTGGCAAATAGTGTGTATACTTTGTACCCACCCTCTTTTAGCTGGAAAGGCAGATTTTAAATAATAGAGTAATGATTAATTTTGATAAACATTACTAAGAAGTAGAGGTGCTGGTCGACCTTATAACAAGGCACTCTGGTCTAGGGGTGGAGGCTGGAGTGGGGAGTGTAATAGGACTAAATTCCAAATTTTTTAACTTTCTCATATATTCCATAGCAGTTTGTAAAATAAGCAGAATATAAAAATTTAACTTTTTTTTTTTTTTTTGAGACAGAGTCTTGTTCTGTCACCTGGGCTAGAGTGCCACGGCATCAGCCTACCTCGCAGCAACCTCAAACTCCTGGACTCAAGCAATTCTCCTGCCTCAGCCTCCCGAGTAGCTGGGATTGCAGGTGCATGCCACCACACCCAGCTAGTTTTTCTATTTTTAGTAGAAATGGGATCTCGTAAAAATCTAATTTTAGAAACAAATTAAGAGGTAATTTCTGTAACAATATAATCATAGCTTAAAATTTTTTTTCCGAAGAACTTACCATTGGCTGTAGCTATTGTGTTCATGATAAAGAATTATAATTTATAGCTCTAGAATTTATTGTTTGGTACCCAAGTTCAACTCTTTAAATAAATAAAAGACAAAAGGGAAATTGGGCTACAAATTTCAGATGTGGGCTAACTTACAAAACAACTTTTTTTTTATGAAAATATAATTATTTCAAAGATATTTACAGTGAGGACTTTTCTCATGGCCTTCAAAAATAGAATATAAAAAAATAAATTTACTTATTCCCCTAAGAGTCACTAGTGGATAGCACCTTTATTTAATACTTCCAAGCCCATAACTGAAAATTATTAATAGTTTATCAGTCGCATCTTGGAGTGAAGTAATATGGTATCATAAAAAAACTCAGCAGTAAAGTTAGTGACATGTGTGAGCCAAAAAATACAGTGGAAGTTTGAGTGGTTACATCTATTTTATCACAACAATCAGATATGCTTTATGTATTTTTTTCCCAAAGAAAATAGAATCCTATACTTAACCCATCTAAATATAGTGGTAAAGTTAATTTTTTGCATAGTTTAGTGTCACACTGAAAGGTCAGCTGTAGTGGTGCCATTTCTGAAATCTCGTTTGAGGAACTCATGTTACTTATAATTGTAGAAGGATATTCAGAAAAATTATCATACTTAAGGAAGTTTTAGTTCAAATAAACCCAAGATTTTCCAGTGTAGTATTTAGGATATTTAAGGAAATCAAATTAGGCAACAGTTTTTAAGAAATGTCAAGTGTCGTCTAGAATTTAAAATAAATTCTAATTAAATCTTTAAAATAAAATCCTTTTAAACTCAAATATTCATTTTCGGAGCCCACATGTATTTCAAATCTGTGAAAAAGGACATTGAGCTGATGATTTATCATTTACTAAATTTGCTTCTACAGGTGCCTAGAGAAATGTGAAGAGAAATTTTCATGAATTTCAGCTGTAGAGTAAACCCTAGTAGGGAAAGCTGATTAAAGTTAGCTGACTTATTAAACAAAATCTCCTTTAATAACTGCCTTATATATTCTTGAACTAGGCTCATGTTCCTGATCAGTAAGTTTTCAGAAAATTTCTAATGAGTATATTATAGATACAGGATCTAAATTAATTCACACACTCAATCCTTTGTTCAGAGCAGCTTGTTAACTTGAAAAATCCTCTATTATGGGACTGTTTAGAAAAGGGAAATTAAAATAAAGGTGTTTTGAAATGATTGCACATTATACATTTAAGGGTGAGACATTAAGTACAGTTGCTTGATTTACTATTTAGAACATTATAATCTTTAAATTGGCATGAAGGTGGCTATGAAGCTTGAACGAAATAATGCTAGCATGCTATGGAAACACTATCTACCATAGGCCTTTCTACGGGAAGTTTTCTTACACATGTGGACTTTGCAAGTGAAATCAAATTTAGTATGAGAGCATCTGCAATTCATTCTTTCATTCAAAAATCATTAACATGCCAGGTATTTTGCTGGAAATTCAACAGTGAACAAAGCATGGACCTGTATTCGAGAAGCGAGAGCCTGGTTGAGGAGGAGAGACAGACAGACAAGCAGTTACACAATGTAATAAGTGAAATACCACCGGTTTAAAACTCTGATCTGTAGTTTTTGGTGAACAAGAAACTTTCTTTTATCTTTCCAGAATTCTTGCTAGGTGATACCTTTGGTAAACATAAAAGGCCAACCTTTGTTTTTATTTAGTATCCTGGAAAATTATAGTCTCATTTTCTAAATCTCTATGACTTCCCACATTTCAATTTTAAGGTTTGGTTTGAACTTTCTGAAGTGCTAGATTTAGCTAGTTCAGCTGATTTTGTATTGTATTACAGCAGGTCCTCAAATAACATCATTTTGTTACAGTATTGATAAGAGAATAAATGAATCGATGCCCAGTCAGGCCACTGTCTCCTGATATTTGCATAAATTTTCTCCCAGTACTCCCGTTTCCTCTCACGTGCCAAAGCTGTACGTGTGGGATTGATGAGTGTGTCCAGGTCTGAGTGGGTGTGCCCCTTCAGTGGGGTGGTGTCCTGTCCAGGGGGTGGTTCCTGCCTTCCACCCTGAGCTACTGGGGTGGGCTCCACCACCCTCCAACCCTGAACTAGAAAAAGCAGTGAATAATTATCTTACTTGTTTTTATTAATATTTCTTGAATGTATCTATAGCTCACATTTATTTCAGTGTTTAATATTAAAAGTGTTTTGGTCTTTATTTAGAAATTTGGTAGGTGGTGATGTATATGTGACCAGAAATATGCCATAGGAACTTAACTCTTGTTTTTATCAATTAGTCCATGGTAAAATTGTTTTTTTTTTATATGTTCTTTCACTTGAAGTTTCCAAGAACCTATCAATGATGTTAAGTGAGGACTTAATGTACTTAAATTTACACCCTGCCTGGTTAAACAAAGGATCTGAGGCAATGTAGTATTACTTAACATGTAAGGCACTTTTTAAGGAGCATATACATTCATTAATTTTTTTTTAAATCAGCTTTTTTTAGTGATAAATTATGTACAATAAAAATGAAATTCACAAATTTTAAGTGGATAATTTGAAGTTTTGACAAATGTATATAACCATGTAACCAGCACTATAATCAAGATAGAGAACATTTTTGTCAGACCAAAAAGTTTTCTACAGCTCCTTTTTAGGAAATCCTCCCACCCCCACCCCTGCCTTGCCTTGTTTTTTTTGTATCTGGCTTCTTTCACTTAGTATGATGTGTTCGTCGATTGTGTTGCACATATCAGTAGTTCCTTTTATTGTTGGGTAGTATTCGGTTGTCACAATTTGTTTATTCATTTATCTGTTGTTAATTTTGGGTTATTTCCAGTTTGGAGCTGTTGTGAATGTAGTTACCATACTATGAGCATTCATGTATAAGTCTTGGTGGACATGTCTTTTCATCTGAGTTGCATGGTAAATGAATGTTTAACATTGGAAGAAACTGTCAAGTTGTTTTCAAAGTGGCTGTATCATTTAACATTCCCACCAGCAGTGTCCGAGAGTTCTATTATAGTCGCTCTAAATTCTAAACAAGACTTGGTATTGCCAGTCTTTTTAAATTTTAACCATTCTAATGTGTGTATAGTGGTTTTTATTTGCATTTTCGTAATGACTAATAATATTGAGCATAATTTCAAGTGCTTATCTGCCACTCATACATCTTCTTTGGTGAAGTAAACATTTAAATTTTTTGGCCATATTTTTAACAGTTGTCATCTTCTTGAGTTGGAAAAGTTATTTATATATTCTGGACTGTCTTTAATCAGATATATGTTTTTAAGATACTTTTCCCAGTTTGAGGATTTTCTTGTCATTTTTGAAGTGACTTGAAAAGGGTAGAACTTAAAAAAACTTTTTTTATGATTAATGTTTTTTGTGCCGTAAGAAACCCAAGGTCACAAAGATCTTCTAGAAGCTTTCTGTAAGGTTTTTGGTTTTAGCTTTCAAATTTGGACCTGTAAATCGTTTCAAGATAATTTTTATATAAGGGTTGAGGTGAATTTTTTCCATATAAATATCTAATTGTTTTAATACCATGTGTTAAAAGTTCATTCACCCATTGAATTATCTTGGCACCTTTGTCAAAAATCAAATGACTTTCTACATGTGGCTTTATTTCTGGACTCTTTATTTTATTGGCTATTTCTGGTCTCTATTTATAATATTTCATTGACCTATACATCTATTTTTAGGCCAATATTATACTGTCTTGATCACTCTATACTTTATAGGAAGTCTGAAAATCAGGTCTAAGTCCTCCAACTTAGTTTTTTTTTCAAAATTGTTTTGCAAATTTGGAATCAGATTGTTGATTTTTACTGAAGGAAAATAAAGGTCCCTGGAATTTTTAAAAAGTTTACTTTTAAATAATTTCAGACTCACAAGAAGTTGCAAAAATAGTACAGAGGGTTGTATGTACCCTTCAACAGCTTTCCCCAGCGATAGTCATAACTGTAGTATGTTTTCAAACCCAGGAAATTGACATTAGTACAATACTATTAACTAGGGGACCTTATTTGGATTTCTTCAGTTTTTGCATGTACTCATTTTTAACACTTCTGGGATTTTGGTTGGGATTGCATTGAATATATACATCAGTTTTGGGAGAATTGATATATCTTAATATCAATTGAGTCTTGAGAATTGAGTCTTCCTATTCATGTACATTATATCTCTCCATATAGTTACGTTTTCTTTACTTTCTGTAAGAAATATTTTGTTTTTCAATGTATAGGTCTTACATATATTTTGTTAAATTTATCTCTAAATATTTCATATTTTTGTGCTATTATAAATGGTATTTTAAATTTCAATTTCCAATTGTTTGGTAGAGTTTAGAAATAAAACTGACTTTGTTATATTGGCCTTGTATTTTGGACCTCTGTAAACTCACTTTATAATAGCTTTTTGTATGTGTCTTAGGATTTTCTGCATTGACAATCATGTCTGTGAATAAAGAGTTTTACTTCTTTCCAATCTGGATGCCTTTTCTTGCCTTATTGCACTGGATAGGACCTCAGTATCATGTTGAATATGAAGTAGCGAGAGCAGACATCTTTGCCTTTTTCCCAATCTTAGAGGAGAAAAGTATTCAACCTTTCATCATTAAGTGTAATATTACTATAAATTTTTTACAGATATGCTTTCTGAGGTTGAGGAAGTTCCTGTCTTATTGCTAATTTGCTGAGGGTTTGTATGCTTTATCATGAACATATGTTGAATTTTATCAGATGTTTTTTTGCATCTATTGAAATGATCATATAATGTTTTTCTTCCATTATTATGGTGAAAAACATTGATTTTTGAACATCAAACCAATCTTGCATTCCTGGGATAAACCCAACTTGGCCATCGTATGTTATCCTTTACATATTGCTGAATTCAGTGTGCCAAATTTTATTAAGGATTTTTGTGTCTATGTTGATGAATTATATTGGTCTTTTTTTTTTTTTCTTATAATGTCATCTAGTTTTGGGAAATGCTGGCCTTATAGAAAGAGTTGGGAAATATTCCTTTCTCTTTAGTTTTCTGGAAAATTTGTGTAGAGTTGGTATTATTTTTTCTTTAAACATTTGATAGGGTTTACATCTGAGTGAAGCCATCTGAGCTTAGAGTTTTGTTTTTTTTTGTCAGAAGATTTTTAACTAAAAATTCAATTTATTTAATAAATATGGCGTTATTCAGGTTAACTATTTTTTTCTTGAATCAGCTTTGGTAGTTTGTGTCTTTTAAAAGATTTTCCCATTTCATCTATGTTTTTGAATTTATTAATTTAAAATTGTTCGTAATATTTTTTATCATTGGGTGCTGGATTTTGAGAGTTTGGGCTAAATTACTTCATTCTAGTGTGTAGGTAAGTTACTTGGGCTTTAAAGAGTTTGGACTAAGTTCTAGCATATAGGTAAGTTACTTGGGCTTTAAAGAGCTTGGACTTTGTTCTAGCACATAGGTAAGTTACTTGGGCTCAGTTTGATCCTCTCAAGGCTTGCTTTTAAGCTTTATTAGGCTAGGTCCAGAGCAGCCTTCTGACTAGAGCCTTACCTGCACTGCTAAGGTGATATGCTTCAGGCTAAAGTATCTGATGCCATCCTACTACAAGGTTTCTACCCTGGCTAGTGGGAATGAGAACTATTCCCAACTTTGTATGAGCTTCAGGAATTGTTTGGCCTATTGCTTTCTGAAGATTCGTTCCTTGCCTTGTGGAGTTTTTCTATGTAGGCACAGATCAATACTTACCAATGATTTGAGTGAACCTCTTTGTAGCTCTTTGTGCCACTACTTCCTCTTTGGTATTCTGTCCTGCCCCACAAAGTCTAGCTGCCTCTGCCTCCCAAACTTTAATCTCTATCTTCTTAACTCATTGAGAGTGCTCAGCTCTGTTGGTTCCTTTCTTCACTGTGGAAATTGCCTGCAGCAGTGAGTTAGGGGAATCATTAGGCTCTCCTAGTTTGTTTCCCTTCAATGTCTAAAAACTGTTTGTTGTGTTTTGTCCAGTTTTCTAGTTGTTTATGGCAGATGACAATTCCTATAACAGTTGATATTTGATGAACAAGAATTGGAAGTTTCTTGATATAACAGGTTATTTTGTAAAATTCCTCAAAACTGGAAGAAATAGTTGGGAAAATGTGGAGAGAAAAAAATTACAGAGGTTTTTTTTTTTGCATAATTTTGTGTAGAATATGGTGCTTATAGTGATTCTGAGGAATGGTCCCTAGAAGTAATCACTTGCCAGTGGCAGTTTGTAGGTTGTCCAGAGTTTGTGGTACAGGTAACAAGTTAAGACTCTGAAAGGAAGTGTTTTATTATTATTATTACAAGAATCTTCGCTCTTGATGGCTTTATTCACTAAGGTGGATAACTTAGAGCTCAGCTACCATTTCCAGTTACTATACATAGAAGCTTAGGAAACTCATGACTTCTTGTATACTCTTGGAGCAAATAATTTTCAAATTCTAGACAGATGGTACTCATTCGAAATATGCTTTTGAAAGGAGGACTTTTTAGAGGGAATTTCAAGATTTTATCTCCTGGTTATCGAGACCTGTATCGAAGGTGAAAAGCCAGTAGATAATTTACAACTTTGCAAATCTTGTATCTGAGAAAGAAGAATCCAGCTTTCCCTAGAAAGCCCATTACTGGGACCAACACCATGTTTTCTTAATTCATTCTTCTAAATGGGAAGATTATGAAGGAAAATAGGCACTCCTCTTCATGAGTGCTTCTTAAACATTTGAATGGTTTTGCCTCTGGGTCAGAGATGGGGTGATTCCAGGGCAACTGTTGGCAATGTGTAGTCTTTTCTTGGACAGGATTCAAGGAGCAAGAGGACAACAAAGCACCATTTGATGGCTAACCTTGGAATAGGCTGCTCTTCGGGTTTCTCCAGGATAAAGGCTATGGGTCAGTCTCAGGACTAGTTGCCTTTCCAGTATAATTACGGCCACGTGAAAAAGCACTGCTCAGCAGTGGTTTCTGTTTTTTGTTTGATTGGTTTGGATTTTGTTTTTGTTTTTTTAGTGCTAACCTTCAAGGTTGAGGTATGGTTCCATTTTTCATGGAGGATTAACCCTGTTAGTTTAAAGTAAGGTGTAATTCCTATTTCCTTCCTCCACACCCTTTGAAAAACAGACTTTAAGTCTCTCTCAGAGCATAAGCGAGTGATTACTATAAGAAGGAATGCCCTCTCTAGGCAATGCAGAGGGGGGACACACATCAAACAACCAGAACATCCAATGAACAGGGAGGTCAAATGGAGGTGACTTGACTGGGCTATTCAGTGACTCACTATTGGATTTTGTTGACTTCACCCACCAGAGCCCAGAGTTTCACTATTAGGTGGCTTTATTTCTAGTCCCTTTAGAATAAAATAGGTAATATTAATAGTTGAGTTGACCTTCGTTTGTATCTCCTTTCAAAACCCTAGTTGAGAAGAATTACAGAAATACGGCCTGTGAATTGGCATATCAAAATAGAAGGTTAACGTAGATATGTACAACCTGAAAATGAAATTGCACACTTGGTGGAACTGGCAAATTCATGGTAGTTGCCTTCCAGAGGAAAGCTAAGGGAATTAAACACTGAATCATAGGTAGAAGAGATGCGATTGAAGATTCCCCTGGCAAAAACATAAAGGGTATAGCCCTGGCTCCCTGTGATGTTCCCTGCAGCCACCTTTATAGTCTTGTATTCATGTCTCTCCAGAATACACAGGCCACCTTGGTCTCCTTAGAACAGATTGGCTAATGATTTAATGACACCCCAGGGAAACAACGGTTGCTTAAAGTTTGGACTGTTGAATTCTGGTTACCGATGGCTTTGTTTAGGACAGAAGTGTCTTTTAATGTGTTGGAGATAGAATCCCTACATGGCAATGACAACAGTAACTATTTTGTGAAACTATAATAAAGCCATATATAAAATAAACATTTTTATCATTTCTCTTAAGGGCTTTTAAAACCATAAATCAGAGTATTGTCTTTATAAGTTATGTGACAACTTTGTCTCCAACTTACGTATTCGCTGCAAAACTCCTAAGGGGGTGTTAAATAAGGAATCGTGCAGCATTATAAAGTCTTGTTAGAATGTCCAGAGTAATCTTTTACTTTGAAGTCTATAGACTGCGCTTTTGATCTTCTCTACTATAAAGAGTGCCTGGCCCCAGGAGCCTCGCTTTGCACCATTCTTCACGTGTACAGTATGTGTGAGGGTGTGTCCTGCTGCAAATGCTGCTCTTTTGGGTGTGTCTGAGTGACAATATAATCTCAGCCCCAGAATTTATGTGTATAAGGGTAAAAATTGGATTCCTGGCATATCAAAACCTTTTTGTGGCTTCATGAAACTTTTCACATGTAAATTCTACAACTATCAGAGTAAAACACAGGTTTTATTAGCATTTGGATTTATGTTTAATTTAGTAAATTGTTTTAGCACATTTCTTGACTTTCTGTTTAAATATATAAAACATGAACTTTCTAAAAAGAGACTAGATTAAGCTAAATTGTTTCTTACCCATGGGAGTTTTTGATAGAATTTAGAGAAGAAAAATCCTGTAAGGAAAAGCACGCTTGGGTCCTAAACCCGACTCAATCATCTTGGCCAGGACATTATCTCAACGTGTGAGTTTCTTCAACTATAAAATTAAGGGGTTGGACTCGATCATCTCTAAAATCTGATACAGTGATTATGTTTTCACTTGATTGTACTTTATTACATTTTTTCCCCCACTTAGTAGTAGGTAGAAACTCAGAAATTAATTTATACACATGTCACTAGATTAT
>NW_012154507.1:6273190-6277846 GCF_000956105.1 Propithecus coquereli | reverse complement strand
TACAGGCATGCGCCACCATGCCTGGCTAGTTTTTTTTCTATATATTTTTAGTTGTCCGATTAATTTCTTTCTATTTTTAATAGAGACGGGGTCTCGCTCTTGCTCAGGCTGATCTCCAACTCCTGAGCTCAAACAATCCACCCGCCTCGGCCTCCCAGAGTGCTAGGATTACAGGCGTGAGCCACCGCGCCCGGCCCTTATGTATCTTTTTAAAATTTAACCACCAATATGTGGTTATTCATAGCATTTTCAACATCAATACTTCTGATTTATTTTACTTTTTAAAATTATGAAATGCACACATAGATGTTTATAATGTCTATGAACATTTTAAACAATAATAGTGATGAAAGAACAACATTGTATCCACTACCAAGCTTAAGAAAAAAATGTTTCTCTGGACCTTTCCAGGCTCCCTGTTCCTTTCTGAGTATATCTCCTACCTCCAACCTGCTTCCCGCAGCCCCTGCACCACTATTATCATTTTGAGCTTAATCATTCCTTTGCCTTTCTTTATAGTCTTACCACACATATATGTATCCTTAAATGAATCATTCTTTTGCCTGTTTTTGAACTTTCTATTGATAGAATCATACCATATGTATTCTTCTGTTACGTTTTTTGCTTAACATCGTTTTAGAGGTTCATACTTATTAGTATATAGCTATAGTTCACTAATTTTCGCTGCTGAATTGTTTTAATGTACTGTATTTTATTTATTCTGTTATTGGACTTTTGCATTTCCAGCTTGTAAATTTCATTGTTGTTGTTATGAGCCATTTATTGACATGAAAAATGCTTTTGCAATGTTATAAGAAAGCTAGCAACTTCCCAAACGCTTAGTTCAGTCTTTGTTAGAGGCATTATGCTCTCTTTGGAAAGTATTTCAGGAGAAAAATAAGTAAAGTTAATGATAAGATTCATATATTGCTACCAGATAATGAGAATTTCACAGCAAAGTTATTATCTAGAAAACAGCAGTTCCTGTGTCAGAGGGAATTGAGTGCAAGTCCCATGAATGAGGGAATCAAAGATTTCATTGTGGAAATTAGAAGCAGATGCTTCTAAGTTGAAGGATTTTCCCTGAGAACAGCACTTTTTGTTGGCAATGTCATGCTAGAAATTCATCTTGGTTGAAAGGAATTTTTGTGCCTGGTTGCTAAACCTGATATGACTTTTGAATACAGATGGCTGTGAAAATAGTTCCTCTAGTTTAAAATTCATGAATTTTACCATTGCCTTTGTTCTTCTTGTTAGTTGCCTATCTAGCATCTCCTCTCATCTCCCAGCTTCCTAAAGGCACCCAGGTTTCAGGGGAAGTTGATCCCACCTGCAGGTCTAGAGGTGGGACCTGGGTGGCTTGTCTTAATCTGACTATTCTTGCCCCTGCCCAGTGATGGGGGGCTTGTGACTTAAGGCATCCAGTTAGGGAGAGTTTCAGTATCCTTGTTTTTTTCTACATTCTGGTTGATTTGGCCACTCTGAAAGATGCTAGCCTAGAGATGGAGCTGATTTCAAGATGAGAGGAAGAAACTAGGTCCTGGATGACACTGTGAGCTACCACATCAAACCACCCATGAGCCCACCCTTCTTACTTTCAGGCTTTAAGTTATTTTAGTTATTGTTTAACTACTAATAGTTAACACTTATATAGTGCTTACCATATGCCTTATAATACCCTATAAAGTATGTACTGTTATTTCCATTTTACAAGTATGGAAGCTGAGATAGAGAAGTGAAGGGACTTGCCCAAGTTTATACAGCTAATCGTCTGAGCTCATACAGCTGGTAAATATTAATAGCTGGGTAAGAGACCCAGCAATCGGACTCTAGAGTCCCAGTTTGAGTAGGATATTTTTGGTACTTGCAGTTTAGTGCATCCCAACCAATGTGTCTTCTTCCGTGTTTGCTTTCACGTAAGTTGGCTTAACTTGACACACACGGAGACTTTTCCAGAAACTATTTTGTTGACAGTGTTGGAGAATAGTGTTCTCACACTATTTGTCCACTAAATTTGAAGACAAAAATGTGCACCATTTCCCCTGTAACTAACATGCAGAAAATATTCAAAAGCTGAATATTCAGTGACCAACACTGACTCTCACTGGAGGGGGGAAAAGTGCCTCTTAAAGGAACATAACTTTAATTTTAATTGCTAGGGAATTTATTCACATTTCTTTTGAATAAGCTTCGATAACTTATTCAACAAATCCTGCTTGGTGCCTATTATAGAGCCAATACTACCTCAGGCATTAGAGACTTAAAAATGCTGACAGAACCTGGCCTTGAGGAGATTCTGATCCTTGGAGGGGAGCAGAAGAAACACTCTCAGCTGCCTGGGAGGGTGGAGGCATGCTTCACACACCAGTGCCAGGAGCTTTCCAGGGAGAATGAAGATGTTTTATTTTGTTCTAGAAGTACGCAGGAGGGTGGGATAATATGCAAGGGAGGATATTCCAGGCAGAACAGCATGGTCAAAAGCATAGAAGTATGACAGCAAGATTTGTTCAGGGACCCACAAGGAAACGAATTGCAGTAATTCAGAACATGAGTTAGAGAATGGTCACCCTGAGGATTGATGGGACCCAATGGTGAAACATTGCTATACCTTAGCATTTAGGTGTTATCCTGTGGAAATGCTGAACCATTAAAGAATGTGAGCAAGGGTGTGTTATGCACTGTCAGATATGCAATGTAAGAGGTTACCCTGGCAACATTGTGGGGGATGGATTTAAGGAGTCAGACAAGATCGAGAACATTTGAAAGTCCAGGTGAGAACACAGCCAGGATGTACAGTAGAGGAGAAAGGCATTAAAGAGATAGACTAGACAGAATTTTTTTCTTCTTAGGATTTTTTAAAAAATGTATATGTAGAGGAAATAATTTTCCCAGCCTTTCAATCATTGAGGATCACTTTTGTTACCATTACTCTCCCCCACCTTACTCAGGCCTTGTGTTTGGAAAGATTGTCTATCAAAACAAATTAAGTCATTTGTTTTCATTTTTTCACTCTGGCATGTAAAACTAAGTGTGCTATCAAAATAAGCACTTAAAAATGGTATTAGCGTTATTTAAGTTAATGATACTTTAATTTCCCTTGAGATATTGGCAGGGGTAAACAAGCCATTTCTATCAGGCTTTTTGAGATATTTAAAGATCCCTATTACTACTTTTATGAACTCCGGCATGGGAGCCGTTGTAATAATTGATTAACAGAATTACGCTAATTACTGTTCAGTTTAGAGAGGAGAATACCAGAATCGTCCTTTGGGGGAGTTTTTTTTAAATTTTTTTTTAATTTTAAATTAAAAAAAATAAAATAGAACTTAAATAAATTCCAGGAACTTCCCATCCCTCACCTGGCACATGGCTTAAGGCCCGGGAGAGTGTGATGTGGAGGAGTTTTTTGTTTGTTTTTGTTCGTTTGTTTTGTATTTTTGAAACGGAGTCTCTCTCTGTTGCCCAGGCTGGCAGTGGCACAATCATAGCTCACTGTTACCCCAACCTCCTGGGCTCAAGTGATCCTCCCATCTTAGTCTCCCGAATAGCTGGGACTATGGGCACGTGCCATTTTAAATTTTTTGTAGAGACAGGGTCTCACTCTATTTCCCAGGCTGCTATGGAACTCCTGGGCTCAAGTAATCCTCCAGCCTCGACCTCCCAAAGTGCTGGGATTACAAGCATGAGGCATGTTTTTAACCTGTAGTATAAGACAAGTGATGATTTTATTTCCCTGAGTACCGCTGTTTTCATCACCCTTTGCTTTGCGTCTGTAATCAAATAAAGCAAATATGGTGGTAGCAGAAAACAATGCCAACAAAGAGGAGGAATCTTGAAAGAGTTGGAGTCAGAATAGAACAGGGTGCCAAGCTGTTGCCAAAGCTAAAGAAGGTGACTGAGTTAATGTAGAACAGAACTTTCAAAGCAGCCCACAGTATCCAATGCCGTGTGCCATCCAATGAAGTCTTCTGAGAAGTCTGTCAAGGTACTGAAGAAAATGCCGTAAGTTGCGGGGGAACACTCCACAACCTGATTTCTCACCCATCCCTGACTTTGCAAGGACAACAAAGCGGGGCCGGCCTCTCTCTCCTGCCTATCCATCAGGACTGTATCTGTATGCCTCCCCACCCTTGCAATTCTTCCTCCTTCTTCCCACGACGAACAAGCCATTTCCTCCCTTCAAGAAATTGTTCCTGAATTCTATACTCTTCCCAGTTCTCAGCCTTTTCTCAAATCCCACTGCCTTTATTTTACCACACCATTTAGCATTTAATTTAAAATACAATTATATCTCTTCCTGTTGTTTCTATTGTATTAATTTTGATTCTTCAAAGAGATTATAAACTTTCTAAGGGCCAGAATTTAGAAATGGTGTTGAGAGACAAATGAGTGTTTAACAAGTGCTGGAGTACTCAAACACCAGTTGGTTTATTATTCATTAACTAACAGAATACTCATGATCTTTTTCTTTCTTTTATTTTTTTCCTTTTTGATTTAGAAGCTTTCTTTATTCCTGCTAGTTCTATTCTAAAAACATACAGAGAAACAAGATAATTTTTAGCCATAGTGAGTATTTGTGATTTGGGGAGAATATACTCAATAAATGTTTTTATCATTGATATAATTTTTGATATACTATAATTTACTAATCTGTTC
>NW_012154507.1:6200353-6271635 GCF_000956105.1 Propithecus coquereli | reverse complement strand
TCTAGGTCTTTTCTGTTTATGATGAATATTCATCATAGTGAATATTCTCCTTTGTTTTTAAATGGAGAGAAACTTTAAAACTTAAAGCAATTTTTTTTCAAGTAAAGTAATTATTGATGCTGGCATAGCCAGTGGTAGTAAACATTCAGTGAATTAATGAATGAATGCATCAAGCAATCAGTCAGCTTCTTGTTTAGATGGGCTGTATTAGAGAGGACTTATTCAGTTACAAGTGGCAGAATTAGCTTAATAGAAAAGATAATTTATTGGCTCACTACACAGGAATTCCTATGGATGGTTTCTGGCTTCAGACAAAGCTAGACGCAGCAGTTCAAATGATGTAATCAGGATTCTTTCTAAGCTTCTCTTTCCTCTGTGGTGGTGTCCTTCTGAGGGAAGTTCTTACCGTGTAGTACGAAAGATGATTGCCAGCAGCTCCAGGCTTATGTCATTTTCACAAATAGCAATCCAAAGAGAGGAGCAGCCCTCTCCATCCCAACATTTGTATAACAAATTTCATGCAGAAATTCTGTTTTTTCTTAGGTTTTATGTTCATCCTTTAGACCAAGCACTGTGGCTAGAGAATGGGGCACCCTGTTTGGCCAGCCCTGGGTCACACCCTACCCTATATCACCTGTCTACCCTCCAGCATGGAGAACACACTGTGGTTAATAGCCCTACTGGAAACATCTGGGATGGGAGAAGATGGTGCCAAGCACATTAAAACAGAGGTCCTCTTACCTTCCATCTTTTGGTCAGCCAGCACGTATTTGAACCCATGAACCCATACATACTTTCTTTCCATACATAAAATTTCAAAGGGGTAACCACCTAATGTAATGCCACTGTCCCATTTACAGCCAACAGTATACTTAACTGCCCCACCCCAAAGTGTAGACCTCCCAAAGTTTAGCTCAGTTGCTGCATCTGGCTCTAAGGTCTAGATCTCTATATAATATGTATTATTGTTGATCAGCTATAGATATTCCTTCTCATGAGCTAGCAACTCATGACTATTTTAATGAACAACCCCTCCTACCCAAATAATCTGGTATCTAATACTTTATATCCATTACCTCATTTAACCCTTCCAAAAATCTTAGAAGGCCAATATTACAGATTTTACAGATGAAGAATCAGGCTCAGAGATTAGGTAACTTGTCTGAGGTCATACAGCTAGTATTGTGGAATCCAGATTAGGATCCACAGACTGGGCGGTGAAGTCCATCTTCCTAATCAGTATTCTGTCCATTGTGTCTAAACATCTGAGGCTCCACCATATCAAAGATGATCATAGCCTTTTCACAGTGCCTCATTTATCCACCAGAGCAATGGTTGGAAGGTGGGAAAGAAGAGAGTAACAAATAATCTGATGTTCTTTACAGAGCATTTGGCGCCAGATGGTTGATAGATGGCGATTACTCTCTTTTTAGGTAAAACAGAAACTGCAAAACAGGCCATGAAGCAGAGAATGTTGAATTTTCTTCTCAGATTAAATGAGGTGGTTTGTAAATGGCTTTTACAAGCAAATAACTCTTTTAAAAAAATTCTTTAAAAAAAAAATCCTCATAATACAGAGTAAACAGACAAAATGAAAATCAAATATCAATTGTTTCCAGGTCAGTTTTTGTATTTCCAGGTACTGGTATCAACATATAGAACTCTCCAGGAATAAGTACCTAGGAATAATGGAAGCGTATTTGTGTGAAAAGTTTGGCAATACACTACACTAAATATTTAAATTTCAAAGTTAAACTTTAAAGCTATTCCAAAGCCAGAGGCCACACACATTCAAGAGGTCGAGAATTTTGACTTTAAAGTTCAAGCTAAGATTTCTGAGTTTGGAACTCAATTACTGACCTTTAGTTGGAAAACATATATTTAGTAATAATTGTGTTATTACTTAGATGAAGAAACAGCTGGGTGGTAAAAAGTAGTCCGTAATGTCTCTGTGGAAACCTGTAGAGCATTGGTTTTCAACTGTGGGTAATTTGCCTCCAGGGGGCATTTGGCAATGTCTACAGACATTTTGGGTTGTCACAACTGGTAGGAGAGGGGCTCCTGGCATCTAGTGAATAGGGGCCAAGGATGCTGCTGAACATCCTACAATGTACAGGACAGTCCCCCGCTACAAAGACTGTTTGGCCCAAAACGTCTACAATGCCAAGGTTACAAAACCCTGCTGGATTCCTCATCGTCCATGTGAAGATTACTACACACTGGACATGGGTGTAATAAGCCAAACAGCTAACATTTAATGAGCATATACTATGTGCCTGGCATTGGAGATTTAAAATATAAATTATAGCTAGTGACCTTGCTCTAAGAAGATACTAGTAGAAGAGAGAGTAGAAGAGACAGACAAGAAAAGTAACAATTACAAACTGCTGAACTAAGTGTTAGTGTAGCAATAGTGCTTTGGGACAGCAGACAAGGAGTACTTACACAAGCTGATTATCCATTAGACAAAACTTCTAACTGAGCATGAGTTAGTCACAGGGCAGCCCAGATTCATAAATTTTTAAATTTTTTTTTTTTTTACTTTTCAGAGACAGGTCTTGCTAGATTGCCCAGGTTCTTGAATGCCTGGCGTCAAGTGATCCTCCCACCTCAGTATCCCTAGTAGCTGGAACTATAGGTGTGTACCACCATGCTTGGCTCCCTAGCCCAGATTCAAGGGGATGGGAAAGAGATCCCATCTCTCAGTGGGAAGCATGACAGAAAGTTTGTGGTTTTCTTTAATATACTGTGAGTAATTAACAACAGTGTCTGGCACGCAGTACGTATGTAATAAGTGTTAGCTGTTGTTAGTACTATTATTTTGCATTTTCTGAATAGTGAGTGAGTCTTGGCATCTACTGTTCACTTTGCCTGGAAAACTCATTCCTGGGATAAATGGATGGAAGGAAGGAAATAACATCCCTCTTCATTTAGATGTTTGCCCAAATATTGACTCATCAGAGATGCTTCCCCTGATTACCCTATATGAAATAGCATCCAGACCACAACCTTATTTCTATCAATTCTCTCACCTACTCTGGACTTATCTTTCTTCCTAGTACATGTCACTGACGACATACATTATATGTTTATTGTCTGTCTCCATTAGAGCAGGGTATTTGTTCAGTGCTGTATACCCAGCACTTAACACTTGGCACATAGTTGGTGTTTAATGCGTATATGTTGAATGAATGAACAAACAAATGAACAAAAAAACACAACTCATTTTACCAAAGGCATTTTGATACCCCCACTTCTAGGATAGGATACAATACATTAAAGATGACATACTGTTTTATTTCAAAGTGATCTTAGCCACAATGTTGGTAGCACAGTATTTACATACTTAATGCTGTTGTCCACTGTATCATCCCTTGAGGTTGACATGAGAGTTGTCCATCAGAGCATGTGTGCTCTTAGGAATCAGGGACAATACTATCACCTTAAGCTTCTTGGCAGTGTTGTGTCCTTAACCAGATGCTGAACTTGTGGGTGTAGGGAGAATATCTATTGCTTTCGTATTCTGCCTTTCAACAAATAAGTATTACGGTACTGTGTGCATAATGTGAGATTTATAAATGTGTAATGATTAGAAGATAGGGCTCTCTGCAATCCAATTTTCAGGATAATTTTTTTGCCTTGTTTTTGTTAGGTAATAAAGATAGTGTATTGACTGTTGACAATGCCTACTTAATCATGTTTGCCTTATAGTAACCTTGCCAAGTTACCATCTTTTTACTTTTTTAGGGAGAAATCCTAGAATTGAGAACCCTCCTTTACCTCCAGCAAATATGATACTATATTATGTGGGTGGGAAATTTCTGTTGACCTACTTTTTTTTTTTTAATCTTTTTGTTTTAGAAAAGTTTTAGATTTATAGAAAAGTTGCAAAGATGGTACAGAGAGAGTTCCTGTGTACCTGACATGCACCCAGTTTGCCCTGTTGCTCACATCTCACATAATTATGGTACATGTGTCACAACTAATGAACTAGAATTGATACATTACAGTTAAAGTCCATACTTTTATGCAGTGGTGACCCAGTTTTAAAGCTTATTTTCCACAATTTCTAAAAAATGGAAATCAGTGCTGAATGTCCATGGGTAGTGGCTTCCTGATTCATAGAAGAAACTAAGTAACTTTGTCACCAATGGGGCTTACCAGGAAACAAGGGACCTATATTAATGTGGGCTTAAAATTCAAGTGAGGGAGTTGTACAGCTTAACATGTTGTGTTTGTATCTTGGGTATTAATAAAGATGGCAGGGCAGAGTTTGATCACTGTTAAAGCTGGTTTTTTTGTTGTCTGGAAAATAAGTTTTTACAACATGGTTTGTCCTTCATAAATAATCTATCCTAAGGTCATTGGACAGAAAAGGGTTGCCCCAGAGTAGGAAGTATGGCCTCTTGGTACTGAGTTAGAATTTAGCTTAGGACACAGGATAAGTAGCTAATGGCTGTGAGGCTGTTTTCTACAATTCAAATTGATATAAATTTAGTCTAATTCTTTTCCCCAGGACTGCCCAATTTAAGATTAAATTTTATACTGGTGCGTATTAGAGATGTGGTTGTTTTTGCTACTTGAGCGGAACCTTTTAATCAGCTTTAATGCTGTCCTGAGTAAAGTAAAAACTTAATGTCTCTCTTTACAGGCTCTTCTAGTGTGCCATTCTCAAAGCAGAAAAAGCAACAGTGAAGCAGCACTGTTTCTTATGTACTCTGCTTCTATTAAATTTGCTTTGGTAATCCTCTTTTAGTCTTTTGTGCTGCAAAAGAAGTATTTTCACCATAAAATAAATAAAAATTGTACCCAAATGAAATTTTCAAGTTATTTTAATGAAGCTCTGGAAACATCCCAAACCACACAAGATAAATTTTTTTCCTAGTTTATTTTTTAAATTCTAGAAAGTAGGTCAGTAGGAATACCCTGCTTTAATTAGTTTAATTAGAAATGAAAAATTGCAGGACTAACTCAATTTGAAACATAGATTTAAATAAGAATTATACTGGGATTAATATTATTAATATTTAAGGGTTTGAATTTAAATAAGATACATTTAATCAAAGCTTATAATTTCTTATTGAACAGATTTTATATAGCAAAAAGGAGGCCTAAGTGTTAGAATATACCAATACATGTGGAAAAATTTTGCTATGAAATATTAATATTTGACAAGGTAATCATTTAGAACTGTATTTCTAAATGATCTACCTAAGAATATCATGTATTCTACAGGACCCTAATGGGTATGCCTTGGAGATAAAAAAGGCCTTCTGTGTTTGAGTGAGTTTGAGAAATACTACATTAAATTTAAGAAGTTGCCTGCGGAATTTCTCAGAGCCTCTAATACTTTCTGAATTTCTAAGAGCAGGCTTATATAGGGTGTGGTACTTTGTAAACTTATTTATCCCTAGATTACCAAGTAACATTTTTCAGGAAAATGTTCTAAGTACACAAATTTGACCTGTTTTAGGAATTTATACCTTTGACAATGTTGAGGCCTTTTTTTTTTAAGTTATGGTGATACGTAATATCATTCATATATGTTGCTTCTCCCTAATTCTTTAGGATATTTTCCCAACATATTATATCTAACCCTCTACTCAGTACCTTCCCCCTGTTGAGTAAAATGGTGGTTTCAAAACATGGCTATACAGAAATACCTGACCCTATTCCTGGAGCTTCTACATGAGTAGGTATGTCACTGTGCTCAGGATTCTGTATTTATTACACACACCCAGGCGATTCTGATGCAGCTAACAGTCCAACTGTTTTGAACTAAAAGCATGTATTTCTTTAGATGGGCGATTGGATTTTGGGGTTCAGTTATTTTGTGGTCATAGAACACATGGGTTAACCATCCATTTTGGAGAGAACTGTGGCACTGACTGCCAATGACTCCATGAGATGATGGGCTAACTGTAACCTACTATGGAATTATTCTTTAAGAAAAGCAAGCCAGGCATGGCGGTGTGAGCCTACAGTCTCAGCTACTCAGGAGGCTGAGGCAGGAGGATCACTTGAGTCCAGGAGTTTGAGATCAGCCTGGGCAACATAGTGAGACCCTGTCTCCAAAAACAAAACAGAAAAAAAAAAAGAAGAAGAAAAGAAAAGCAGAATACTCCTAAGTAGCTTTTTGGTCACCTTCCTAATAAGAAAATACTACATATACGGTTATGATTTGTTTTTATTTAGTTTTGAGTAGTTCCCTTGTGGTTGGTGTTTTATTTATACTTTAAAAAGAATTACAAAATTATATTTATTCACTGTGCCATCTATTTAAGAATATATTCTCTCCCACCCTGCTGATAAGAGATAGACACTTAACCTTAAGAAGCAAATAGGCCAAGATTCTCATTTATGCTTTGATTTACATGAGTACTGACAATATCTTTTCTGTGAAAACTGTATGGTTATGTATATTCTGCCTAGTGAAAGAGTTCCATATTCCTGGAAACTGTCTTTCACATCCTACAGATGTATCTGGAAAGGAATAATGTAAATACTAATGGTTTGACAGACAACTAGTCTTGACATATCTTGGTTGAATACTGTTCCGTTAGCAATATGTGAAACTAGACACACTCATTAAAAGTAGGAAATATCTACTGCTTTAAAATTCTGTAAGGTCACACCAGTGCAATTAGATATGAAACAAATAATAAGTGTGATTATTGAAAATTGGAGATAAAATTTTTATTACTTGCAAACAATTGTTTACATTAAAAACCTGAAAGAAGGCTGGGCGCGGTGGCTCACGCCTGTAATCCTAGCTCTCTGGGAGGCCGAGGCGGGCGGATTGTTTGAGCTCAGGAGTTTGAAACCAGTCTGAGCAAGAGCAAGACCCCGTCTCTACTAAAAATAGAAAGAAATTAATCGGACAACTATAAATATATAGAAAAAATTAGCCAGGCATGGTGGCACATGCCTGTAGTCCCAGCTACTCGGGAGGCTGAGGCAGGAGGATCGCTTGAGCTCAGGAGTTTGAGGTTGCTGTGAGCTAGGATGACGCCATGACACTCTAGCCCGGGCAAAAGAGTGAGACTCTGTCTCAAAAAAAAAAAAAAAAAACCTGAAAGAAGTTAAAAAATAAAGCTAATATGTTTAATGAGACTAATTAGATATGAGAGGTATCCAAAACCCATAGTCCTTTTTACACACAAACATGATTTGATATGCCCAGTCTTGTTATATCTATGTGTTAATTGGTTGGTGAAATAATAAATAGAAAAGTTAAGTTTGCCTTATCAGGTTAGAGAATCAGGAGAGAACAGCACCATAAAAATTAAGGGAGAAGAAAATTGTAAGGAGGGCTAAACAACATGGCAAATATTGTAAAGAGATCAGTTAAATGAGTCCTACGGATACTACAAGGGTCTAGAGCTCGCGGGCTTCCCTTAGCAGAGCCACGTTGGTAAAGAGAAGGAAGTGGAAGCCAGACCACAGTGGCTGAAGATGAACATAATGTAAGAGCCAAGACATTTATTTTAGTTCCATAGTAATGGAAGAAAAAGAGCGAGTATTTTGTTGCTGCTGTCTTTGTCATTTTGTTTGTTTTCAGAACGCTTTGTTATCTCCCTCATAAGACTGGAAACTTCTCAGTGGCAAGACCTCTGTTTCTGTGAGCCCTGCAGTGCGTTTGAGGCCTTGAACGTTTGAGGCTCTCATTGGCTTTGAGTTTAATTCCTGACTGTGAATGAAAGTTTGAAAATAATATTCGTGGTCAAAATATAGAATAAATTTCAGTGAGTTCTCACGTATTAAACTAGGCATCCCTGGCTTGAGACATGCTGTCTCTGTGCTCACAAGAGCAGTTGTGCTCTGCTCTCCTCACCAGTCTCACGGCCTTTATTCATGAGCCTCCATGTGGGCTTTTTTTTTTACAGCTATGAAACCTACGTAGCTGAACACATGCTTCTCCTGTAGGATATGTGATGAGGAGGAGAGTTTGGCTTTGGAGTGCTGGGAACCTGAGGAATTGCGGAGAACTCAGAGCCCAGCCCTGACTACTGGAGAGCCCACAACACAATGAACAAACTGAACTTCCATAACAACAGAGTCATGCAAGACCGCCGGAGTGTGTGTATTTTCCTTCCCAATGATGAATCTCTGAACATCATCATAAATGTGAGTAGATCCAATTTTAGAAATGTTTAAATACAATGTTTTTGCCAGTGACCACATTCAAGTTATGGCTTGGTTAAGGGTAAAGACGTTATAGAATGAGACCAATAATAATGTGGCAGAATTGGGGTGTTAAATAGTCTATACAGGACTAAACCTAGCGTCATGGCTTAAGTGCAGCTGTTTACAAGTGTGTACATGAGCGTAAGCATGACCAGCTTGAGATATAAAACATTTCCAGCACCCCAGAAAGATCCTTTACTACCCTCCCGGTCAATAACCTCCACCCAGAGGGTAACAGCTATTCCAGCCTGTATCACCATTGAGTAGTTTCACTTGTTTGTGAACTTCATGCAGCTTAAATTATGTATTATGTTCTCTTATGTGTCTGGCTTCTTTTACTCAACATTTGGCCTGTGAAATTCATTTATGCTGTTTCATGTGACAGTAATTCTTTCCATTGTTGTGTGATATTTCATTGTATGAATATGCCCAGTTCATTTATCCATCTACTGTTGATGGATATTGGGTTGTTTTAAGTTTGGGGCTATTTTGAGTGAAACTATGATGAACATTTTATGTGTATGCACATGTATATACATTTCCGGGTTTATACTCAAGAGTGGATTTGTGAATCATAGGCTATATACATGTTTAGCCTCGGCAGAGCCTGCCAAACAATCTTACAGTAATCGATGTCATGACTAGCATTTTTTGACCCTTCTCTATTTTATTAACTCTTGTATTCTTTCTTTCACAAATGGTATTCTGATGGAATTAGGGAAAAATTGCTTTAGTGTATGCCTTGAATTAGTTTTCTTTCCTATATGCTGCTATATTTTTAATCCAATTGCTGTATAAAAGAGTATTTCTAAATGTTATACGACATTTAAATAGCTTCATTAAAAAGTTTAGATAGAAAAAGGTTCTGCTTATTACCATAATCATTTCGGCTTTATTCTGACGATGAGCACAGGTTCTTGATTTTCTAATGTATCCTCGTCTTCACTCAGAGGGATTGTCTGAGCATCAAACTTAGCTACTGGATGAACTTTATCATCTGTTAGGCAGAATTTCCAGTGATTAGCTACATTCCTGCTCAGAGTACCTGAAGTTGTTTTTGGATGTGTGAGGTGGTAGGCTATTATTTTAACAGCATTTTGTTTTTAAAACCAAGTAAAAATTGGCAACGTATCTCTTTCAGTGTGGGCACTGGCAAAATAAATTAAAATATAATTCTACTTACAGATGTGAATATGCCGTTTTTGAGTTCTTTTATACATGATACATAGCAAAATATCCACTGAATTTTTAAACTATATATAATCCAGGGCATATAGCATAAGCACTTAAGAAACTTCTCTCACTTCCAATTTCTGTCTTTTCACCCAGTGGAATATGTATGTGTGTGTTTGTGTGTGTGTGTGTGTGTGTGTACGTACATAAAGGATATGGAATAAAACCCCCCTAGCTGCAGTTAAGTGAAGGAAGGGCTAATCGGACTTAGTGAAGAATAGTAAAAGCTGACTATAATTTTCAAATAATCTGTACTAGGATCTCAGCAGAGGAAGGAGAGAACAGACTGGAAGATGGCCAGTTCATTTGTTCTGTAGATTAGTGGTTTTGAAATTTAAATGGACATCATAATTATTTGACAGAGATCACTAACTATTCAAATTGTTGGACCTCACTCCTTAAAAATGCTGATATAGGAAGTCTAAGGTAGGATATAGGTATCTGCATTTAACCAGATCCCCTAAATAGATGCTATAGATATGCTAAAATCTTGAGCCAAACAGGCAAAGATATGTGTACCAGCACCACTTAGTTCCTTTCACTCCCCAGAAGTCTATTAACTGGATTTTGTTTTTGGCATTATGTCAGTAGCCTAGCCCTTAGAACAGTACATGATACATAGCAAACACAAAGTAAATGTTGGTTGTTGTCAGTAATAATCATTATTTACATCATTTACAAGTGTAGTTGATAGAATGTTGTCTTTTTGCATGTAGAATAAATTTAATGTTTTGGTCATTCTGAATTCCACATGAGTTGTACTAATTGGAGCTATTTTAAATATGGAAATTTGGAAAATTTTTTAAATAACATCATGGTAAATATCAAAGCCATAAAGTTTTTTAAGTAATATAAATTAGGGCCAAGAGCATCTACATCTTCACTAAGAACTAGAGTGAAGAATTCTTTTTTTTTCTACAGCATATTTTGGACTTTTTTGCACAATAACCATTGACGTTCAGAAAGGATCAAATGCTGTTTTAGTTTAAAAGTTCCATATAGAGTATATTTTTGGATAAAGCTTTAACTCATACTCTTAATACCTCATACTATATGGCACTTTTTAAGGTTTCCATTGCTTCTGAAGATTAAAGAACTTGAGAAATTTCACAATCAGCTAAAATGTAGCCTTAAAAACTCATAATATGCAAATATAGAAACCTCAAGCTTCTTTTCACAGCAGGTAAGACTTCAGAGCCACAGCCTTATTTAATTATAGTTTTTAAACAAGTACACTGTACTTATTTGATAGTTGTTAAAGAGCTTTATCAGTAGGCTCCAAATGCTTGATTTAAACTAGCGGAACAATAATTATATGGGATGCATGGAGTAAATGTAGGGTATTATTTGGACTACAGTCACATAAAGTTACAACGTAGTTTATTTCCTGTACATTTAGTTTGTGGTTTGGAATTTTAACTTTTTATTATATTTTTGTCCTGGCTGCTTTGCGTCCAACATTTTTTAAATGCAGTCAAACTAAGCTTTAAGGTGCTCTAAACAATATGACATTTTAAGTCTCAAATTTATAGTATAGTTGAACTTAAGAATTTTATACGGCATTTGGTACTTTCTCCTCTTCTTTTTTTTTTTTTTTACTTTTAAATTTTCTTTAGAAACAGAGTCTTGCTCTGTCACCCAGGCTAGAGTACAGTGGTGCCATCATAGCTCACTGGAGCCTTGAACTTCTAGGCTTAAGCTATCCTCCCACCTAAGCCTCCTGAACTACAGGCATGCGCCATCATGCCCGGCTAATTTTGAAA
The DNA here is from genome assembly GCF_000956105.1 of Propithecus coquereli. Classification (NCBI taxonomy): domain Eukaryota; kingdom Metazoa; phylum Chordata; class Mammalia; order Primates; family Indriidae; genus Propithecus; species Propithecus coquereli. The sequence continues at coordinate 6,260,452 of NW_012154507.1, read as the reverse complement.
AATTTCTTGTAGAGATGGGGTATGTTGCCCAGGCTGGTCTTGAACTCCTGGCCTCAAGCAATCCTCCCACCTTGGCCTCCCAAAGTGCTAGGATTATAGGCATGAGCCACTCACTGTGCCCAGCCTCTCCTTTTCTTTATCATTGTTTATTTAAGCTTATTTATAAAATGGAATTATGGTAGGATGGAACTCAAAATCCAGAGTCTTTTTAGTCAGTGTTGGAAATAACATAGGACTTCTATAGGACAGAAATCAAGGATCTCAAGTGGGTGGAATCATGCTAGCTATATACAAAGAGGATGATAGTGATTCCCCACTGGCAAATGTGTTCTCTCAGTGGTGGTGGTGGGTTTGCATTGATACGTTTTTCCTAAATTGTTGAATGGCACATTTATAAAATGGTTGCTCAGTAAGTCAGGGAGTAGTGTGTATCATAGAACAAAGATGCAGAGGAGCCCACAGGGAGTCAGATATGTGGCTTTCATTCATCAAACAGTTACTGAGTGCCTGTTATTTATCCTGAAAATAAGACACTGTTCCAGCTTGAGTTCCTGGTGCTTCTAAGCAGCTGACTTGGTTCTGCTCTGGCCTTAAATATCTTTTGCTCTTTCCAGTGGGTAAGATGCTCAGGTTGGTTGCCATTTAATAATGAATGTGGAAAAAGTGATGTGTATAGCTAAAATGATAAACTGTCATGTTGCACATGTTTTAATGTACATATATAAAATGTTTTGATACACAAATGAGTTGTGCGTTGCTGTCTTTGCCACTACTAGCTACATAACTTTAAACTTTCTGAGTTTTATTTTCTATTTCTATAAAATGAAGAAATTGACTTGGGTAGTTTCTTGAAGTCAATGCCAACTCTAATAAACTTTTCTGATTCTCAAGTCAACAAGATAGACTCAGCAGAATTACTGCCCCCACAACACTTCGTTAAATATTTGAGAAAGCATTAAAATTATGTGTTTTAGAGACTCTCTTATAATTCAACTTTTGACTTGTCCGAGTAACTTATTTCCGGAGTTCCAAGTTAATAAGGTTTTATGGTTGAATTATACTAGGACTCAGAAAAGGAATATGGTTTAGGTACTAAAAAGATACTAGACAATAACAGTAGTTGATTAAAATAAATAAATAAAAACTAGGCAGGCACTCATTGTATAGTATGTGATATTTTGCATAGACCATCAAGAGGAAAACTTTCCTTGAAAGGATACTTGCCCTAAGTAGACATTCCTCAAAAGAGGAAATACAAATGGCCAATTAGATATACGAAAAAATGCTCATCCAGCTACTCAGGAGGCTGAGGCAGGAGGATTACTTGAGGCCAGCAATTCAGGACCAGCAGACTAGAAAAATAAAAACAAGCAAAAATAAAATAAAATGCTCAGCATCACTAATCCTCAGAGACATGTAAATTAAAGCCACATGAGATATCACCTCACACCTATTAGAATGACTACTATCAGAAAGACGAGGCCAGAGGTGGCTCGTGTCTGTAATCCCAGCACTTTGGGAGGCTGAGGCAAGAAGATCACTTGAGGCCACAAGTTCCAGACCAGCCTGGGCAACATAGTGAGACCCCATCCCTAAAAAAAATTTTAAAAATTAGGCAGGTGCAGAGGCATGAGCCTATAGTCCCAGCTACTCACTCAGGAGGCTGAGCCAGGAGGATTGCTTGAGAGACTGGGTGTTGGAGGTTGTAGTGAGCCACTGCACTCTAGCCTGAGCACAGAGCTTGACCTTGTCTCACATACAATAAATAAATAAATAAATACGTACATACACACACACACACACACACACACACACATGACCAAAGAGAACAAGTGTCAGTGAGGATGTGGAAAAAAGGGAACCTTGTACACCGTTGATGGGAATGTAAATTAGTATGGCCATTATGGAAAACAGTATGGAAGTTCCTCGAAAAATTAAAACTAGATCTACCACATGATCAGCAGTCCCACTCCTGGGTTTGTGTACAAAGGAAATGAAGTCATTATGTCAAAGAAGTATCTGTACTTCCATGTTCATTGCAATATTAGTCATAATGGTCAAGCTATATTATCAATGTAAGTGTCCATCAATGAGTAAATGGATAAAGAAAATGTGGTATATATACACCATGGAATATAATTCAGCCTCACAAAAGAAGGAAATCCTGTCATTTGCAACAACACAGATGAACCTGGAGGACATTATGTTAAGTGAAATAAGCCAGACACAGAAAGACAATACTGCATTATCTCATTTATATATGAAATCTAAAAAAGTCTAACTCGTAGAAGCAGAGAGTAGAATGGTGGTTACCAGAGGTGGGGGGATTGAGGAGATGTTAGTCGTAGGATACAAAATTTCAGTTAGGAGGAGTAATTTCAAGAGATCTATTGTACAACATGGTGACTATAGTTAATAATGATGTATTATGTACTTAAAAATTGCTGAGAGTAAATTTTAAGTGTTTTTACCATAAAAAAAATGATGCATATGTGAGGTAACGCATGTGCTAGTCTGATTTAGCCATTCCACGGTGTATACATGTATCAAAACATCCTGTTATACATGATAAATATGTAATTGTCATTAGTCAATTAAAAAAATGAATAAAAGGTTTTAAAAAATAAAAGATACTTGTCAAATGAATACTTTTGGTAGTCTGAATAGACTGTTCTCTGTACCTTCTGAAATACTCATCATGTACCGTGGTTTGAGAGCCTTGTCCGTGTATCGTAAGATTTATGAGTCTTGTGCAAGAATGCATTGGTGCTTTATTACCATGTTGTAAAAATTGGGATTGCGATAATCATTACTGAAACACCGCCAAAGATTAAAGTGATTTTGATAAACCAACAGTAGTTTTGCTAGTGTCAGCTTGTCCTTTCAAGACACATGTTTGTGCTTTAAATTGCCTGATTGTGGCTCCCTATGTAGACTTAGTTGAATTGTTATCTCAATCATGCTTTTTTTCCCCTACAGGTTAAAATTCTTTGTCACCAGTTGCTGGTCCAGGTTTGTGACCTGCTCAGGCTAAAGGACTGTCACCTCTTTGGACTCAGTGTTATACAAAGTAAGTCTTAGTCCCATCTCTGCTGGATGTAGCCAACTATCCCTGAGGAAATGACATTTTATAGCTGTAACTTAAATTTGGCATCTTGTTATAAAACTGTGGTTATCAAAATATCCATAAACTGATAATCATTTTTAGTCTACTATACATTTTTTAATCTCGACTACTGTGTATTTCTTATAAGATTTAGGATGTTAGCCTTGTTTTTATTATAGTTTGAACTTAAAAATTGATTCCTCTTTAGGAATCTAGATTTTATGTGTTTGCTCTTTTCATGTTTTAGTGAACTAAGCTTGATTTTTGTTTCCTTGCATTCAGGAAACATCTGGAACTAGTAGGAAAGTATCCTAGATATATTTGTAATTTAATTTATGTTATAATTTTTAACATTAGACTTTCCGCTTTTCAAGTTCTCTTGTTATTGACTGTATAGTATAACAAAGTGATCTGTTAATGTAATCTTATTTTCCTTTATTTCTTACCTCTTCTCTTTTTTTCCAGTCAGACTACATGACTTTGAAATATAGGGTCAGTTTCTTCTGTATTCTTTATGTGGAGAAGATTTTCCAGTAAAGGACTCCATTGGACCTTTCTTCCCCTATAATGCCTTAGTTAAAGAGTTAGATTCCTAGGACTTAACCTGTAGCCATTCTTTATAAGCTTTCTTCTTTCAAATCATACGTTTAAATTTCTCTAATTTAGTCTTTTTATGCCAAAAACTTTTCATATCTTTGCTCATTGTGTCAAGATTTTTTTGTGTGTGAAATGTATTTAATTATATTTTATACTTGAATGCGATTGTTTTCTGTTACTGGAATTGGTTTAAAGGCTTAAGATACTTTGAGGATTTGGTCAATACCATAAAATGCTTACAGTTGCCAAGTTGGAAGGTGTATCATGGTCAGCTGATAAACAAGGCCCCTTCCCCAAAATGTGAACTGTTTTCAGTTGACTTTTTAGGGCAGGCTAAAGAGCATGTAGCAAGGACCCTTGAATCAGCCATTTGCTCGTCAGTTTCTTCCTGCGGCTGTTAAAGCAATAAAAACACAAATGCTAAGCTCCATCCTAGTGTTGGTACATATCTCATTTTATCAAGGAAGGGTCTAGGAGCAATAAGATGCCATAAGATTCTAAGTAACTCATTACTCTATGCTTGAAGTTAATTCTTCTTATTACAACTATAGCCAGACTGTTGATCTTTGTTGTTCAACAAGTCAGTCCAATAAAACCAGTTTACAGTTTCCTTAGGTTTCAAAATAACAGCTAAGATATCCTTTTCAGAAAAGAGATTGTAGGATGGTGAAAGAACATTAGAACAGGAATCAGATGAGCTGATTCTAAATTCTGGTTCTACCACTAACTAGCAGTGTGGCTTTGGACACAGTATTTGACATCTCTCAATGTCAGGGGTTTTTTTCCACATGTTAAATAGAAATTACTGCTCCACTGGCTTTGGGAACTGGTGTGTGCTTGAGAATTCTTAAGGTATAAAGCTCTGGTCAACTTATGGTAGAGATATAGTGGTAGTTTAAAAATATAGATGTGCTATTGTGGTGAACAGTCTCAATTCAGTTCATTATGTTGCTTCTTCAGACAGGAACTCAAGCCAAACACAAAACAGTTTCAACAGGAAGATTGTCTGGTCTTGTCCATTTCATGTTTAACCTGTAATATGAGAGACGGGATAGTGTTCGTTGATCTGATAACTGGATTTAAGTAGCATCCCCCTTTTTTTTGTTCTGGGATCTCTTCCTTATCCCTTTCATTGAAATTGGTTGACTTAATGTGCAATTTATAGCCAGAGAGTAGCTTTACCCTTCCTACTCTCTAATGGCATTTTTCCGGACAAATCCCAACACTTAGCTGGGAGTCACCGTGTAACAAAGTACGTTTAACAAAGTTGGAGTAGTCAAAGAGACACACTTCCCTTCCAGAATGAGTACGTTTTTATGTGGAGCTTTCCATGAGGATGTCCCCTTACTGATGGTTAGAGAAAAAGGAATGTTTTTTAAAAAAAAGATTTAAAACTTTGTACAAGATAAGAATGCTGAAGGCTTCTCTTGTGAAATATGTCTCTCTTAAAAGGTTCTCTTTGGAAAATCTGAAAATGTTTGTTTTTCGCCAGCTCCTTTTCATGTTTAGATCATTTTTCCATAGGTTTTAGCAGTCTTATTTTCTGTGCACCTTAAGAACATCATCCCCTCGAGGGATTTTTTGGCATTCGTGCTTGTTTTTCATAAGATTCTTCTCTTTCCATGAGATCAATCCCAAAGTCAGTGTGAGTAATAGTTTATCATTTTGTCATGCTGTGTTTTCATGTGTGGGGAACAAGGAGAAGAAATAGTTTTAAAGATTATTCTTCACAAAGTGTGTGGGTCAGGCTTCATCTCACTTGGAAATTGGCTGATATCATGAATGTTTTCTAATTTCTTAAATAGTAATTAAGTTGGTGTTTCTACCCTGTTTTATAATTTCACACATATGAGAACAGTCTTCTGTGAGCTAACTAAAAGCATGTTTTTCTAAGACTAAGTAACGCCCAGACTGTTGAAAGTTAGACTGTAAGTCTTAATGACCCTAGAAGCTAAGAAAAAGCAGGAATTGGAAACTAACATTTCTTTTAAATATATTTAATAGTATGTGCTCTGTATTGTAAAAGCAAAGTAATTCATAAAGAATCTCATTACTGGCCAGGCACAAGTGGCACGCACTTGTAATCTCAGCTACCTGGGAGGCTGAGGGGAGAGGATTGTTTGAATTCAGGAGTTCGAGGCCAGCCTGGGTGACATGGTGAGACCCTCATCTCAAAAAAAAAAAAAAAAAAAAAATCTCATTACTATCTACCCCACAGGCCCTTTTATCTTTCAGGGTCTTATTGAGTTTTCTCGGTAGTATTTGAATTCAGAGTACATTAACAAATCTTGAGGCTTTTTTGAAAAAAAAAACGAAACTTGTTTATTTGTATATTCTTTTTAAATCTATCCTTTTTTTTATCATCTTGTCTCCTTTTTTAATGTGCAGATAATGAACATGTATATATGGATTTGTCTCAAAAGCTTTATAAATATTGCCCAAAAGAATGGAAGAAAGAGGCCAGCAAGGTACGACAATACGAAGTCACTTGGGTGAGATTATATTTATGAGCAAAATTATTTTGATTTTTAAAAATTGTTTAATTTTGCTGTTATACATTAGGAAAAAATCTTAAGCAATACTTTATACAGTAGAGAATGGGAATAGGAAATGAATTATAAGTTCTAAAATGTCACAATAATAAGTATTAATAGCTTATAGCATATAACAATATATTCTGTACATCTGTTAATAATGTATAATAACTGTTTCGTAATCTTGGGATAATACTTTGAAGTGAAAAGCATGCAGAAATCATTTTCCCCTCTCCTACGGCTATGCTAGTTATCAAAATTGTTCTAAAAGTTATTAGTAATTTTTAAATTCTTTTTTAATATACTCACATTTGTTATTTTGTAACAATGTTTTGTTATCGTACTGATGCTTTTATTTAGTAAATATCAGTTCCATTTACTGAAAGAACATTCACAGGGAATTAACCTAGTGTTTCCAGGATCACCCTTGTAAGTTAGGAGCAATAATACTAGATTCTCCAATTTTTATTTAAGAATTCTTGGAATAAACTAGAAGCCTACTTCAAAGCCACCTACAAAGTAAAGAACATGAATGTCTAAATAAACAAACAACATATTATAATAGAATTTGGTATGTGGAATGTCAGAAGAACAAGAGAATATTTATAATAGGGAGCAAATGGTCACCACAGGGGACAGAGCTGCACCAGGAGCTGGATCTCAGCTAGAAATTTCCACTGGCATTTATTTTTATCTTCCCTTATGTTGTCATTGGCATTACAGTGAATGAGAATCAGGTAGAGGGATGGTGCCCTGTTTTGCTTTATAACTTCCTCATTTTACATGAACCTGGCATGCAGATGGGACAACTCTCTACCCACTACAAGCCCTCACTCACTATAAGTAGATAAAACCTTTCATTGTTTAAAAAGTATCTTGCAAATAATGGTATTTTGGTTGCTTTTGAAACACATTTTTGAAGTAACTAGAAATAGCTTGATTTTTATGTGTGTCTTTGTTTTAGGGTATTGATCAGTTTGGGCCTCCTATGATCATCCATTTCCGTGTGCAGTACTACGTGGAAAATGGCAGATTGATCAGGTATGAGGACAGGGAGAGATTCTAAACCTTTGTTTTCCCACAGCGCTTCTTTAAACATGCCAAATAAGTTACTGGTGCTTATTGTTTGTCACCACCTGTTAGAATATAAACTCCATAAGAGCAGTGATTTTTTTTAAATCTTTTTGCACACTCACGTATCCTTAGCCCATAAAACAGAGAAACAATAGGCACTGAATAAATGTTAGTTGAATGAATGAATGAAAATGTTAGACTATTAACGAAAATGTTAACAGTATCACTGGCTCACATTTTCTGTACTCTACATTTTCATAAACAAATCAGTCTCCTGAAAGATATTTCTTTCAAGAAGAAACCGGCACTTTAGTGAAGAATGGAGAGATTGGTTAAAGGACTAAATTCTTTTCCGGTGGTGGGGTGGAATTTGGGGCAAGGACAGGAACTCTCCTGTAAAAGTGCATGGGTGTTTATATAATTTTTTTACTCAGTTTACCTAGTAAATGTGGAATGCCCTGGAAAGAAGGAACATATATTATTTAACAGTTAATTAACCCCCTGGGGCTAATGAATGTTTAATTGATCCCTGTAACTCTGCCTTTTTCCTCAGGGAGGAACCAGTCCAAACAATGTGGTCGGCTCTGTAAAAAGAAGTGCTCTGTAAAGTACTCTGTCCCAAGGGGAAAAATTACATAAATGCCTTATTTTTAAGTTCTTTCTACTTAAACATGGTCTTGTTTAAAATAAATCCATATGTTTTTATTATTATCTGCTAATGATATTAGCTATGAATCTCAGGTAAACATTCAACCTAAAATATACAGAGGCAAATAAGCTCACTAAAATACCCACACACACTTTTTTTCTTATATTTTTACATTGATCACAAAAGCGTCCTATTTGCCAGTGAACATTTTTTGGAGCTTTGACCATGTTTTCCCCAGTCAGCACTTCCTACTCAGTGTATTTAATGGGAACAGTATTTATTTCTGACCTCAATGGATTGTAATGAGCACACTATTAGTATTTCCTTTCGTGGGGAGTACAAGGATTGTCATGGCATGTGCCTATAAAAACACTTTAGTAACATTCACTTAATAAAAAACCAAAAAACAGATTTAAAGACAGCTTTCACCTCATTTATTCTTAGTGAATTTTTTTTTTTTTTTAAAAAGAACACTACGGTTAAGCAAATTTTTTTTCTAGAAGGGTATATAAACAGAAACAATTTTAAAAGGGTCTTAGAGTATTTGTAGCATGCTCAGCTAAAAAACAAAACAAAAAAAGAACAGCAAAACATTAAAGCCAGGATAGCCCCTCAGATTTGTCCTTATTTATGTCATGCGTGCAGCATCATTGTAGCAAAATTGATACAACCGATGTCTAGCTTCTATTCTAATGCTTGTTCAGTGAAACATTTACTATATTAGAGTGGAATGATTCAGACGTTTTTCCCCTTCTCTGAATGAATCAAATGTTGTATCCCTTAGGAAATGTTATTTTTGTTGTCTGGATAGTCAGTCTGACATGGAGCTCTGAGCCCCTGCGACCTCGTGAAGGCAGAAGGCAGTGATCTAGTATTAGCCACAGCCTCCCCCTCTTCATGAGGTGGGAGGGAGGAGCAGAGACAGAAAGGCTCCTGTCACCAGATGGAGAGCAGGATTTGGGTCTGTTTACATGCCATTGGATTGTTCCATCAAAATGTGAGTTCTGTTTTCTTTTATTTTCCTAGTGACAGAGCAGCAAGATTCTATTATTACTGGCACCTGAGAAAACAAGTTCTTCATTCTCAGTGTGTGCTCCGAGAGGAGGCCTACTTCCTGCTGGCAGCCTTTGCCCTGCAGGCGGATCTTGGGAACTTCAAAAGGAATAAGCACTATGGAAAATACTTTGAGCCGGAGGCTTATTTCCCATCTTGGGTAGGCACTGTTTTCAAATCTAAAGAGTGTTTTCTCTAGCACATTTCTAGTTCATTGTGCTGCTACTCATGCTGCTTCAAAAAATGGGAACCCAGATGTTTATGGCCAGTCAGACTCATGTTCATGATGCCCAGATATAAGTTAACACGTGAGAGCATGGTACACACGATGTCTTCATGTACTCAGTCTGCTTACAGTTAATGGGGAAGGGCATTGCTGTTCATCCTAAATATGGGGGGCCTTGGAATTTGCCAGCCTCCTTTTGGCATTTACATGGCTTTGACCATCTTATGTTCTTCTACTGGAGCAGCACGTTCCTCCTTTGAAGGGAGAAAAACATTACACTTTAAAAGATAAAGCTCATTCACATGGTTCCCTGGGCTGAGAAAACAAATACAAGTCAACTTCTTGCTTGCTCTGGCCTCCCTGTCCTTCACTCCCAGGAGAGGAGCCACTGCCGTATTTTGGCAAGAGATTGGAGGTTATTCCAAGACGAACTGTCTCAGCTACCCTTTCTCCACCCCACCTGATTTCTGTTCCCGTCCCTCCTCCGGGTCTTACCCACCCATCCTCGGAAAGAACTACTGCTCTTGCCTTTCCTTCTCAGTAAAGCATCTTGAAAGGTCGTGTATATTTGATTTTTTAGCTTCTTTCCTCCCACGTGTATTCCTCAAGCCATCCTCCCACGTGTATTCCTCAAGCCACTCCCACCTGCCTTCTGTCCCCTCCAGTCCACTTGTTGTGCTGCCCGCAGGCTCACCAGTGAGCTCTGTATTGACAGATGGACTCTTGATTGACAGACAGTGGACTCTTCACTGACTCTCACTGCTGCACTTGACTCCTAACCACTCACATCTTGGGAGATCTCATCTATATTAATGCTTTTAACCACCACCGACGTGTAGGCAACTCCCAAATCTGTTTCTCTCCCCGTATGCCTGAGGAAGCTATTTTTCCATAGGCGCCCCAACCTCAGAATGTCCTAAATCAAATTCATCTTCCTACCTCAATTCTGTGTATTCCTCCCTCTGAGTGCTTAAGAGTCCCAAGGAACTCTGCCTTATCACCATTCCTCCTCCCCGTCCCATCTAGTTGGCTGCAGCACCCTTTAATATACGTACTGGATTACCTATCACCCAGCTGAAGAGATACAGTTCCGTCGTGTGTTTGTTGCTGTTAGCTTTCCTAAATGCTCATTGCATGCGCCACCCATCATAGCCCTGCTGTTTCCCAGGTTCCAGCTCTCAGCAGCACTATTGCAGAAGCTTGTCCCTGCTTCAGTTTTTACTCTGCAATGCAGCTTGCAGATGAGATGATTTTGCTTGTGATTTAATCCTTCAGGGGCTCCCCTGTCGCCTGTGGAGTGAAGCCCAGCTCCTAAGCATAACCTAGAAACTCTCCAAGACATGGTCCCCGCCAGCCTTTCCAGCTTCCTGTCTGGTTGTCCTGCACTTTGAACTTTATGCTCTGGCAACATCCAGCAATTGATATGTCTTCACACCTCTGGGCCCTTTCTCCTTACAGTTCTGTTAGCCGGCGAAACCCCTCTCCCTGTTTCACCTGGCCAACTCCTACCCATCCTCTAAGACTCAGCTCAGGTGTGGTTCCTTCTAGGCAGACTCCTCTGGGATCAAGAAAACCCTAGACATAAGTGTTTTACATCTTATTTTCAAATGATCTGCTTATCTCTTGGCCCCAGTAAATTGTTTCTTAATATGCTCTAAAGGACAGGCATAAACTTAACCTTTTCTGTTTCATCAGCATTTCACATTGAGGTGCTCTATAAGTTTTTGTTGACTGACTTTACAGTGCTTAAGAGAAACCATAAATAATATGTGTTAAGCTTTACTGTTTGTAGCATGTAGTTACATTCTCTAGTTGTCATCACTCATTGAATCTTGGTAATTTAAATCATAACTTCCCAATTAGTATCCCATGGTATCCACTGTGCTGAGATACTAGTTTCTTCCACCCTTGGGATCACCAAAACCATCTACTTCAGTGCCCTTACAAATATTATTTTCAATGTGTTTTTGACCTGGAAAAAGGTTGACTAGTACTGATTTGGATGATCACCATGTAAAAGGAATCTAGGGGAAAAAAAAATCTGTAACTTGAAGAGTTCTCAGCAGAACTTGATAATTGACCAATAATTCATCATGTTTAATTCTCTGGAAAATATTCAGTAGGAAGAAACCAAATGTCAGTATCTGTAAAGACATTTTAAAACTGAAAACTCTCTAATTTTTTTATTCTGATCGTTTTAAGCATTATTCTTTTTGCTCGCATTGCCTAATTCTTTCTATATTTTAAATTAGTCCTCATGAAATCAACTAAGACTTTAATCAATACCTTTCTCTTAGCCTGTAGCTGCTAGATACTATATATTTTTGACATCTAAAAGCTCAGCCTACTGTCTGATAAAAACCTAAGCCACAGTAAATTGCAATGAATGTTTGAATGAAAATGTTTACTCGTAAGTGTTCTAACAGAGTGTTCATATCAGCCTCTTATGCAAGAACCAAGAATGTTTCAGAGAATTTCTTCTAGTCCCCTGTGACTAACATTTAGTACCTCCCACTCTGTGGCTGTAACTTTCAGAGTTAAGTAGATCCAGAACCTTAAGATGTGCCTATAGTAGAAGTATTTCATGGTACCGATACTTTTGCAAATATGAACAATGATGTGTATGAAATTATGCAAGTTTGTGTGTTTTTTTTTTCTTGGTGACTTTAAAGCCAAGAAAACCTATTTTTCCTATTTCTTGGGATTTTTTCGTCTTAGATATGCAGTACTACAGCTAAATTGACTCTGTATCTTCTAGTATTAGCTGATTCAGCCTAGAACATAACAGATGGTGAAAACAAAATAAAAGTGGGAATTTTCTAATGGAGATTAGCCAGTTTGTACGTCCTATTTTAGATTCTCTTCCTTTCATCATTTTGGGGGTGGGGGTAGTACTCACATCCCTCCAACAAATGTTGCATTGCACACCCCTTGTCTCCCAACAGGTTGTTTCCAAGAGGGGGAAGGACTACATCCTGAAGCACATTCCAAACATGCACAAAGATCAGTTTGCACTGACAGCTTCCGAGGCCCATCTTAAGTATATCAAAGAGGCCGTCCGACTGGATGACGTCGCTGTTCATTACTACAGATTGTATAAGGTACAAAACTGCAGTAAGTCTATAGCTTCTGAGAAAAAAAATTTCTGTTGAGAATTATTTCATTTTTAAAAGACTTTTAAAAGAGTTTCATTTGAACTTCCATTTGTTATTAATATCATAGGTTAGTCTTAGAGGCAGTGGTGCTTTTCCTGTCCTGGAAATAGGATAAAGTGTTTTTTTAATGGTTCTAATAATGAGATGACAAATGGCTGCAAATTGTGAATCCGGCTTTTCAGTGATTATGGAATAGTTATTTTTCTTCTCCCCAAATCTGCTTTTCTGCTTTGAGGAGTCACATTTGCAACTCGTTTGATGAATAATTAGTATTCCAATGAAGCCATGTCTATATTGTATCCATTAATTATAAGACCATCACCACAACAGCTAATGTTTATGGAGTACTGTGTTTATTGGGCACACTTTATTCTTTTTTTTTTTTTTCTTTTTTAATCCTTACAACTCTATAAGAAAAGAACTATAATCTTCATTTTATAGAGCAGGAAACTGAGGCTTAAGGAGATTAAATAGTTCCCCTAAGATCACAAAACTAAGTGGCCGACCTAGGATTCAGTCCAGGCCTTCTTGATAGCAAAGCCTGTGTGCTTAAGCCACTATACTCCATGCTTCCCTCACTCTGAAGTTACTTTCTTTTGTGTCCTGTGCATCTCTAGCCTCATTTTTCCATCCTGGGGCAGAAGTCACACATCCAAATAACAACTGAGACCATCTCTGCAGGGAATCAGTCATGTTACTGTTTACCGTCTTGTCTTCTCTTCCCCTCCTCCTCCCTACTCCTTCCCTTTTCCACAAATGCCGCTTTGTTGGCAAAAACTCCTGAATGCCTGTGTCAGTATTCAAAGGTAGATTCTCAAACTAAATGGGATGAAGTGGTTAAGAGCATGTTCAGTTGGCTTGCCTGCCTAGGATTGAATCTCAGCTTGGTTTCTTACTGTATGACGTTATGCAAGTTACTTAACCTCTCTGTGCTTCAGTTTCCCCACAGTTAAATGGGGACAGTAACATACCCTCCTCTTAGGATCACTGAAGGCTAAAGGAATTAATGGATAAAAAGTCCTCAAAACAATTCACAGGTTAAGCATGATGTCACGCTTGCTGCTGTTAGCATTACCATTGTTGATACTGTGCTCATTAACTCTACTACAACCGTTGTGGTGAGATTAGCATAACTGGACCATTGGAGATGAGGCTGTAGTTTGTTTGGATACATTGCTTGGTAATCTTCTAAGCTGGTTCAGAAAACTTAATAAGGGACCAACTGATGGTTTTTCTGTCTCTCTTCCATGCCCAAGAGATGCATTGTTAATGCCCCATCATCCTTGAAAGGCATAATTGAGTTTCATAAGATCCCTTTGGCTCAATTCCTAAAGGACTGAGTTGTGGGATTTTTTTCACTCCCTTAAGAGATTTCATTTGTGACACACAATTTACATGAGAAAAGGCAAAAAAGTTGCATTTTTGACAACCGGTTTATATCTTAAAATGTATTATAAGTATGAATGATATGTTGGAGAGACTGTGGCCTTAGAATCAGGTATCAATTAGAAACTCTATGTCACTATTCACTGTTACTGGTGTCCCAGGCAACTACAACTGTAATCCTGAGCCATCTATTAGGTGGGAGTGATACAATGTACTTCACAAGGTTGGGAGGATTCAATGAGATAATGAATTTGAAATAACAAGGGTGAAATACCTGGAACATTAGTGAGTGCTTAATAAATATTAATTGCTTCTTGCCTTATTTGCCAGGAGGCTTGCTATTTTAACAAATCCTGTTAAGAAATAAAAATCAAACACCACATGTTCTCACTAATAAGTGGGAGCTAAACAGTAGATGCACATGGTCTTTAAGTGGTGTAATAGACTTTGGAAGTTAAGAAGGGGTGAGGGTAAGAGGGGGCTGAGGGATATCAAATCTTACCTATCAGGTACAATGTGCACTATTCTGGTGACAGGCACACTAAAAGCATTGACTTCAGCATTATGCAATTCATCTGTGTAACAACACTTGTACCCCCTAATATTTTGAAATAATTATTTAAAGAGAAAAAGGAAAAAGAAATAAAAATCTTTTGGTGAAGTAGATATCCCCAATTTGCCTTTTATGTAAAAATTAATTTTCAAATCTGCTTAAAGTGTGGTATTTCTAAATTGCATAGAAAATGACTCTTTTCTGCTTAAAACAAGATATTTAATAAAAATGTAACTCAATTAAATGGGAGAATAGATATTGTTACCTGATGGGCAGTTTTCGTTCTTTGGAGAAATCAAGTGGTAGCCATTGAACCTGCTTTACTTAGGGGCTGCTCATAACCTGGAAATACAGTAGACAAAAGGCAGGAAACACTCTGAGAAAATCATTTTCTGCCCCTCTCCCACCAGTACACACCTCGTACGTGAACAACCAGCATTTTTGTGAGCGCGGTCTTATTTTGGAAAGTGATCAGTACAGCCTTGAAAGGGAAATCGGCCTAAACACACACAGTGATGGGTTGGTTTCTCCTTTTAAACCTTATGCTTTATTGATGTAAAAATATACTAGTTGGAAAGAAACAGCCTAAATAGTGAAAATAGGCTGTTTTCTCTTTACTAAGCCAGCTAAGGGTATTCTAAAATTATTTCTTCCCATATTCATGGGAAAATCGACACTAAACTTAACAAAGATATGCACATATCCATTTGTTTTTGTTGAGAAATCTCTTAATGAAAATACTTGCGCAATTTTATTTATCTTCTTTTCTGAACTTCATACCTTGTATATACTTATTACATTATGAGCAGTTAAAAGATGTGGCCAAATTTTAGGGTACATTTTTAATTGTAGAATTTTTTTACTTATGCATGTTGTAGTTTATTTTTTATAGTTTATAGTTTAGCTGGTAGACTGTGTATCATATTGGCAAGTGATAATGGAACTTCTTAAAAATAAGTATTTCCAAGTGAACTGAAAAGTAAAGCTTTTACAACTTTATTATTTATCCTCATGAGAGAGTCTTAAATATTTAGTCAATTTGCCTCTAGTTTTGGCTTCAGGGCTGGGAGATTTGCCCAGTTTTAAACATACAAAATTTGATGCATCTCAAAATATAACTACTACATTCGATTAAAATTCTAATATCTGAGAAAAGAGTAAGCATAAGATGGAAGACTTAAAAAAATTAAATGATACAAAAACTGCAAAAATATTCTTGTTTACTAGAGTTCTCAATAACATAAATATTTAGAATATTGTCAGATATGAAAGTGTATATTATAGTGAAAACACTGAACTTTGAGATCTCAGAGATTTAAGAAGTATAGAATATACCGTTATTGATTTAATATGTGCCCATGATTTTTCTTAAATCTTATAAGAAACTAGGGATGTGGAAAGACTTGAGCAGTTATTTTAAGTCAAAAACTTTCTTATCCTGAAATTTCTCTCCATATTTCTTTGGTGCTGAATTATCCACTATAGAAGAAAATATACTTTTTCATAAAATCTTATTCCTATAGGATAAAAGGGAAATTGAAGCTTCACTGACCCTTGGATTGACCATGAGAGGAATACAGATTTTTCAGGTTGGTAAATGAGATATAAGTGTCAAATGCTATTGACCATGTCTTGCATTTACAGTGTGCCTGTGTGGTCCTGCCATAGGTTCAGTGGTTCATTTTCAGCCATTGACTAGTCATTTCCTACTTATCTAGAACAGATGTGGACGAACAGATGTGGATAAAGTGACTTAACCTGATCCTTGACAGTACTAAGTCCTCTGTAACAGAAAACAACAAGCCAAAGATTAGCCCAGGTTCATCACTAACAGATCACTAACAGATCATTAATATCTAAACATTTCTCTTGGTCATTGATTTTAAATATTTTCTTTTATCCTCTGGAGCATTTATAACTGTGGAAAGAAAAATGACATTTTAGCATGGTGCCTGGCCAGACGTTTTAATTTCCATTACACTTTTCTGATAAAACTTGTTCCTTGAGTAAGTAGTAACTGTCACCCTTAAACAGGTGGGATGGTGTTATCCTGCAGCCATCAACAGGGGAGAGAGAACACCTCTTTCTGCAAGACATAAGAAAATATAAAGATGTCTTATCTTTGATGTAGACAGAATATCCAGTTATGAAAGTCTGAGTGCTTTATCGTATCTCTTGAATGCCTGAGTCTTTTGGGCTTTTTATTTAAATTTGGGGATAGGCCAGAAGGAAAAACAAAGGGCCAGTTAATGCAGTCACGCAGGAACCAGAAGCTACAGACTTGTATCACTAATCTTTTTAATCACTATCTGCACTTCTCCAAAGAGAGTTGGGGACCTCTTTCAGATTTTAATTACTGTATTTTAGTTTTCTGGGAGAGAAATTAGAGCCCTTTTAGAGTATCTGTCATTTTTCCCATTAACTCTATACGCATTTTGATTCCTTCCGCAGAATATAGATGAAGAGAAACAATTACTTTATGATTTCCCCTGGACAAATGTTGGAAAGTTGGTGTTTGTGGTAAGTTTAAAATAACCTACTTTTTTAAAAAGTCTCTTCAGTTGTTTGTTTTTGTGGATTTTTGTTATTTTTTGGCTTTTGTTTTTAAACAACATTGTCTCAGGCACAGAAGTTGTTATTTTTAAAAAGTTGAAGCTGAAGATAATTTGCTTTCCTGTATGTGTATGCATATGTTATAACTCTTGGTACTCATATCAGTAGTGAACTTGAAATCAAAGAATCTTACAGCAAAAGAAATCACTAATTTTAATTTGTGTGTCTGGTCCCTACCATACTACCCTACATTATTCTGGTTGCAGAAGAAGTGTGGTGAGAAAGGTATAAGATGAGCTCATAAATAGAATTATCATAAAAAAGCCTGCAGCAGAGGGATTGGAAAACAGAAAGCCATAATCACAGGGTAAATTATTCTTAGTATGGAGGTTGGCCAGTTCTTTTAGAAGTTACTTCTTTTGAGCAAAGAATAAAGAGTTATATAAAAAGATGTTTCTATTAATATCTGACTATTTAAAACTCATCTTTTTAAAGAAAGATCTACAATTCTTAACAGGAAAAGTATTTTTATTTTTACAATATTGAAAATGATACACTTTCTTTTGTTAAAGCAAATTTTTCCCAGCTATTTCTCTATTTTGCCAGCTATGTCCATTTTTTGATAGAGTTCAAAGAATTATGGTTAATAATGTGCACATCTAGTGGTCATTAAAATCTGTAATTCTTTGTTAAGAAATAATTGGAAAAAATACACAAAGAAAGGAGGAAGATAAGGATTTATAGACATGTATTTCTCTCCTGTAAGGAAGATGGCCTATGTAAATAAAGGGCTGTATTGCAAATAAAATGGGGGCACTGACCCCACACTGCCCTGTGAGTCAAAGGACCTGTTTCTGATTTCATATTACTTTAAAAGAGCTGTTTCTGATTTCACATTACTTTAATTACTTGGGCACAGTTCAACCTGATTTCACTTTACTCATACATTAGATGGGGTCTGGCCTGCTTCCTCCTCACTGGCTCTTTCTTGTTCAAGCCCTTTGTGAAGGATCTGAGCTGTTTGAAAATGAGCAAATTATAACCCTACTTGCCCCTTTCATGTCCCAAATTAAGCAGGAATAAAATGCATTTATGAAATTGAGTTCTTTTAGGGTCCTGGACTCAGTGGTTACTGAATCTATAATAGTTGTGCATCAGTCTTATCTGAGGAACTTATTAAAGATACAGATTTCTGGGGTTAATGCTCCTCCCCCAAGAGATTTTTGACTCCGTGGGTCTGGGATAGAGACCAGGAATCTATTTTGACAAGTTTCCCAGGTGATTCTTCTTGCACCTAACCCAGCCCTGCCTAGCCAGGGGACCTTGAGCAAGTTATGTAACCTCTCTGTGCCTTGGTTTCATTCTAAGATGGGATAATTAGTCCTCCCCCATAGACCTATTGTGAAGATTAAATGTGTTAATAGGTGCTTAGTGCTCCATAAATGTCAGCTATTACTATTTCAGTATCAGGATCCACTGGTGGTTCCTTTAAAATCAAAAACCCAGAGGTTAAAAAATATCCCATCCCTGTCTAGGCAACACAAATCCATGTTGCTTTGTACCGAGTTTAAAGAGTGTAGTTAGAATTTGCCTCCCTGCCTGCTTTACCTTGCCCTCCGGCTGAGAACCATTTTATCTGAAATATTCCTTTTTGTAATTCTGTTGCCTTATTCGTTATTAGAAAAGTTAAAAGAATTCGTAAGATCTCATAACTGTAAGGAACTTTGCCAAACCCTCCCCCTCAACTTAGGACTTTATGTTAGTGATCCTAGACTTGAAGAATGAGATTCCTTCTGTCTCTGCTGATGGCTGCCCCTTCCCTTTCTCATCTCACCCCCCAACTGCCAGCTTCCCCTTTTGTCCAGCTAGAGAAGTTCTCCATTTTTTCTAAACCCTAAATAGATATCCTGTATTGTTTACTGTATTTATTTCTTTCCCAAATTTATCATAAACTGTAATTATTTTATGTGTTTATTTACCGTTTCTCCCACTGGCATGTAGCTCCATGAGGGGAGGAACCTTATCTGTCTCATTTGCTGTTATTGTTTCAGTGCCTAGCACAGTGCTTGGTACATAGTAAGTATTCAATAAATATATGAATGCATTCATCTCTTCTAGAATTTGTCATCTTGTTTGCTGAGTTAGGGTGTTGGAATTCCATTTGAGGGTGCCCTTCTTCTCCATTGTACAAATAGCCTCACTAGCCAGAGAATCCAAAGATATCCTTAGCTATCTTGTGTAGTGTTTACCGGGACCCTGGCTAGATGCTTCCCTGAAGCCATTTTTCCCTGAAATTTTTAGTAATCCTCTGTCCTGTGACTTTTTTTTTTTTTTTTTTTTTTTTGAGACAGAGTCTTACTGTGTTGCCCAGGCTAGAGTGCCATGGCATCAGCCTAGCTCATAGCAACCTCAAACTCCTGGGCTCAAGCAATCCTGCCTCAGCCTCCCGAGTAGCTAGGACTACAGGCATGCGCCACCATGCCTGGCTCATTTTTTCTGTATATTTTTAGTTGTCCATCTAATTTCTTTCTATTTTTAGTAGAGGCGGGGTTTTGTTCTTGCTCAGAGCTGATCTCAAACTCCTGAGCTCAAACGATCCGCCCGCCTCGGCCTCCCAGAGTGCTAGGATTACAGGCGTGAGCCACCATGCCCTGCCTGTCTTATGACATTTTTGAAAGGGAAAATAATAACTTATCCCTCAGAGAATTTTAAATGGAGCTTTAGACATCTATTTCTGAATCTGTAGTTATCTTTAGTAAATAAAAAATGAAGGGGACCTTGTCAAATCAGAGATTTTTCTTCTTGAATTTGATTCATGCTTTCCCTCCACAGGGTAAGAAATTTGAGATTTTGCCAGATGGCTTGCCCTCGGCCAGGAAGCTCATATACTACACGGGGTGCCCCATGCGCTCCAGACACCTCCTTCAACTTCTGAGCAACAGCCACCGCCTCTACATGAACCTGCAGCCTGTCCTGCGCCACATCCGAAAGCTGGAGGAAAACGAAGGTATTGCAGGGTCTCGGGGTGGGGAAGAAAATGGTGCCTTTGCACCTATGGCCTCTTATTCTGTAGCTGCATGAACTGGGGTTTTAAACTCCAGTTTAAAGAGAGAATGGGATTTGGGGACTAGGACTGGGACTGTCCGGATTTAGAGCAGCATTTCCATTTACATCTCAGCACTGTTCCAGAAGACAAGGGGCTGGGCTTGAGGGCCAGTTAGCATAGCACCTATTCATAATATCTGAGGTTACTGCAGGCATTTAGCTATCTCTCAAGTATAATCTCTTTAAGGTTTCCCCATGCCTAACTTGAAAATCCTTGCAAATACCCACCTTATAAAGGCACAGGGCAAGGGTTTATCTGCAGCTCGGATTTTATCTGCATCTCAGAGCTCTGTATATACAATGGCCTACCTTAGTCATATTATCCACAAGCAGTCTGGAATTCCTTCCAGTGTGAGTATTCCTTAGGTCAGAGTGATAATAAAGATGGGTCACAGATGTGTCTCCATCCTCTCTGATTGACAGCTGAGAGGCCTCCAAGTCTGGCCCAGCAAGAATGACAAAGAAGAGGGAAGTTTTTATTTGAGCATTTTGTCAGGTAGTTCTGTGGGGGCTTTGCTGAGATACAGATGGGGTAGAGCAATCTATCTGGGGCCCTAGAGTACTGGGCCCTAAGAAGAGGGGCAAGTCAGGATGAGAAGAACAGTGCAATGTGGGGGGCCTCTACCATCAGACTTCAGCTTTACAATGTTAATGTAATGGTTAGCCCATTATCTTGAGTTGTGACACCCTAGGGTTTCTCCATTTAACACACCCCAACTTCTAATCACCAAAAATTCTATGTTGCATATTTATTTTTTAATGTTTTTAATTTGTCTTGCAAATTCATGTTGTAGTAATTCTTTTGATCTTACGGTAATTCTATTCGATTAGATTTGGAGTATTTGCATGAATATCAGGATGCAGATTCATATCTTAGATTCATGGCTGAAACAAGTTTCCACCCCTCAGATCTTACTTTCTTACAGAAGCAAGACAAACACCCATTCTCTCTTAAACAAACAAAAGACCTTGTAGCAGTTTATGCTTCTGATGGATTTCTCTCAAAAACTATTTCTCAGTCCAAATGAGACCCTGTTTGGAGACTCCTGTGTAATTTAGTAGCAATTAGAACATGAATCATTCCCCCACTGTCTGCCACCAAACTGCATCTGTCTTTGGAGAGAATTGGTATAACTGTCAGGTGTATTGGCTTCCACTGCTGCCAGACTGCCAGTTCTTCCCCACAGTGACTCATCAGTGTAACAAATATATCTCTCCTGTGCTGACATGAATGCTAAGAGGAACTCAGATGGGGACAGAAACACCATGGGAACTTGTGAGGATAGGTGACTTAATTAGGCGCATAGCCCATAGTTTGCCAAGTCTGCCTCAGTCCTAAATGGCCTACATGGCACCTTGAGAAGTTCCTTTATTCCATCTGCTCTCTACCTGCAGCATTTTAGTAAATTCTTGTTTATATAACCTTAAAGGAACCCTTTAGAGCCTGAAAGAATTAATGACTTCCTCTATAGGTTCTAAGGTCAAATTACAAAGAATTTTGAGTTCTTAGAGGGGCAAGGCTTTGTCCATTGCCAAGCATAGTACCAAGTATATTTGGGGGCTTAAGTGAGTAGGTGTCTTAGTCTGTTTTGTGCTGCTACAACAAAAGACCAGAGACTGGGTAATTTATAAAGAACAGAAGTTTATTTTCTCAGTTCTTGAGGCTGCGTATTCCAAGATCAAGGGGCCAACGTCTGACAAGGGCCTTCTTGCTGTGTCATCCCATGGTGGAAGGTAAAAGGGCAAAGAGGGGGCAAGAGAGAGAGAGACTAAAAGGAGCTGAGCTCCCCCTTTTATAATGAACCCCTGCCTGCAATAATGACATTAATCCATTTATGAAGGCAGAGCCCTCGTGGCCCAATCATCTCTTAAAGGTCCCACATCTTAATACTGTCACAGTGACAATTAGATCTTAAAACGAGTTTAGGAGGGTGGTACAAACATTCAAACTATACAACAGGCAATGAAGGAATGATGAAGACACAAATTGTTAACTGGATCTTATATTTGGATGAATGTAGACAGATTTGGGAGGAATCCTTGTTTTCTTCTTCCAAAGAAAACATACTTAGTTTCTTCTACTTAGCAGTGCCTCCACATCTGAAGCAGGCCTAAAACCGAGTTTCTCTGGGCCAGCTTTGGCCTGAATCCAATTATCTTACCCACACTGAAGGACTCCATCATTTTAACAAGGAAAGCCCTTTTCTTGGCATCAGGTTAGCAAACAGCACAAAGAGAGTCAGTGTTTTTCTTAATTACATTTCATTTAGAGTCACCTTGTCTGAAACACTATTTTAGTATTTTATAGTAGAAAATGATCACAAGAATTCTTACATAGGGTTCAGAAGAGAAGGAAAAACATGCCTTGTGTCATTAAAAAAAAATTTAAGCCAACTTTATTCAATAGCTCAAGCTTATTCTTAGGTCAAGAGGTCACATTTACTACATTATATTCCAAAATCATGTATGAAAAACTTTGTTGTCTCTGGGCTTTTATGACAGAGAGAATAAAAAGAACACAGACATATTGATGATCCACACTGCTGACACCAGTGATTATCAGGCAAAGAGAGGTTGCGTTTTGTGTTTCTTACAATAATTCAGAATTATTTAAACGTTTCCCTCAATTTGTAACTGGGTGGTGTGAAGCTTCTTAAATGTTTGCAAAGGGTCTAAATGATACCGCACTAGGAAGGGAAGAGAAGCCAGCGGCATGGAACACTAAGGCTGCTGCCCTGACAAGGCGACGAGAAATATGATTTACGCTAGGCTCCTATCAGGTGGAAGGCAGGCTGGCAAGTACTTATCTTATGAATATAGAATAACTGTAATTGGCTCTGAACCTATCAGGAAGTTGGGAGTATAAAAGCTGTTTGTAAGGAGGCAGAAAAGCTTTTAAATGATTAGATTGACAATTGCTAATTGTCTTAAAGCTATAGAACTCCAATACCTTATAGACATTTTTTACTTTTTTCTCTTCACTTTCCACCCTTCTAAGGGCCACATAGCTAATTATCATGAAACTGCAGTGAATAGAAATTGTATGAGAATTGTGTAAGTCCCTTTAGCTCTTCATCTTCATCTCTACCCCAGTTGACTGTAGACGATAAGGGATCATTAGAACCCAGTCTGCTCCCTGAACGATGAGTTGTACTTGGTGCACTTTCGTTGTGAATGATGTGTGTGTTGGGCTCTGGTGTCGTTTCCAGCTGGCTCTCTGTGTGGCTACACATACTCGCCTTTGCGTTTCAGCCTGATCTCTTAGAACTGTGGGCCCCAACCCCCAGGCTGTGGATTGGTACCCACCTGTGGCCTGTTAGGAACCAGGCCACAGAGCTCCTCCGCACACCACCCCCTTCCATGGAAAAATTGTCTTCCATGAAACCAGTCCCTGGTGCCAAAAAGGTTGGAGACCGCTGCCTTAGAATGACATGAATGGGCTGGAGCCCAGAAATGTACACATAGCCTTCTCCAAAGCACTTTTTGCATTTTGCATCCTGGAAGGTGTGTCTGGAGAGCCTGTGGTGATTATACTTCATAGCTGGATTCAGATGTCAGGAGTGCAAGTATTTTCACTTAACCAAGAAACAAGGCAATTAAATCCGTTAACAGTCCCCTGAGAACCCAATTAGCCTGCTAGTTAGCGGTTTCTAAAATGATATCAACTTCACATTCCCCAAATGCACTCTCCATTTTTAACATTGTTCCAGTGTGTTATTTCTCATCAGCGTTAAGAAGGCAAGGAAGCTAAAATGTTTCTTTGTTTTAAATTTCTGTCCTGAAACACAAAAACATTTTTTGTGTCAGTTGTATACCTGCAGCTGTGTTGTAACTTTGTGCCTTCATGGTTAATTTAGCATTTGATAAAAGGGACTTCCCAATGTTGTGTCTTTGACTACACTAAGGAACAGCACTGACATTTTAAGTCAAAGAACAATTTACCAATCAGAGATCATCAAACCAGTAGTGATTACTGTGTTTTCTAAAGATGATAAAGCCTCATTAATTCAGCCTACATGGAGAAAAGGCAATCATATTAATGAAAATCTAAATTTTAGAATTTTTGCAGGAAATTCTCAGAAGAATAATTTCATTTTAAATTTTATTCAGCAGCTAGAGCTAAGCTAACAATGGAACAAATTGGAGCAAATGAACAAATAAAATGAAAGGCAATTAGCATAATTATATTTATTAAGTAGTCTTCTTTAGCAGTGCTTCTGAAATTATCTATGGAGAAGGGCCAGATTTTTAAAATATCTAATGTGCTATGGACTGATACTTTCACAAAATGCAAAATCACATTAGTGGCTGTCATGGCAATGTCCAATAGCTATGTAAGTTTCTAAACGTTCATTCTCAGTTACTGAACTTATTTTACTGTGGACCAGTAACAGTTTGCATACAAGAGGTGGTCTGCAACTGCACTTTAATAGCACTCTTCTTCTAGTGCCTGAAGCTTCAAAACTCTTTAAGTAGTTTAAATATTCCCCTCAAATCTGTTGTACTGTTTTTTTTAGTTTTCATTTTGCAGTCTTCTTCAGACAAGCTCCTATCTAAAGTATCACTACTTTCTAGTCACTAGATTCTGAGTGTGAGATTGTCCTTGTTCTTGTCTTGATGACTCACTTAAGCTAACCAGCTGCTCCTTCTGTCTTGGTTGAATATAATGATGAGCTGTGTTCCTTGCCACAGAGAAGAAGCAGTACCGGGAATCTTACATCAGCGACAACCTGGACCTCGACATGGACCAGCTAGAAAAGCGATCACGGGCCAGTGGCAGCAGCGCAGGCAGCATGAAGCACAAGCGCCTGTCCCGTCATTCCACTGCCAGCCACAGCAGTTCCCACACCTCAGGCATTGAGGCCGACACCAAGCCCCGGGACACAGGGCCGGAGGACAGCTATTCCGGCAGCGCTGTCCACCGCAAGCTGAAAACCTGCAGCTCAATGACCAGCCACGGCAGCTCCCACACGTCAGGGGTAGAGAGCGGAGGCAAAGACCGACTGGAAGAGGACTCCCAGGATGATGGTAACAGTACTGTCCCCTCACTGGCTCTTTTCTTTTTCTCCCCCAGTTTTTTCAGGTATTGATTCTGTAGAATGGCTATCTGGGGAGCAACTTTAAGTAGTAGTAATAGAGAAGAAGTATCTTGCCTTATTCCGTGGTGACTTGGTTGAGTTGCTTGTGTTTGGCTGTGAGCAAAGCATCCATCTAGTCTTGAACCTCTGCAGCCACAGGGTGGACGGTGTGGACCCTAAGTCTTAGCCGTTCATATGAAGTAAGAAGAGATTAGTTCTACAGCCCTCATCTCTGTGTTTCTGATTCCCGGAGTAGTAAGGCAATGGTTAGGACAGCAGAGTGGAGTGCAGTGAGAGTGATGGAAACATCTTGAACTCCTGGACATACACCCTCCCTACCCCTATAAAGATTTGAGTCCATGCCATTGAGTTAAGTAGGAAAGTATTTCTTATGTGCCTCCCATGTGACCAAAACTATCAGGAGTATAAAAAAATATATAGCACCTGGCTGCTAGGAACTTACTTTGTTTTAAACAGATTAAGACCACAGCCTATGTCAGCTGAACTTAGCATTCGTGTACCTCTTTTATATTACTTCTCTGTCGCAAATAAATGCTATAGCATTCAGGTTGAGGGAAAAGATATTGACTCTCTTAAGGAAAACTGCAGGACATATGTTTGGTTCCTATAGCATTTGTGTGGATCTCAAATCAAGTCACTCAGTGCCCTGAGAGTGGGCAGCTGTGGGAATGGGGAATTCTGTGGCCCACTCAGCTGCCTGTGTCAACGATCCTTGCTTTGGCATTAGGCAAACGGCTCATGAGTTTCACTTTGCCATTTGTCATTGCAGCAAGGTAGTACAGTTTTTCTTCTGTCTTAAAGAGTAAGAAATAACTGATAATTATCCTGGCATGAGAAGATACGTAGATAACACAGTAAACCTATGAAAAAGAGAACAGGTAGCACCTAGTTGAGAATGGTCCCTAGAGTTTCTTGTTGAAGAGTCTCATTAGTGAATTTATTTTCAAATATGAAAATTACATGGCCACCCTCAAAGTGTGGCTGTGGATTATGGTGGTCATTTCCCTTCATGTCATTAGACGTCTTTTCCTTCTTCCGTGTCAGAAATAGAGATGTTGGTTGATGACCCCCGGGACCTGGAGCAGATGAATGAAGAGTCTCTGGAAGTCAGCCCAGACATGTGCATCTATATCACAGAGGACATGCTCATGTCGCAGAAGCTGAATGGACACTCCGGTGAGCTCTTACGGGAAGTTCTCCTTAGGCAGCAGATTATTCTGGTCTGAGAAGCAGGTGCCTCAGGAAATAGAAGGGGTGGGGTGGGAGCTGTAGTTCAGAGAGAGGACTGGAATAAGAGCCTCTCCAGGTCAGTGTCATAGACTGCAGGATCCAGGGCCTTCTGCTGTTTTGTTTTATTTTTCCCACTCTGTTTTACTGGTACAGGAGTCTGGAAGAAAAAGTGTCCAAAAGAGTTGACCCAAAAAGAAACTTTTAAACTCTGTATCGGTATGAATTCTTCTAGAAAACATACATTCACTGTAATTTTAGTATAGGTTTATATAATAAATGCATTTCTATCTGTCTTAAAAAAAACAGGCAGCAGTATGGGCTTTGTTTTTAAACCTCAGTCACTTCTAGCTGCTTTTGTCACTTGTCATGAATTAGTCTCTGTTCTTTCGAGAAATGTGCCTTAGGAACCACCACTATTGAAGTGGCCCAAGTACATATTGTTCTGTCACTTCCAGCTTTGATTGAGCGAAAGACCCTGTTACAACTGGGGCAGCCTGTTGCTGCCCTGTCCAACATGCAGTCCCCAATGCTCAGTGAGCCTCTCCCGGAACAAGACCAAGCCACAGTCCCCATCGTCCTGGCACTTACTCTGCAAGAGCATGAGGTGCCTTTTATTTCAGAATCCCCTTTGCTAACCCGCAGAACTATGGCCTCCAGATGCTCTTCCAAGAACAGACCTGCCTGTGGCTGTGTAGAATTACTCTCCCTGAGCAACACAGACGCATCAGGCTGGTTGCTATAGACATGCTTAGAATTCACATACAAACTGTGGCCCTTTTTGCCCATTTGCTTTATGATATTGAATTTTCTTCTTGCAGATACATTTTCATATATATTAAATATAAATTGACAATTATATGCACATTATGGATGCATGAATAGCTCTATGTATAGATGTTTATATAAAGGAAATGGTCTAAAACAGTGTATGCCAGAGTGCCTGTGGGTAGGGGGGCGGATATGAGGGAAGCTGACTTGTATTATACTTTGTATTTATATTTTTCCACATTTAATTTTTGTAAGATTGTTGATTTTATAATTTTAAGATTATGAAATAAAAAAATTTAAAAAAATGAAATAAAATTTAAATAAAATAGGATAGCTGTGTAAGAAGATTGATATACAAATATGTTTATTGAAATGTTATAGCAAAAAAATAACAATGAGTGGTTAAATTACATTCTATTCATACAGTGGAATATTATATAGTCATTAAATATGAGATTTTCAAGGAATATTTAGTAACATAAGAAAGATAGGTAAGGAAAACAGTGGAAATTGTATACAGTATAGTCCAATTTAAAAATAAAAGTGTTTATGTGTATATAAAAAATAAAGAAAATACATAAAAATATTAATAGCTTTTTCTCTGGGTGATAGAATTATATGTGATTTTATTCTCTTCCTTGCATCATCCTACTTTTCCAAATTCTCTGTAGTTTGAGAATTTAAACATTGTCTTGAAAACATTGAGCTGAGGTGGAGTTGTGTTGAAGTATACCACTGTCCTTCGTTCTTGTTGAAAGAGTTGGTTCAGTGTTTTGAGCACCAGGCTCAATGCTGACTTTCTTTTAGTGGGTCTGGGTTTGGAGAAGATGATTTACAGGCCTGGTAGCCAGGGATACATTTATCAGGATATCCAATAGGAACCATACCAAGTGCCAACCAGTGCACAAGTCCACATGTTCCTATCAGGATTTGTTCAAAGGTTTAATGCTTTATAGAAGAGAAAGATCTTTCTATAGAAAGACCCTCTAGTACAACCATTTGTACTAAATCCCAAAACATGAATGTCACCTGAGAGTTTTTAAACTTATCTGCATGTAAATCAGAAATGTCTTCACATTTCAGGTTTAGATTGAACACTTAATATATTCAAAGCATATGCTAGACACTCAATCATTATGAGACAGCTCTAAAGAGTTAAGGGTTAGAACACAAAAAGTCATTCCTGTAGGTTCCTAGCAGTGGTTGAATAAAAATCACATTACTCAAGTTTCTTTTTCTATAAGGTAGAGATGGACTTTTCTTAAGAAACGTTTGGCCTTTTGGATCTAGGGTTTGACCTACTCACTTGCTTCATCTATCAGCAAGAAATACTTCAGTAGTGTTCACTTACACCTCCAGTTCTTGTTGATAATTTTACCTTCTAAAATATTTTTTTCTGGATGCTTCACTCACATGCCATAGTCATATAGGGAAGTGTCAGCCTTGGATTTCTGTTCCCCAAAATTTTGTGGGTCTCCCCTGAGCACTGAGGTGATTAGGGGCTCCATTGTTCTCAAAGACCCAGTACTGAATTTTCACTGCGGCCTCCCATTTTGGTCTCCTCCCTGTGGGATCGGCTGCAGGAGGTATGTGCCACAGTGTCCCCTCAGCCAAGCGGAGCTCCCACTTGCTGTGTCCATGTGCAGGCCCCATACCTCACCCTTTTCATGCATTTGCTATTGAGTTGTCATTAAAACTCTCCTGGGTAGGTGCTGTTATCGGCCCCATTTTATACAAGGGGAGCTGAGACACAGGGAGCCTAAGTGATGGGCCGGGACACACAGCCATTACTTGTCTGGGCCAGGTTCCAGCCAGATCAGTCTGACTCCAGAGGCCGAGCCCCCACAGTTCACCACTGCACGTCCAAGTGGAAAGAAACCTGGAAGGCTGCACCACTGCTCTGCAAGGATTAAGTTCAACATTGGTGATGTGTGGGAAGGAAATGAGGGGAAGCTTTATGAGATACAGTAAAGAGACTGTTCTATACCTACAGTCTTTGTTTTTTATTTCTAACTTCATCATAAACAGCGTAATTAGGATTTTATTTTAGAAAATTCAGACTCTAAACTCCTTTCTACGCTCTAACCCCACATTTACTCACTACCCTCTATTTACCGTAAGACAAGAGAGAATTTCATTCCTGGTAGTAGTATATGTAGGAATATGTAGCAAGAATTGTGAATAATTTGAAGAATTCATTGTTTTTTTCCTCTGTGTTTTGTTTCAGGGTTGATTGTGAAAGAAATCGGTTCTTCCACCTCCAGCTCTTCAGAAACAGTTGTCAAACTTCGTGGGCAGAGTACTGATTCTCTTCCACAGGTACTAAAGGAACTGAAAAGTTTAAATTAGGAACCGAAGTTATAGAAAATTTTAAGTAAGAAATTACATTTGTATTTATACAAATAAGCAAAAATTTAAAACCCTAAGAAAGTGAATCCTAACAGATACATACATTCTAGTTTTATTATGGATTTATTTCCATTTTATTTGCTGGTTCCACTTATCTTTGAGTTGATTATTATTTGGATACATTATATACTTAATTTCACACTTCATATAGGTGGGACACCTTCTGGTCTTCAGGCTTTAGGGTGTGTGTGTGTGTGTGTGTGTGTGTGTGTGTGTGTGTGTGTATTGATTGACCTCGGAAACCTGGGAGAATAATATTCTTGTCAGGTGTGTTATGGCAGAAATGTTTCCACACTCTGGTTATTCCATTCAGATTGAATTTTTAAAATATCCTTAGCTGGAGCATTTGACAGCCTTTGATCACTGGTTAAGCTATTAAAATGTCAAAAGATATAGATAAAATACTCTGAAAGTCATGGTTTCAGCATTTGGATATAATCTATAACTAATAACCTCTATTTTCTGAGCACTCTCTCCCTCCTCCTGTGCCTTTCTTTTATGGGCTTTCTTTGTGTCTTGTTGTTCTTTGTTTTTTGGGTTTTTTTTCCCCCCTTTTGTATGTGTTTTTCTCTTTTCTTTCTTTCTTTCTCTTATATGCTGGCTCTCTTTGTCCCTGATATTTTCCCCTTTTTTCTTTCCTTTTTTCTCATTTTTCCTTTACTTTCATTAAAGTAGCCTTAATGTGAAAATGATATTTATTAAATATTTTCTGAAAAGTCTGATGAGTAATGTTTAAAGCGGTGTGTGTAGCGTGGTGAGTTGGAGTGCAAGCTCCAGAGTCACCCCGGCTGGGTTGCACCCTGGCTCTGCCACCCAGTGTTAACTCTTACTGTGCAAAAATGTTTGTGGGGCGTGGCTGAGAATCAGATTCTACACCTAACAGCATGGGGAGAACATTTGTGTCTCTGCCTTGAGAGTTTGTGGGGATGACCAGATGATTTTATGTGTGAAATCCTCTTGGAGCCAGGAAAGACTGCATCAGTACAAGGGATCGTGCTATGCTGAGGGTGTCATTCAGATACTTTCTAGTAAAATGTCCTCCTGGAACTTTTGCGTCTAGCAAAAGCAGTATCTTATTCTAACAAGATTGCCCTTTATGGTGTTAAGCAACAAAAGTTAGAGATACAATGCCTAGTTTTCTTAAGTAATCTGGTGAGTATCGTCCATCCATGTAATTAACTGAACCATTTTTTAACCTATTTATATTTGCCACTAGCACCACCCCTTGGGATAATAAGTTCCAAAAGTCTGCTCTCTGCTAGCTAAAGCATTTGGCAGAACGGGACCCCCAGAAGTGTTCAGGGGCTGCTGCTTGGTCCTTGTGCTTGCCCACCTTTTAGCAGCAAGAACACTTTATAGCCTTATTTTAAGATAATTGCTTGATTTCTGAAATGCTAAGAATGGTTGGATTCCTGTTGTATCTTCATCTCTGTGCCTTGGATTATTTATCTGTAAAATGGGGGGAATAATAGCACCTGCCTCATGGGGCTGTTAGGGAGATTAATTGAGTTAATACATGCAGAGCATTTAGGTCAGGGCCTGGCACAAAGTAAGTGTTCAGTAAATGTTAGCTGCTGTTATCGTTGGTGGAGGTGGTGTAGACGTATTTCCCCACAGAGCCTTAGGGGCCTGGAAACCACATAGATTGGAAACCACTTTCTAACATACAAAGGTTACTTCACCTTTTTTGATTTTGCAGCATCTCTCTTTACAGGACAAACATGCTAACCTTTCGCTTTAGTCTATGCTCTTAAAGTTGTCTCAACCATCTCCTATTTTGCAGACTATATGTCGAAAACCAAAGACCTCCACGGATCGACATAGTTTGAGCCTTGATGACATCAGACTATACCAGAAAGACTTCCTGCGCATTGCAGGTCTGTGTCAGGACACTGCTCAGAGTTATACCTTTGGATGTGGCCACGAACTGGACGAGGAAGGCCTCTATTGCAACAGCTGCTTGGCTCAGCAGTGCGTCAACATGCAAGATGCCTTTCCAGTCAAAAGAACCAGCAAATACTTTTCTCTGGATCTTACTCATGATGAGGTTCCAGAGTTTGTCGTATAAAGTCCATCTGCGTGCAGCTGTACTGGCAGCCTGCTGTTTGCTTGAGGATGTGAAAGTCATGGGTTCTTTATTATTCGTGCCATATTTTCTTCACCACAAACATAGCTCTTTCTTTATAATATTTGTGATGGAAACAAAAGCCTTGAGACAATTGCACTTTAAGTATCACACAGAAGTAAAAGAACTACAGAAAATGTACAGGAAGACAAGTGCCCAGAAGTTCATTGACCTTTTGGAAGGATGTGCGCTTTACTGATTACCAAGCCTTCAGAGTATCCGACTGTGGTGTGTTTGCTCATTTGTCGTTTTTTAGGTCAGTTACACGTAATATCACACTTTTTATCACATGAAAGATGTTTTTAGGTTTGCTTGTAAATTTTTTTTTACCACTCCCTCATAGAATGTTCATGGTTAGAGGGAGGGAAGGAGGAAGGTTTTCTCTTCTTTTAGCAGAGAGACCATTGCCTAGTACATAGCCATTGCCCTCTCAGTGAGGCTGTCCCAGAGTGAACACTGATGAAGTGGGCAATCATGTGGTTCTAGCAAGCCAAAGATGTGCACGTAATGGAAGCACCTGCTCAGAGGTCCAAGAAGACATGAATTAAGCAATAACCTGAAGACTCTGCATGCTGTTTTGCCTTGTGACTCCTACACACCTGATCAGTGCTATGTCCTCCTCTTTGATCTTCCAGAAAGCTCCACAGTTCTGTTGAGTTTCTCATCCAAGTGACAGATCAATTGTGTTCATGTCATAATGCATTTTGTGGAGTTTGCAAAACCGGTTTCTGTTAAAACTATGGAGATATCTTAGAAAATGTTTGTGCTTGGTGGTGTTTTGTTTGTTCAGGTTTTTTTAAATACTCAAGAACAAATTATGATAATGTTAGTTTCTGCTTAACCAAAATACCCTAACTATGTGTATATGTTATACATATATGAATACATGGGATTGTGTGTGT
The DNA here is from genome assembly GCF_000956105.1 of Propithecus coquereli. NCBI lineage: Eukaryota > Metazoa > Chordata > Mammalia > Primates > Indriidae > Propithecus > Propithecus coquereli. Next base: position 6,227,928 of record NW_012154507.1, on the reverse strand, counting down.
TTATATGTGTTTAAAGCTTACTAAGTCTTCATTTTGGCTTCCATAACTATCTTGTGTACATGGAATTCTTTGTTTAGTATTGAGGGTATGCTGCCGAATGAATGATCCCTGCAGACAATCAGTTGCTGAATGTAGAGTTAAGAATGACTGTTTCCTCATGTGCCTTTGGCCATGATTCTCAACCCTGATTGTAGAACAGAGATTCGGGGGAGCTTTTAAAAAAATAATGTCTGGGTCCTCCCACCAGACCCATTAAATCAGTCTCTTGTGGTGGGACCCAAGTAGAGTTGCCTTTTAAAGTTCTCCAGATGGAGTTAATGTGCAACAGGGTTGAAAACCACTGATCCAGAGGGTGTCTTTTTGTTAATTTTGAAGTAAAAGTATACAGAAGATGTGGCATATGAGAAAGGGCCACTTACAGGACAGTTACCCGCCATGCTGCTGTTTAGACGTTTAATGAAACCAAGTCAGAGACTGAATTTATCAACCTTTTGATGTATAGTAAAAGCGTTGCTCACGCTTCAGGAGAGAACTTCATAGCACAATGTCTTTCTATGAGATGTTTCTAATGATTTAGTATTTTACAACATTTGTTTACCATATTTTGATATACCATTTTTTCTATCTGCCAGGTTTTATTAAAAAACTATATATTATTTTCTAAAGAAACAGTCATATTTTTGTACAAAACTATTATGTTTTCAGGTAACAAAGAAATAGAGTTAGGGTAAAGCAGAACATAAGCAGTGTTACCTGGGGATGGGAGTCAGTATTATAAAACAAATGGTGAACATACCCCACCTGTGCTGTCCCTCCTATGCTGCTGGGTCGCAGACATGTATGCAACATGCCTTGTCAAATTAGTTTCACCTGACACTTTAAAAGGAAAAAAATTCTATGGTCATGTAATTATTTTGCTTTTATCAAATGCTTTAATAGAACCAAAGTTGCGGATATCAGAATGTATAAAAGTATCTCAGTCTCTGTGTAAAAGGATAAAAATATGGAAGGATCATTTAATGGCTGTTTTACTTGTAAGTCATTAAATAATCCACCATTTCTTATAGATGATGCTTGAGACAGACAAGTCTTAGGGAAGTTTGTACGCTAAAGAGCCCAGATCATAATGCAGTGCATTTCCTTAGCTCTTAGAATTTCTTGCAAACATAAAGAAAAGGCATATTTAAGAAAGAAACATAAAGAAAAAAACATTTAATAACTATAAACAGGTAGTGCTTTATACTTTCTCTCTACTTTAGCGAGAATCAGGTCTTTAGGGTTTTGCCAGCATTGTTGGTGGTTTCGCACACCCTCTTTCTAATTGGATTTGTGAATAGTCTTGTGGGTTTTCAGAAATGAAACATGCTAAGGAACACTTTTGCTTTTCAATCCACTGTTTCCAGCAGAATTATATATATATGTAAATGAAAATCCACTTTGAATAATCTACATTTTTGTATTTTGAAATTGTTTTTAAAAATAAAAAGAAAAGTATAAAGCTGTTATTTATTCTGCGTTTCTTACGTATCCATTGCTATTCAGTATACCAGTTTGGTATGTATTGCCTCTACACATCTACATTTGTATTTGCAACAATGAGCTTTATATCTACATAAACTGTAAATAATCCTTTCTGTGAAAGGATCATCATATCAGGATGATACCAAAAGTATGTTTAAAAAAAAAAACCAAAACATTATTTTGTAATTATTTCTTATAGATGTTTCATGGTAAGATTAGCAGTCAATAAAGTTACTTTTTTTTGCCTTAAATTGCTTTTTTATTATTAGAGCTCTCAGTTAAGCAAGAAGCATTAAGGAATGAATGTTTTCTTTGTGTTCTTTCCTGCAATGGAGCATGGTAAATAAAGGTCCCATGTGATAGAACTCCAAGTAAAACAGCCCTCATGGTGACGATGGTAATAGCTGATGCTGAGTACTACCATGTGCCAGACCCTGTTTCATGAGTGTTAGAGTTGTATGTGTTTAATTCTCATACTCCCATAAGGCAGGTACTATTATTAAGCGAGAGATGAAGGAACCAAGTTTCCAAGAGGTTAAGTCCAAGGGGTTGTGGTAGTCAGCCACTCTTCAGTCCCAAATTGTGGGGCTGAAAGGACTCTACTTTTTAGAATGTAATAATTTTTTTAAGAGTAAAATAACTACTTTAAACCCTTAAAACAGTCATTATTGGACTGTTGGGTTTTTTGTTTAAGACAGAGTCTCACTCTGTTGCCTGGACTCAAGCGATCCTCCTACCTCAGCCTCTCCAGTAGCTAGAACTACAGGCATGCACCACCATGCCAGGCTAAGTTTTCTTAAATTGGTTTTTGTAGAGACAGGGTCTCAATATTGCTCAGGCTGATCTCAAACTCCTAACTTCAAGCAATCTTCCCACCTAGGCCTCCCAAAGTGCTAGGATTACAGGCGTGAGCCACTGTGCCCGGCCAGACTGTTGGTTTTCATTTCAAAACACTAAGTGGTTGCATTTAAAAGTATGCGTTCACAAGACTGTGAGGTCAGCATGGTATTAGAGAGAAAGCCCAGAGCTGAGAGTCAATAGACAGAATTCTGAAAAGCCCCAGCTTTCTTTCTAAAGGGAAATCCATTCCCTTCTCTTTGCTCCAGTTTGTTTAGCTATAAAGTGGGGATAATAATGCAAAGGACTGCTTGAGGAATCAAATAAGGTCTTAGGTTTAATATGCCCCTGATGACTAGCATGGGAGAAAGGAGGGCTTTTAAATGTAACAAAACGTTTAACTTATACAGAATAGAACCACTTGGTTATTTGGAAGCATACAGTCCAAAACAAAAGCTTTCTAGTGGTGTGTTTTGCAGAATACCTGGTAAATTGTAAGCAAGTTGGAGTCAAGGGAAGAAAATACTTAATACCTGGTCACCTACTATACATCTGATAATACACACACCGTGTCTAATCCTCGTAACTCTTCAAGGAATTGTCACCCTCATTTCACAGCTGAGGAAAGAGTTAAACTTGCCCAGTATCCTACAGCTAGTGAGTGACAGAGCGGAGTTTTAAACACGAATCTGTCTCCAAAAGGTTTGCTTTTTCGACTGCATACACCATGTTACCCATTGCCCTTAGAGAAAGCTCAGAACCTAACAGGGAAGACAGATTCCAGTTTTGATAGTGTGATAAATTTATTTTCTAAGTAATTTTTTGAGCATCCACTGGGTGCCACACATATACAAGGCTTACATAGGCTTTGCTTTGGCACAGAGGCAGTAAAGACCTGGAGGGTGGGAAATGGGAGGCAGGAAGATCAGAGAAGTTTTTACTAGAAAGAAGAGCCTTGAATGGGGACTTCTGGCAGGATGTGGTGAGGTACAGTTCACCCAGGCAAAGGCTCAGAAGCCAAGATAATGGTCGTTCAGGGACCTATGAGGACCTCAAGGGACTTTCTGGTTTGAGTAATCAATCTCCAGCCTAGTCATGAGAGGCCCTGGATGCCCAGATGAGGACACCGAGTTTTCTTCCAGACAGCAGGGAGCCACTGAAGAGAGTTACAAAAGGGAAGAGACATGTTCGGGGTTTGGGAGAAACAACGGGAGCAGCACTAACAGAAGGTTGGGAGGAATTTGGGAGATGATGAAGGTCTGCACTGAAGAGTGTAGTAGCAGAGAGGAAAGGAAAAGATTCAGAAGCTGTGTAGGAAGCAGAACCAAAGGACTGTGTGTTACACACACACACACACGCATGGAAGGTTGTCATCTAAAATAGATGCTACTGGAGAAATAGGCAATTTTTCCTTACTTGGCAAAGGCCTTGGGAAAACTAGAGATAACTTCTGCTTTATATTACGAATTTAAATCTACTCTGCATAGATTCTTTGAGTGTTAAAGCTTGGCATGATGGTCACAACTATTCTAGTCTATAGCAGTGGTTCTCAGCCCTGGCTGTGTGTTAGGATGACCTGGAGAGCTTCCTTCAGACAGTGATGATTGGAGCCCAGCCCAGAGCTTCTGATGTATTTGGTCTGGGTGGTTCTGCAGGTGATGATAATGTGCATCAGGGTTGCAACCCATGGGTCTACAGCTGAGCCCGAGCAATATAGACAAGCCAGGCTATCTGCCCTGAGCTAGCATGACCCACAGTTAGGATGAATTGGGTCTCCAGAGTGTCCAGGTATATTGCATTTTGTGAGAATGATATTTGTCTTTTGCCAATAAAGCTGTCAGTGGGCCAACGTTCGAGTACGGCACTCAACTCACCATTTCAGAAAGACTGAATACACCCACATTTTAGAGACCAGGGTGTTACATACATATCACTGTTTGGCTAAGTATGAGGGTAGGGTTTATGTTGAGTACCATAAAATGTTTTTAAATCTCCCTGTCATTGTTTTATTTGCCCTGCCATTTTTTTTTTTTTTTTTTTGAGACAGAATCTCACTCTGTTGCCTGGGCTAGAGTGCTGTGACGTCAGCCTAGCTCACAACAACCTCAAACTCCTGGGCTCAAGCGATTCTCCTGCCTCAGCTTCCTGAGTAGCTGGGACTACAGGCATGCGCCACCATGCCTGGCTAATTTTTTCTATATATTTTTAGTTGTCCGATTAATTTCTTTCTATTTTTAATAGAGACGGGGTCTCTGTCTTGCTGAGGCTGGCCTTGAACTCCTGACCTCAAGTGATCCTCCTGCCTTGGCCTTCCAGAGAGCTAGGATTACAGGCATGAGCCACCACGCCTGGCTCCTGCCATTTTTTAATGCTTTATAAAAGTTGATTCCCACACAGAGGTATAAGGAAAATAAATAAGCTAATTTCACCCAGCCCTTTGATTCTTAAGACATGTATTTTGAGTTAATGGAGAAGGCTGACCTCTGTAAAGTCCTGCTCAGATGCTATGAGCCATTGTAAGTGATGAAGTTATATACTCTTAAGAGATTAATTGAAGGTCTATAAACATGACACAGCTATAATTAACCAGCTCATTACTTAGGATGGGTGTTTACCCATCTGGTGTCAACTGTAGTCAGCTGAGGTCTCCTCAATTTATTATTGTCATTACTGCAAGAGATGTATTTCATAAGAACAGACAGTTCCCAGCTTAGGAAGGAAGACTCAGTTCCAAGTTTGCTTCTAAATTGGTTGGTTGACATTTAGAACACATGTCCCCAACTTCCCTAACTGGCCCATAAATGCCTGTTTAACCCAGAGATATTATTAGAGATGATTTTCTTTCTGTGAATTAGTAACCATCTGTCAAAGAGAGGACCACAACATAAATAAGGTAGATGTAGTGACCCCACAACCAAATAAAGATGACAGCATCTCCCTGTAGACCAATAGTTCAGTCTTCAGGTTTTACTTCTCATAGTATAATACATCCATGCCTAAGTATAGATAAAAGTAGAAGAAAGCTTCAGGCAAGCCATGCCAATATGAAGCAGCTCTAAGCCAGTTTCCACCTTGAGGTTCCATGAGGGATGCTTCTACTGTTCTTTCATCCACCCCCAGCCTCCCAGTCCAGAACTGCTCAGTGCTGCCCTGCCATCGTGGAAGAGTCAGCTGGAACAGGCCCTGCTCTTCTTCTGATCTACAGAGGTGAGAGGAAGAGGATAGATCCAGGAGCTACTCTAAGGAGCAGAAGTTCCAGGGTCCTCTTTTGTCTCTATTGCTGACTTCCTACAGGGTAAGAATAAAATATTTTATGAGAGAAGTTAAGGAGCCTATATTGGGGCCTTTAAATGCAACATCAGTACAAATGTATAAGACCGTAAAATCCACTGGAGGATTTAAAGGGAATCTAAATAAATTGTACCATTTTCTTGAAAGAATAATATATGTCAACTTTTTCATCAATTCCAATCAAAATTCCAAATAAAACATTTCAGCCATGATGGAGGGAGAGGGACGAGTTTTACTCACAACCTGAAATAACTAAAGAAAGGAAAATATCAATACAAAATGTTTTTTAGACATTTAACAATAGGCAGTGTAGTAGAGTAGCCCCTAGAAAAAGGAAACAAAATGAGCATTTTCATTGCCCCATCTCGCTGCCTAAGAGTTTCCAGGCCACAACACACAGAAGAGGAAACCAAACGGATCCTAGCAGTCTCCCTGAATTGAGAAGGCAGAGTTGAGAATTTAGGTAGAAATTGGCTAGAGTTCATAGGGCAGAAGAGAGACCTGTCCAGAGAGAAAGAGAAAACCCTAGAGATCTGCAGGTTCTCCTCAAGTCCTCAGCTGAGTGCTGATCAGTGTATACTGGTGAGGAAAGCACTTGAGGCTGGAAGTGAACCATGAGAAAAGAACGAAATGATCCTGGGAGTTCACAGAGGGCCAGGAACAGTGGGATTCCCCACCAATCAGAATGAAAAAGCCTTGTAATACATAGAACACCTAATAAAGTACTCAGAAGGGTATTGCTTGAGGTCACTCTGGTTCTGCCTAACAAAACTTAAAAAGCAATGGAAATGGTCTTAAATGTGGAAAGAAAAATGCTGTCAACTCAGAATTCTATACCCAGCAAAAATCTCTTTCAAAAACAAAGATGAAATAAAAACTTCTTCAGGCATAAAAAAGCTGAAAGAATTCAGCACCAGATCTGCACCAAAAAAATGTTAATTGAAGTCTTTTAGGCAAAAAAAAAAAAAAAAATTTAAAACTAGATCTACACACAAAGAATGAAGAGCCCCAGAAATGGTAACTACGGGAGTAAATATATATTTTTTTCACGTTTTAAAATAATTGACTATTTAAAGCAAAAATGAAAACAATGTATTGTAGGGTTTATGACATATGTAAAAAGTAAAACGTCTGACCACAGTAGCACAAAGACCAGGAAAGGAAAATGAAAGTATACTGCTGTAAGTTTCCTATGTTGTACTTGAAGTGGTACAATATTACTTAAAGGTGGACTATGGTAGGTTAAAGATGTGTACTATAAACTCTAAAGAAACCATTAGAAATAAAAAGCATATGAGATAAAATGGAATAATAAAAATTATTAAACTCAAAAGAAGGCAAAAAGAAAAAAATGTCAAAGAGCAAATAGGACAAGTAAAAACCAAATCGAAACTTGGTTCATTTAAACCGAACTATATTAATAATCATGTAAAATCTACTGCAAAGACATAAGGATCAGCCTAGAATATTTTGAAATGTAGACTCAGTGAGGAGATATCTACTTTCAGAGATGCAACCACACTATAGCATTCCTATTGTTACTGATACACATAGCCAGCATAAGGACTGGCAATTTTTTTCTATTAATATAAAGTGCCAAAGAGTAAATGCTTTAGGCTTTGCAAGCCATATGGTCTCTGTTGCAACTACTTAACTCCGCCATTATAGTGTGAAAGCAGCCTTAGACAATATGTAAACAAATGAGCATGGCTATGTTCCGATAAAACTTTATTTACAAAAACAGGCAGTAGGCTGGATTTAGTTTACAGGCTATGGTTTATCCAATCCCTGATTTATAGCAATGTAATAGACAAAGAATCTAGGAGCAGAATAAATGGGAATTAAGTATATGAAACAGGTGGCATTTCACATCATAGGGGAAAAGATGGATTATGTAATAGTTAATGCTGGAAAAATTAGCTATTCTTTTGAAAATAAAATTAGATCTCCACCTTTTGTCCTACAAAGAAATAAATTAAAGAACTAAATATTTTTAAATTAAAACTATAAAATTATTAGAGGGATTTCCTAAGATAAGCACATTACTCACAAGTCACACAAACATAAAAAGTTTGATAAATTTGAATACAAAAAAGATTTTGAAACTTTCATATACCACCACCTTAAGATAGGTGATAGAGAGAAAATATCTTCAAGTTTTACAAAAACCAAATAATTGGTATCTGTAATATATAAAGAGATTCTGCACATCAATAAGAAAAATACAAATGACACAGCAGAAATATTGGGGGGGATGTGAATGGGAAATTCATAGAGGACAAAATTAAAAACAGCTAATAAATGTGGGAAAAGCTGTCCAATTTTACTGGTAACAAGGTAACTGAACATTAGTATACTGGTAAGATATTTTTTGCCTACCAAATTGGCAAAATTTAAAATGATTGATAATATTCAGTGTTTGTAAGAGTGTGAAGAAATAGGAACTTCCATAATTTTTGACAGAAATGTAAATTAATACATTTTTAGTAGGACAATTTGGTAGTTTCTATCAAAATTTTGAATAAAGTTAGCTGGCAACTCAGCAATTTTATTTCTAGATATTTATCCTATAGAAATACACACATGTAAAAAAAAGATTTAACTGTATTGATTTGAAAAGAGAAATGTGTTACATGATCTAAGTGTCAAATAAATATTGGCAAAATCTTGATGTGGTATACCCAAGTATGCAGCAGTTAAAAATAAATGGTTTAGACAGGTCCCAGTGGCTCACGCCTGTAACCCTAGCACTCTGGGAGGCCAAGGCGGGAGGATTGCTTGAGCTCAGGAGTTCGAGACCAACCTGAGCAAGTTCGAGACCCTGTTTCTACTAAAAATAGAAAAATTAGCCAGGCATGGTTAGATGTACAGACATTAAAACATCTTCAGCATACATTAAGTACAAAAAGAAAGACAAGATACAGTACACTAGTGTAGTGTAGTATGAATAAAAGATAAGGTACATAATCATACGTGTGTATTTAAATGCAAGTGCATGAAAAACTACCTTCAATTACATATAACAAACTAAACCACAGCTAACTCTGAAGAGAATGATTAAAGACAATGGAAGAAAGGGAAGTTACCTTTTTTTTTAAACTCCATATTCTATTAATAATCAAGAAAAAAAAAAGCAACAGAGATAATGCGGGGAATAAAAAACTTTTGGAAAAAATATTATAAATGTCAGAGATATAGAAAATATTGCACTCAGAAAATTGGAGAGGTCTGCTCTGGAGATAGAGATATAATTATGAGCTTTTAAAAATATGATAGCCAAAATATATGTTCCAATGCAAGAGTTGGAAAATAAAGGAAATATCTCAGAAAGCAGAAGAAAAAGACAAAGAGATGAACAAGAGAAAGGATAGAAGATGAGAGCTTTCCAACATGTAATGGTAGATGTTGGCACACATGTGTACACAGAGCTAGATATAGGAAAAATGGAGGAGAAATTTCACAAGAAAATTTCTCAGAACAGAAAGACATGTATTTCCAAACCGGAAAAAAATTGCCAGGAATGCCCAGAAAATGAGTAATAAAGACCAACCCAGGACACATCATCATACAGTTTTTAAATACTAGGGAGAAAGATAAGATCATAAATCCTCCCATAAACTTTTTTTTTTTCTTAGCAAAACAAAGAGGGGTTTCATAGCTCTGTGAAGATTTGGGGAAAATCTAGTGATACCTACATAGAATAACTTAGCAAGAAAAAAGAGGAAGTCATTAACTCAGAACAAAATGTCGAAGAAAAACACATAATCGTAGTACACTTGCATGGCTCAACAATGAACAACACTGTAAAATCACAATGTAAACACTATTATAATGTCAATTTGACAAAAAATATAGATATTGAGAAAGAAGAGAAATTCTGTGTAGATAGTGAGAGAGCGAATGTGTGTAAAAGTGCTGTATTCTCATTTTCCATAATAGGAAGCTGATACTGTCCCAAATTGAAAAAACATGAAAAAGCAGTATACAAATATAAGAATATTAGTCAGAAATATGCAGGTTAATACTTTTTTCTTTTTTAAAATCTTTTTTATTTTTTTAATTTCAAAATATTAAGGGGGTACAAATGTTTTTGTTACATGGATAGCTTCATAATTCTTTAGTCAGGGCTGTAAGTGTGCCCATCACCTGAATAGTGTTCATTGTACCTGTTAGGTAGGTTTTTACGCCCCTTCCCTCCTCCCCCCATAATACTTTTTTTCTAAAACCACCTCAAGAGTTGAACATGTTAGTGTTTAGAGGAAAGGAAAAGGAAACTGCTATTTTTTTGTTAGAGGCTTTGTAGTACATTTGAGTTCTGAATTATGTAGATGCATTACATGGATAAAAATAAAAAGTTTCTTTTTAAGAAGATAAAAATTATTTCAGTCACTAGCATAGAATCCTGTAATAACCCTGGGTTTCTGGAAGCCATGAAGAGAAAAGAACCACCAAATGGAAGTAGGAGTGGGTGGGTGTTCAGTCTCCGTTTTGAGGGGTGGGCTGTTAAATTTGTCTTGAATGAGCAGCGTATGTGGGCGCCCAGCCCAGGAGGCGGAATGAAAGAGGGAGGCTGTTATTCCTTTGGACATGGGCTCTTCCTAACAAAGCACGCGGGCTGTTCTGGGAGGTGTGGAGATATTAATGAAAAGGCTCCGGGGAGCCCTAGGGGAGTTGTTTGTAGGGAAGGTGCCAGAAGGTGAGGTGGATCCCCTTCCTCCCTGCACAATGGGGCGCATGGCGTTGGTGCCCAGTGAGAGCGACCTGGCTCCCGTTCCCTTGGTGAGAACAGCCGGCAGGTGGGTGTCTGGTAACCCAAAGCCCTTGCCGAAGCCGCCCAAGTCAATTGCTCCACCTGGCACCGGGGCTGGGTCGGACTCCGGTTTCAGCCGAAGGCCTCTAGGGGCTAATGACAAAAAGTGGAGCAAAAAGACTGAACCTGAGGCCTGGTATTCGGAGGGAGGGGAGGGACACACGGGTAGGGGAGGGAATCCTGGGGGCAGGGTGGGAGCAGAGGCTAATTAGGAGATTGTCAATCAGTCTAGCCCGTCGTTTAAGGGTTCACAAACTTAAATGATTCTCAGAAGTTTCAAAGGAGCTTTGTTCAAGTATAGATTTATTTCCAAGCCTCTCCCCACACCTAATCAGAACCTCTAGGGGCAAGGCCCATCAGCACTCTGACGCACCCATTCATTCTTCGGCCACCCTTGGGAGCCTGCTGTGCCAGTTCCAGACCACCCTCCCCCTGGCCCCAAGGCAGCCTTCTCTCTGAGCTCTTTCTCTTCTTCCTCCTTCATTATTAAAATTTCAGATGCAAAGGGAACTTTCTGAAATCCAGGGGTCTAAGAAAATATTGTTAAAAATCTTCCTTTTGCTAGGGGGTTAACAGTCTCTGTCAGTTATGAATTCATGCTGTAGGCGAAGCAGGTGCTTCCCAGAGCGGCCGTGGCAAAGCTCTCCTATAGTTCGGCACCATTTTTTATTCCAGCCATTCACCTTCAGTGCAAACCTCTGAAAGGCAACTAAGAGTTGAAAATACAAATATTTCTTCTTCCTTCCACAGCCGCCTAGGTCTGGAAGCTGTATGGTGAGGGCCGTTAGCACTAGGAGCTCAGCACCAAGCGATGGCACCAAAAATGAAGACGGGCTGAATGGGCCGAATTCCGTTCTGGAAGATAGGAGCTCTGCTTTTGGAATTCAACTGTTTTTCCCATCCAGAACACAAAATACTGGGATAGTATAAGGGGAATACTAGAGAGCGAAGAGAAGCTTTTTTCCCCAAAGATGGGTAAAAGATGGTGGCTGGAATTTTTAACCCGAGCCACTAGACGCTGTGTTCAGCTGTCTGGGACCTCCGTGGCTGATTTCCCCCTTTGACTTTGGTGTTTGCGGGCACAAAGCCCTCCCCATCAAGGCCACCCTCATCCAAAATCCAAAATAGATTTTCCCTGATGAAGATACACTGTAAACTTAGAAATGGAGGGTCAGCACAGCTTTAGCGTTTAAAATTATACCAGGTTATAAGCTTCCTGAGGGGAGGAACCATGTCCCCGTTCACCACTTCATCCTGAGGAACTAACACAATGCCCGGCATAGGAAGATGCCCGGTGTGTGCTGAGTTAAGCAATGAGCGAAAGTTCTGCAGCCACGTGCCGAGGTGCCAGGGCCGCCTGCGAGAACCACAGGTAAGTCCTCCCCAACAGGACGCTCTTCCCCTGGTCCTTCCCTTCATTCTAAGCTCAGCTCCATGACCTCTCCTCAGAAAGTTCTTCCTTGACCACTGATTCTGAAACTGGCCTCTCCATTGTGTCTCCACCACATAACTCTATTTGTTAATAGCCCCAGTCACAATCTCCAGCTCTCTGATTTGCTAATTCATTTTTTTATTATTCTTTGATCGCCTACCTCCTATGCCACGCCGTAGGCACTGCGCTGTGAAGGTGAGCACCTTATCCATTGCGCTCGATCGCGCCATCCCCAGCACCCAGAGCAGGTTCTTGGCACAGCAGGCACTCAATGAATTTGGGTCGAATGAATACAGTCACACTCAACTAGAAGAAGAGAGAGAACTTTTCCCCATTCTAAAATGCACGTTTTATCAATTCTGAAAGGGGGCTGCGTCTTACAATGGTTGTGCATATTTAATGTCATGTTTCGTTCCCACCCCTCCCCAAAAGCTGCTGGTACGTCGGGGTGCTTATGTAGGAGACTGTGTCTTAGCACCAATGAAGGACAACAAACAAGGCTTATCTTGAGCAGAGAGCTTAGCTGCTTCTAAATCCAGGATGTTTTTCTGAGCAATGAGGAGGATGGAGGCACATCAAAGGGGATAAAATAAGGAAACCAGTGCCCAGAAATGATTAGAAGGAACGTAGAGTATGAAGGCATCCGGAGAGGGCAGGGCCAGCCTGCAGTGGTCTTTATCCTGCACAGAGCAGGAAGAATTCTCCTTCATCCCAGCCTGGGTGTTTATTACTGTGGCCAGGAGTAGCCATGTCACTTCAGGTGTGCCAGCCACCACACATTTCATGGCCTACAGCTCTGAAGTGGCAGGACATTGGGCCTAATCCCATCTGCCTGCTTGAGTCCTGGCCATGGCACAAAACCAAAGGCTTTGCTTGAGGATGGCCCCAGGTTTGAGCAACTGCTTAAAGCATTATCTGTTCAAAGTGTGGTCTTGCACCTTCTACGTCAGAACCATTCCAAGAGTTTGCATAAAACACAGATTCTTGGGCCCAACCCCAATCCCTTGAATCAGCCTTCAAAAGCAGGACACAGAAATGTGCTTTTTAATAAGCTCCTCCCTACGTGATTCTTAGGGCAGTGGTTCTCACACATAATGCATGACAATGGGGGAATGATTCACTCGGGGACCTAAGCTGACTCTAGGCCGCTTCTGGTGTGCCTGCCCATGGCTGTTACAGATGAGAAAGGAATCCCGCAGGCCACCGATAGTTGAGCTCCCAGGCATGCCCTGCAGGGCCTGGGAGGAGACAGGACAGAGCTGTACTTCGGGGGATCTCCAGCCTGTTCCTAACTGCAACCTGACCTCTGGTGGTCAGAAGGGAGTGGGCTGGTAAGAAGGACCCAGAGTGCTGGGCGTTTTGTGATTCTGAGGGGGCGGGGGGAATGAAATCCTTATAAACTCCACCTCTACTTGCGGCGGGTCTACTGCCAAGACTGGGGTTATTTGAAAGCCAGTTTATGCCTTTCCCAGATTCCTTGTTTTGCTTCTGTTGTACTCATCTTGTCGGCTTCCTCCTACCTGAACATTTGTAGGTGACATTTTAGCTGCATTTCTGCATTTCATCTGAGGGAGCAGAGGAGCGAGAGAAGGACAAGGAGATGTTGGGTCTTTTTCACAATACGTTAATTTTTTAAAAGGTGTTTTTTTGTGGGAAGGGGTGGTCAAGGTTGAAAACCTGGCAGCCAGACACTGTCAAAGGTGTGCCTGTCTGTGGCTTCCATTATTCATGTTGCTGCCGTTCTTCTCGCAGCCTGGATCCCTCTCTGCCTCTCACCTGGCGGGAGCACCTGAAACCACCGAGGACCAGGCGCGCTGGCGCCGCTGCTGCTGCAGCCCTTGCTCTGTCCCGCACAGCACGGGGTGGCTCGCCCAGCATCCAGCGTTAACCTGTTCACTTTGCTAAAGCTCAGTCACCCACACGATGAAACTGGCCATAACAACACTTAAAGGAGTCTCTCTAGTAATATATCATCCTTTCCTTTTCCTTAATTCTTAGGAATTTATAACCAGCAGAAATAGATCACTTGCCTTCAGTGATGAATAATAATGTGCTTTTGTATTTCCAGAACTGAAATATAGTGCCCAACTCAAGGAGCTATTATCCTTTTGTCTAGTGATTGTTTGCATAGAAGAATTAGCCTAACAGTGACGGTAAACACAGAGAAGTAGGTAACGCAGTGGGATGGGAAGTGCCCAGTCCCAGAGTTGGGAGCTGGAGCTGTTGTCAGGACAACTGTGTGTAGCTCATTCAGTCAGTCATTTAACAAACTTTAGGGACTGCCCTCTATGAGGCAGGCGGGGCATTGAATTGCATTCAAGGAAGACAGAGAAAAGTAAAATGTATGGTCTCTACCCTAGAGTTATTTTCAGGCTTGTGGGAGGCAGCGGAAAGACACGTAAACCAACAATTATCAAACTATTTGGGGCATGAATTTATCCGGCATGTTTAGCTCTTTGATTTGTTGTATGGTCATCATCATTGTCAAGCTCCTTCAGTGGGCACATAGAATCTCATTCTGTTCTCACGATAATCCCATGAGGGAGGTCCTCTTATTATCCCCATTTTATAAATGAGGAAACTGAGTCCTTAGAAAGATCCGATGGTTTGCCCAAGGCCAGACAGTGGGTGAGTGGTGCAACTGTCACTGGGATCCAGGCCAGCCTGACTCTAGAGCCCACGGTGGTGTCTGCCAGGCAACGAGGTCCTCCAAGGTCTTCTGCCGCTCATCTTGTTTCTGCTGCTCTCTTGCTAAGAGTTTGCTTCTTGCCCTCTCACTTAACAAAGTCCTCTCTATCCACACAGCCATCCTGAAGGCCTCCCCTCCACCCCAGAGGATAGACCACACACCTTCCTGCTGAAGCTCATTCTCCTCCACCACGTCTCCTCCAGCCCTCTTAGGGCGATGTCCCCTCATCTCCTTTCTCCTGCTCCCTCCATACATCAACTCTACTCATTCTTTCTCTCCATCCCTAAACATTTCAAAACCTCTCCTGTTCTAAACAAGCCCGCGGAAAAACACAACAAGACAAAAGCTTCCTTTGCCTGGTCCTCACCGGCCTCACCCCGCCACTCGCCTCTCTCCTCCCCTTCCCACGCAGCACCATCCAGGAGGTACTTCGCCCTCATGGTCTCCACTTTCTCAACTTCCATTCACTCTTCCATCCACCATCCTCTGACTTCTGCAAGCTCCTCATTGCCAAATACCATGCAGAGTTTTCAGCCCTCATCTTGCTGGGCCCCTATGCTGTATTGGAGACTGTGGGCTCCTTCCTCCTTGAGGGTCTCTAGTCACCTGGTGTCTGTGGCATCACACTGTTCTCCTTCTCTTTATACCTCTCCCACCATTCTCTCTCCCTCCTGTATGGACTTCTCTTCCCAACGCTTCTCTCTGCTACTTATCGTTAAATGTTGATGTTCCAGAGTTCTCTCCTCGACTCCTTGTTTTTCTTCCTCTTCACTTGTTTCCAGGACAATCTCATCCACTCTCCTGGTTGTAACTGTACCTACCTATGGGTGTCTCCCAAACTGATTTCCCCAGCCCACGTCCTCCCTCAAGCTTCAGCTGTGTATGTATCTACCTGCCTGCTGGTCACCCCCACCTAGATGTCCTCCAACCACTTCAGACTCAACATGGGCAAAGCCAATCTTATCAACAGAATTCCTTTTGAAACCAGCTCTTCCTCTGAGAGTGGTGGTGATGCCACCATCTTCTTAGTCTTTACGCTAGAAACTTGGAAGCCACCCTTGCTACCTTACATTCAACCAGTTGGTGGAGCCCTCCTGAGTGGGTCCTCTAAATGCTGTTCCCTGTGTCATTTTCCAGTATCCTGGCCATGGCCACTATCGTCTCTCTCTTGAATTACTGCATTAGTGTCCTAACTGGTTTCCTTATGTCAGGAATATCCTTCCTAAATCTCTCCTCCACCTTAAGGGTAGAGCAATCTATTTAAAATATGAACTGTCTTCATCCAACACTTCAGCAGCTGTCCACTCCCTAGAGGAAGAGCCCAGCCCTTTTGTAGGACATACAAGGCGCCCTGTGATCTAGTGGCTGCCTGTGGCAAGAGCTTCTCCATCCTTGACTTTCTGCCTTTCCCTCTTTAGCAGAACAGGGCTTCCCATGGCTGCTTGCTTGCATCTTGGGGCGCCTCACTTCCACCACTCAGGCACCGCCTCCGAGGAGAGTATCTTTCCTCCCCCCGCCCCACTCCCCTACCCAGCTGAGCCCAGCTAACCCCTGCTCATTCATTCACTATGAATCATCTCTAACCAACCCTCCCCACACCATCAAGTTTATATTCCAATTATTTATTTGCCTGTACCACATTCCTCAAGATTTAATAAGAAAGATGATGATAGCGATTTAAGTGCAGGGCTTCTAATTACTTCAGGCAATCAAAATATTTTCCTACTTGCAAAATGAGATTTATGAGCTACCGAGGAGGTATTACAAATACTTTAGTCTCCATAATCTGCCTTCCAAAGATGTTTAGATGCTAAGTGAGGAGGGAAGGCTTGGAAAGAGGACAAATGCCCTGTCAGCAGAGGGTTGCTTGGAGCTGGGGCTGTGCGGGTGGCCAGGACTACTTCAGCTCAAGACCGGTGTGTCTGAGGTAGGATGGACATTAATATCCACTGCGCCTCCCAGTACTGGCATAACCACAGCAATACATGATGCCCGAAGTAGACATGCATCAGCAGAGAGCCTGGGGGAAATGTAAAAAACATGCCCCTGATGTTATGGAAAACAGATAGGAAATGCACTCACATATCTGTGGGTGCAGAAGAGGAATTCAGAATTTTAAAGTCTAGTCAAGGCTCAGACAGACCTTTAATCAAGGGCAGAGGCCCTGTATAACCCACTTGGGAGTTCTGAGCTCTGACAAGAATAGGAGCAAAGAGGAAGGCAGAGAGATTGCAAACACCAAGAAGGCAAGTCCAACAGCTTCCAGCCAACTCTACGGGGTCTCTCTCCTTCCGTCTCCCCTTCATCCATTATTTCGTCCCTTAGCAGAGTTTCCTTGTGTGCTCCTTAGTTTATCCTTACTATCTTAATGGTGAGGGAGGCAAATTTTTAAAATAAATACATTGTCATCTGATTTGAAACATGCTAGGTTTCAAAAAGATGCTTCATGAGCTTTTCTCTTCTGAAAGAAGAGAGTCGTGTGCCATCTTGTGGTTGAGGGGGGCTATAACAACGATTATGTAGTCCCAGCTGCCTGCCCAGTCCGGTGCCAGGGTTCCCTGGTGTACAGCCCTGGAAAGGGGCGCTAGCAATCAGAGAAAGCACCTGTGCAGAGGCAGGTGTCACACTGGGGACTGAACTGGTAAGTAATTAGTAGCATTGCAGTAGGGTCCAAAGGGATTTTTCCTGGTCTCTCAACCAGTATGATTTCATCTCTAGATGCCATTTTTCCCCTAATTAATAAATGGATTCTGATTAGTGGTGGTTTAAAAAAAAATTACCTTGTGCAGTGGCAAGAACACCAAACAGAGAGCTAAAACCCCTGGTTTCTAATTGCCCCTCTGCCACAGACTACCCAGGTGAGCTAGCAACAGAGGACAGCAGAAAGACCAATGACCTGGGGCCAGGAGGTTTTAATCATTCAAATGTGATTCAATCTAGCGTGTTACCTCAGGGAAACTGTTTTGCTGAGCACCGGCCCATGCCGGGTGCTGTCCAAGGTACTTTCTATGTCTCTTCCTATGGGACAGTGTTCTACAAGTGAGGAAACTGAGGCTCAGCAAGATTGAGGGAGCTGTCCAAGGAGAGTCAGAGCCAGTGAATAATGAGTCAGGATCCAACCGGTGGTCTGACTCTAAAGCATATGGTCTCTATGTTTTTAAATCTATGTTTCTCTTATAATTTTTTTATCATGTGAGTATGTGGGACTGGGAGGGGGTCATACATAGGCCAGATGGCTTGAATGCATTGAGTCGCTTGGTGGTAGGGCAAGCCCAGTTTCTGTGCTCAACAAAGCTACAGATGCTTATACTGTTGCTTTTTAATTCCTTATGTATTCTCATTTTACCCCATCTAATTTTGTTCTAAAAGCTTTTAAGAGATCTATGTTAGCTTCAAAAATCATGTCCTTTGATTTCTAAAGATAAAAGATACAACCTAGGAAGAGAACACTACCATTCTGCTTAAGGAGTAGTAGGAAAATTAAGTCCTTTACAGGAAAAACAAGATGCTCTAAATGCCGTTGACTGAGAACTTTTATAAGGGCTGTTGCCACAAAGTCTCACCTGACATGACAACCTTGTGAGGTATGTATTATTATTATCCTCATTAAAGGGAACTCAGGCACAGAGAGGTCCAGAAACTTTTGAGATCACATAACTATGACTTGAGTACAGTCTTTTTCTTAAATGACTTTATCGAAGTATAATTGACATACAATAGACTGCACATATTTAAAGTAAAAATGTGATAAGTTTTGAGACTATAAACCTGTGAAACCACAACCACAATGAAGATAATGAACATATCCATTATCCCACTAATTTTCTGATGCTCCTTTGTAACCCCTCCCCACACCAGCTCACCCCTATCCGGCCATCCCTGGGCAACCATTGGTCTGCTTGCCGTCACTATAGTTTTCATGTTATATAAATGGAAACATGTAGTATACACCTTTTTTGCCTGGTTTTATTCATTCAGCATAATTATCTTGAGATTTATTCATGGTGTTGTGTGTATCAGTAGTTCATTCTCTTTTATTCTGAGGGAATATTCCTTTATATGGATAGAGCACAATTTATTTATTCATTCTCTTGATGGACATTTGGATTACTTCTATTTGAGGGCTATTATGAATAAAGTTTCTATGAACATTGATGTATAAGTCTTTGTAATGGACATAAGTTTTCATTTCTTTTAGTTAAAAACCTAGAAATGGAATATCTGGGTTACATGGTAAGTATGTTTAAATTTGTAACAAACAGCTAAACTGTTTTCCAAAGTGGTTGTACCATTTTGCATACTATGAGAGTTCCAGTTTCTCCATGTCCTTGACAACACTTGGTATGGTCAGTCTTTTCCATTTTAGACATTCTAATAGGTATGTAGTAATATCTCATTGCAGTTTTAATTTGCATTTCCTTAATGATTAATGATGTTGAGTATCTTTGCATGTGCTTATTAGCCATTCACATATCTTCTTTAGTGAAATATCTGTTCATATCTTTTGCCCATTTTAAAAACTGGGTTGTTTGTTTGCTTATTATTGAGTTTTGTGAGTTTCTTATATATTTTGGACATAAATATTTTATCAGATATGTGATTTTTTCAAATATTTCCTCTCATTCTATTGCCTTTTCATTCTCTCAATAGTGTCTTTGGAAGAGTGGATTTATTCAAATTCAAATTAAAAATTTTCTTTTATGGATCATGTTTTTAGTGTCAAATCTAAAAAGTCTTTGCCTAATCCAACACCATGAAGATTTTTATCTATGTATTCTTTTAGAGATTTTGTAGTTTTAGTTTTACTTTTAGGTGTATGATCATTTTGGTTGATTTTTTATGTGATGTGAGATGTATATTAAAGTTCTTTTTTATTTATTTACTTTTTTTTGCAAATGGATATTTAATTTTTCCAGCACCATATATTGAAAAGACTATCCCTTATCCACTGAATTTCCTTTGCAACTTCATTGAATATCAGCTGACCCGATATAGGTAACTCTATTTTTATAATCTCTATTTTGTTCCATTGATCTATTTATCTTTATGTCAATACCATCCTGTCGGATTACTATAGCTTTATAATAAGTCTTGAAATCAGGTAGGGAAGCCTTCCAACTTTATTGTTCTCCTTCAAAGTTGTTTTCACTATTCTTAGTCCTTTGCATGTTCATATGAATTTTGGAATCATTTTGACATTTTCCACAAAAAAAAAAAACCTCTGAGATTTTATTTAGGATCACATTAACTCTACATAGATTATAAGGCTCATTTCATTTTTTTACCATCTCTCAAGAGTCACAGAACTTTGTTTCCTAATGTCTATATTTTGAAAGCTATTGTTTCTTTCTTCTTTTTTAGTGTTTTTGGTTGTTTCAGGTGGAATTTTAAATCTAGTACCTGTTACTCCATCTTGGCTGTACATAGACTAACAAACCAAGGCCTTTGGCTCCAAATCCCATGTTCTTTCCATAAGAAGCCTGACATGAGAGAGGATGAGTATAGTCTGACCTTTAAAAAAAATCTTATAAAATTCCAAGTTTTACTCCTGTTACTTTCTTCAATAAATGCTTAAAACATTTTTTACTTTTTAAATGCTTAAAAAATTCTGGGTCACTACACACCAAATTTTAAATTCCCAAGTTTTGACTCTAATAGATTAAATCTATTACTTTTGTTTAATTCTTTGTTGTGAAAAGTCACAAAAAACCTGATCTCATGACAAATTTACTCATTTGGAGAAGATGGACAGGATGTTATTTCCTCTGTAATTCTGATAGTTCTTAAGTGACTCCCTAGCGCAGGGCACATAGTCATTTGGTATGCAAAGCAGGACTAGTTCTGATAAATCCCATCTTGTCCCCAAACAGAAACGGTGGGATTGATGGGTCTAAGCAGAAATCCTGATGAGCTACCATATACACTCAGCTGGACTTCATTAATTTTCTGAAAATGAACCTGTTAGGAAAGCTAATCTAAGTCATCCTCTAAATAAAAAAATAGAAATGAGATTATTAAAATGAATGTGGCTGATGTGAAGGCAAACAAAATGAAAAATGCTTTATTACTCTTCCTTATTTCAAAGCAGCCCTTTAATTAAGATTTCTTCCACCCACAAAACTAATTTGATAAATTTATACAGCCAGTACATTTCAATTTACACTTCCAGAAAGTGACCCTTTTGCATTACAGGGAGTTTATGTACAAAGGAAATAAGGCCTAAAGGCAAAGAGAGACCCTCCGAATGGAGGTGTGATGATTCTTCCTGTCCGCAGTGAACAGTAGCATTTTCAATTTCTTAGACTAGATTTAGTCTTGTCTATTTTTCTCATCGATAGCTAGTCTGAAAAATATGGTTGGAGGCATCGGCTAGCTCTGGATTTTATCCCTCCTTGAATTTGTTGATGGAAGCAGGAGCCTGAATACCAGCAGCGCTTCCCATTGCTGGCTTCCTTGAAGATGGGGCAGCGTAAGATTGATAACTATTCAGAATATTTATTAAATTAAGATTTCACTTGGTAGCCAATGATCACTAGAACATATAGTACTGACCCAGCTGCCTGGCTGTCATAGAAATGGCTTAATTACACAGTTGAACAGCTGCTAGCGTCAGCCAAAGACACAGGAAAACAACAGTTAAAGGAGAAAGGAGGCAGGATTAATTTGCAGTCTAGCTCTTTAAGACCTCCTGCTGTCATCTTTTGCCAAACCACTGAGCCTTCACTTTTTAGAAAATGACCACATACCTCCAGCTATTCTTATTAGTTCTCTTGATTTTGCAAAAATCATAACAATCCCCAGAAGTCATTAAAAATCACCTGGAGCACGTAACTTGTTCAAAGTGGGAAAAGCCTTCCCAAAGAGTTAAGAGACCAGTCCACAGGTTTCTCGCCCTTCTCTTCGATGGTGGTCTGAGTACCTCTCGCACCCCTTCCATTCTCTTCTCCCCCTTCTTCTAGCTCTCATCTTCTTTCTTTTCTCCTCTTCCCATCTTTCTCCCTTTCCTTGTCACCCTCTGGCTGCTGGATTGAGGCTGAAGATGAGGCGTTAGGGACATAGATCTGCAGGTACTGTCAAGGTATGTATCGAGCAATCTGCATTCGTGATCTCATTTAATCTTTACAATAACCTCGAGAGGAGGCATGTCTCCCCATGATACAGGTATAGCACTTGAGGCTTAGGGAGGTTATGTAATCTGCCTAAGGTCATTGTGCTGATGATTAAGCAATCTTCTTTCTGTTGTAAAGCTACCCTTTCTCATAAATAGCTGTTTTCTCACTGCAAAAACACAAAACAAAACACTACCCTTTTCTCCTCTGCTTAGTGATGCAGAGGCTGGGACTCTGCAAACCACATCTCTGCTTGGTCAGCTAGCTCTCTGTTGGCGTGCTAGAAGGTGCTAGAAGGACGTTTTGAGGCTGGATGAAGGAAAAAGGGCTTACTTGCATCTTCCTATTTGCTTCCTGTTTCTGTCGCCATCATCCCAATAATGGTTTTCACCTCAGCAGCAGTAACTTTCTACCCTCTCCGAACCAGCCCCCAGAAATACCAGCACCAGCTAACTGGCACTCCCTGCCCAGACGTCTGGGCCCCAGTTCTGATGGGTTTATACTTCAAGCTTTTGGGTTCTAATAACCTCACCCCCTCTCTTTGTTCCTCTAACCTTAAGGGCAGTAACTGCTTCCCCAAGTCCCTGTCCCTGTGGTGTCCCACTCTGCCCTTTTTACCTTTTACCATTTAACCAATACCCTCCACTGAAGTTTTTTTCTGTGAAATTACTGATTTGGTTTCTGTCTTTCTGAATAATATGCAAAGGAGCAATAAGATTCAAAAACAAGTATGCCTGATTCCAAATCCAGGCCCTCAGTTTCCACTCGGTGCTCTTCCCCCAACCCCTACCTGCATTTGCAGCCTGGCACTGAAATGACACTTTGAATCAAGTCTAATTGGGAACTCAAGTTACAAGCTTTGGGTGCATTCCTGGGGAAAGTCCTAAACATTGTCATATTGATGACTGAAGATTCCATCCACTGTGGCATGGTTTGGAAAGCACCTGGCAGGACATAAATGCATAAAATAGCCTCAGCTGAGTAAGCTGGAGCTCTGATTAATGTATTTCTAACAAGATCACAGAACTGACACATTTGCAAGTCATTGAAATGATGGGAACATTTTAGCCCTCTGCATTTCTGCTGAAAATCTCATTTCTTTAAAAGCAGAACATATATGTTTTTGACCTCATCTTGCTGATAATTTCATTTTGCAGAAGGAAGAGAAAGAAAGAAAAGGAACTTCTTTCCTAGATTTAATTCTGATCTACCAGGAAGAACTGGTTATTGAAGGGGAAGTGCTGGAGCCCCCGGAGCCAGGAAGTCAGAGAGTGTCTTTCACATGGGGAATTAAAACACCCAGAAAGCCATTCTGGAAAGGCTGTGATACATGCCCTAAATGGGTGCACAACTGTCAGAGGCTCAGAGGAAAGTCGGTCTAATCCTACAGCCAAACAATCCGAAAGGGAAGACAGTATACCAAGGATGAGAGGATCTCAAAAGTGAAATTCTGAGGCTACAAGAGTATGGATCTTAATAGGAAGTGGAAGGAATTGGCTTTGGAAATACCAATGTGACTAACAGAGAGCAGTTTAATGAGCTTAATTTATCAAAGGGCTGGGCAAAAAATGGAAAAGGATGCAGCAGATGATCTGCAAATGCCTCTTTGTTTCAAGTGCTCTCTAGAAGTGAACGACGCAATTCTGCCCTGGAGGTGCTCACACCCCAGTGGAGGAGACATTGGTTTATAAACCAATAAATAAACAATAAACCCATAAATGCATGAAGCAGGACAGGCAGTGTTAAGTACCGCAATGTCCTATGTGGTATGTGGAAACAATTGAAATTGACACTATTCTCCCATTTTTTTACCTACAAAAATTGCAATTTCCTATGGTACAAGCCACCTTTAACTTCAGGCAGTGAGAGAAGGTGCTCAGAGAAGGTGGCATCTGAGCAGAGACCTGGATAAAGTGAGCGAACGAGCCACATGAAAACTGCCCAAAGAGTGTTCTAGAATTAGGGGAAAGCAAGCCTTAAGAATTTGGGGTGGGAATGCTGGGTGTGTCCAGCATGGATACAGTAGAGGGATGGGGACGAAGGACAGGAAGAGGTGAGATACGAGTGGCCTACAGAGACAGATCAATAGGGCCTTACGTGTCCCGCAGGTCATGACGAAGACTTCAGGTTCCATTCTGGGAATGACATGAGAAGCCCTAAGAGGTAGGAGAACAGGGATGATTTGATTGGAGTAACATTCTCGAAAGATCAATATTGGGAACCCTGTGAGGGCCAAGTGAGAAGCAGGGCAGCCAGCTGGGAGGCCCGTGAGGGAATACGGGAAGGAGCTGATGGTGACCGGGAGGCTGCCAGCAGGGAAGGAGGGGAGAAATGCTAGGCCCTAGGGTATACTTCCAAGGTAAAACGGACAGGATTGCAGATTGAATGAGATACAACAATGGAGAAAGACACGTCAAACACGACAAGAGTTTTGGTCAGAGCTGTGACATGGTGGAGCCATTTACTATGCTAAGAAAGAGGGAAAGAGTGGAAAAAATAGTTTGATTTTAGACATGCTCAATTTAGCATTCTTCTTGGGCATCCAATGTGAAAGACTGTGTAGGCATTTGGATAAACAAATTTAGAGTTTTAGGAAAAAGACGAGACAGGAGATAATACATATGGTTGAAGTCACCTGGGGCTGTGGTCCCCAACCCCCAGGCCGCCAACTACCACAGAGCTCTGCACCTGCCCTGCCCTCCCATCAGTGAAAAAATTGTCTCCCATGAAGCTTAGGAAAGTGGGGAGGGGGTAGCGCACAGCAGGTGAGTGGTGGGCTTCCTCTGTACTTACAGCCGTCCCCATCGCTGGCATCACAGCCTGAGCTCTGCCTCCCCGCCCCCACCCCCAGTCCATGGAAAAATTTTCTTCCATGAAGCTGGTCCCTGGTGCCAAAAAAGTTGGGAACCGCTGACCTAGGGAATGAGTAGAGACAGAGCAGAGAAGAGGTTTAAGAACAGAGTCCCAGGGCCCTCCCGCACAGAAGATTCAGGAGGAGCAGTCAGTGAGGGCAGAAGAAAATCACATAAATTGTGAGTCCAACTCCCAGTTCTTGCCACAGCCTTATTCAAAGGAGGAATCCATCAGAGTTCTAGGGAAAGTTGGAGAAGGATCTGCAGCAGAGTCCTCCAGCATGGGTTCAAATCAACATGTGTTTTCCAATGGGAACGAGCCCTGCATGACCCCCTTCTCCACCTCCTCCTCCCACCCCAAAATTGTCAGTTCTACAAACCAAAGTGAGCAAATCTGTTAGCCCAGATGTTTGAAGTATAAAAGCCTCTTGCCTTTCAAATGGCCACAACAATTATAACTAACAAATCCTAATAAAAGTGCTCCCCGGAGTTCTACTTAGAAAGCAACTTCCTTCCCAGGGTGTCGAAAGGTCTCAGTACAAAAAAAGCCAGAGGACAGATTCTTAGATGGGTATTAGCAAAAATGCTAAAAGGCTAAAGACTAAATTAATTAGAAGACTGAAGCAGAGAAGAAACAGGAGAATCCAACCAGACTGTAAAAACCAGGGTAAATTACAAATAAAGGTCTGGGTAGTTCTGTTTGGGGACCACCTCTAGAATACGGGTACATACCAGGCGGAAAAGACCTCTTGAAGAGAACAGGTCTCTGTGGCTCTGAGCGATTGGGTGTGTCACCAGGATTTGCTGAGCAATGCCCATATGCCCCTCTGGCTACAGAGCTGTGTTGGGGGAGATCTGCCCCTACCCCACCTCCCAGGATACTCAGCAGAATAAGAGACTCACAGCAAGAGAGGGGCCAATTAATCATGTCAATCAAATCTGCCTCCTGATTCAGCATGTTTTCCCCAGTTGCAAATTAATGTTTTCATTTTAAATATCTCTGTAAACGGATGGATGGATTGATCGATAGATAAATAGATACATGCAGGTCTTAAGATTATGTGATTTGTATAAAAGCTATTCAGAATTGATGGATTTAAAATGTAGTGTTCACCTTGTATGTTGCTTGTGGGAATGTAAAATGGTGCAGTTGCTGAGGAAAACAGTATGGCAGTTCCTCAAAAAATTAGCCATAGAATTACTGTCTGATCCAGCTATTTTGTTTCTGGGCATATACCCAAAAGAAGTAAAAACAGAGCTTTGAACAGATATTTGTACACCCATGGTCATGGCAGCATTATTCACAATAGCCAAAACGTGGAAGCAACCCAAGTGTCTAACGACAGATGAATGGATAAACACAATACGGTATATACATACAATGAAATATTATTCAGCCTTAAAAGGAAAGGAAATTCTGACACATACTGCAACATAGATGAGACTTGTAGACGTTATGCTGAGTGAATTAAACTAGACGAAAAGGACAAATACTGTATGATTCCACTCACATGTAGTATCTAGATTAGTCAAATTCGTGGAGTCAGAAACTAATGCTGGTTGTCAGGGAAGGGTGGGAGGGGGTAATGAAAAGTTATTGTTTAATGGGCACAGAGTTTCAGTTTAGGGAGGTGAAAAAGTTCTGGACATGGATGATGGTGGTGGTTGTACACCAATGCGAATGCATGTAACGTCACTGAATTGTACAGTTAAAAATGGATAAAATGGCAAAAAAAAATGGTGATCAAAGATTACGTTGTTAAGAAAGATTATTCATCGGGTAATAGTCTCTAAAACAATTATTAAAATTGCTTACCTGGAAACAAAAATCATGTAATATTAAAGAAGCTGTCTTTTTTTTAAGTGTAGGGGTGTGTGTATGTGAAAGTCGGTGTGTAAGTGTCAGCACACATAATAATTTTTGTGTGGATTAAAGTCAAGAATTTTTCTACTTCTTCCTTTTGTGTATGTGAGAGCTATACATTTATCGGTGAAAAATTATGAATCTCAGTATAATTCTGGTAGCTGGAGGAGAGTGTATTTTCGGGTTTTCTGGAGACAAAAAAAAAAACTGGACTTTAAATAATTAAGCCAAAATGATTGTATTAATTAACTTATATCCTTAATCACTAATTTCATTTTTTATATTTCCCTTGACTTTTGGGGGAGAAACAGTCTTTGTCTCAAAAGTGGGCTTTAGTGACCTATGGGTTTGAAAAGCAACCAGAGATAAGGAGATAAAGATATTTAAATGGCAACATGCCAGCAATCCTTAGTTAATTGAAAGCTTTTATGATTTTGGCCTGAGGCCAGTGCTTTTCCTCCATCCACTGGGCTATCATATGGGCCAGGGAGAGTAGCAGCTTTGTTTCCCTTTTTTTAATGAAAGCATTCGGTAATTTTGAAAGTTTTATAAAATTAAAAGTTAAAAGATAGTAAAAATAAATATTCTAACAGAATTCAAATCTGGTTTTATTTCAGTTGAGGGTTTGTCTAGAAAAGTCCATGTGAAATCAAGAATAAATTTCTACTGGCAAAGTTTGTTGGTGGTGGCTATACAATTCCCATGAAATGCAAAATGAGGGGTATGGGCATGGCATGTTATCACGGTGCAGAAACATGGATACCAGCATCAAAACAATGACAGCCTCACTTTCTCTGTTGGAACCCATACAAAATATGAGATTATTCAAAAATATAGGTGGAAATTGCATGCAAAAATATTTGAAAAATATTGAGCCAATGTAACACAAATATAGAATTCTAACTAAAATGTGAATTCCACATTTCATGAATGTGGAATTATAACTGAGGTGCGGTAACTCACCTACAGATATGTTTATTATAATCGATATTTATGGACTCAGACCACACTGTAAAAGCTTACAAAGAATCCGTTCTATGTAAACTTTCTAAGTAAGAAAATAACCATGTATGCACTTCACTAATGTATTTTCATATGCATTTTAATCACATCCCCAAGTGCCTTAAAGTAATCAAATTAAAGTTAAAGATTTTTCTGAGAATCTCCCCC
>NW_012154507.1:6184263-6200113 GCF_000956105.1 Propithecus coquereli | reverse complement strand
CTAGAGTGTGTGCCGTGGCGTTAGCCTAGCTCACAGCAACCTCAAACTCCTGGGCTCAAGCGATCCTACTGCCTCAGCTTCCCGAGTAGCTGGGACTACAGGCATGCGCCACCATGCCCGGCTAGTTTTTTCTATATATTTTTAGTTGTCCAGATAAAATGAGGATGAATTAGCAAAGGCTCAAAAATGAAGTGAAACAATGTTACCCTAAAAATTCAAACATTAGAAAGACTCCATGGGGGTTGGCGTGAGACAAGAAGGATATCTTTACACAGCAGTGGAAATAAAAAAGAACATACGGAGAAAAAAACTTTAAGATTTAAAAATAATAGATAAGTGATAATTCACAAAAGACGATATCCAAATGGCCAAGCAATATATGCAAAGATGTTCATCCGCATCTGTCAGAAGGAAGATGTAAATTAAGACCACATTGCAATACCACTACCTACCCACTAGTACAGCTAAAAAGAAGAAGACAGAGAATATCAAGTGATGGTGACAATATGGAGCAAATGGAACTCTTTTATTATACAATAATGGTGAATATGTAAATTGCCACAACCACTTTGGAAACCTGTTTGGCATTACAGTATACCAAAGTTGAACATATGTTTATAACCCAGGAATTGTACTCCTGGGAGCCAGCAACAATGCATACATGTGTTACATTGTTCACCAAAAGACATTTACAAGAATGTTTATAACAACACTATTTGAAATAGCCCCCAAGTGGAAACTGCACAAATGTTCATCAACAATAGGATGGATAAAGTACGGTAGATTCGCAGGACGTAATAGTGTACAGAAACAGGAGGGAGGGATCTAGAAGCTAACATGCAACAACATAAACGAATCTCACAAAGATAATGTTGGGTGGCAGAAGCCAGACACAAATACATAGCATATGGTTCCATTTGTTGAAATTACAAAGATTAGAAAAACTAATCTGCTGTTAAGAGAATGACTCTTGGTCGAGAGCTGAGGTACTGACTGAAAGGGAGTCTGAGGGGATTTCTCATTGTTAGTCATGTTCAGTGTCTCAGTCTAGGTGCTGATTAAACAAGTATGGTCAAGTTTTTAAAATTCACCAATTTGCACACTTATGATAGAGGTACTTTCCTGTATGTATATTTCAATAAAATGTTAAAATAAGGAAGGAATGAAAAGAATGACACTATTGACAGGAAAATATAAAAATGGGTTCTATAACACGGTGGTGCTAGGGGCCATATGCCCTTAAGATTTCCATGGTCCCGGGAGGGGAGGCTGGGTTTTGTTTTTCTTTTCTGAGGGCTGGTGCTACTCTCTGATAGTACCAACAATACATTACAGATGTCTGCACTATTTGTTTTTCATTCCAGGACACTTGAAATAAGAGTAGAGAAGGAAGGAACAAAAAAGAAAAAAGAACAGCATGGCTGCCACACTTTCCCATGAAAGTTCTCCCTGATGGATATACAGTTTGCAAGTCACGTAAGTCACCCTAAAACCTAGAATGCAGCCAGTAATAAACCTCAAATGCTCTTTTATTGGATGTGGGGATAATATCTGCAGTTTTGGGCAGCATTGTAACTCAAATACAGGGTTTAGTGTGATAATATATAACACAAAATGTCAAATTTGGTAATGGTATATACATGTCATGTATAAGTACATATAAGTATGTGTGAAAGAGTTGGAAACTTACCTATGTAACAAGATATTTTAAAAACAAAGAGAAGGAACCAGAGCAGGTAATTGAAAGCATCAATATGAGCTAATGCCCTATGGTGAGTTTCTTAACCTCAACACTATTGATATTTGGAACTGAATAATGCTTTGTGGTGGGGCTGTCCTATGTTTGTAGGATGCTTAGCAGCATCCCTCACCTCTACCTATAGGATGCCAGTCATGTGACTCCCTTCTGCCCCCCATGATGACAAGTAAAGATGTCTCTGGACCTTTCCAAATGCCTCCTGGGGGTCAAAATCATTCCAGTGAAAACCATGCTCTATGGTACTTTCTTGCTTTGGTTCTGTCACTCTTGCAGCCAAATAGTCATTGTCATGTCCAGAGTATAGCATTCACCCCACAGTCTAATCCGTTTCATGATTTTCACTGAAGGAAACCAGAGCTTGGTTTGGAGGATGTTGGTACTACTCTTAGGGACAAGAAAAACCAAGATAAGCTGAACACATTTTGATGATGTCAGAAAGCAAAAAGGCTTTTGGAGAGGTCTGGATTAGTGTTTTAACAAAAGAGATTCTTTCTGTTAAGGTAGAGAAAAGCTAGAGAGTCTTATAATAATAATGAATAGTAACAGTACTAGTAAAGTCAATTGGAATAAGTTATATCTACCAAAAGCATTATGATATGAAAATAGGCCTGTAACATAAAATGACTGCAGGCTAAAATTTTAAAAATTGGATAATACCAACTGTTGGAGATGCTGTATGAGAGCAACTGGAACTCTCATACATTTTTGGTAGGAATATAAATTGATATAGCCATTCTGGAAACATTTGACAGTATTTACTAAAACTAATCATGTGACTTCCTTATGACCTAGCAATTCCACTCCTAGACATATGCCCAAGAGAATTGGGTGTATATGACACCAAAGACACATACAAAATTATTCACAGAAACTTTATTTATAATAGCCAAAAAACTGGAAACAACCCAAATGTCCATCAACAGTAGGATAAACCATTGTATATGCATTCATTGGAAAACTACACAAACTACTTATCTATATGACATCGAAGAATCACAGACATTATATTCAGCACAAAACACAGATGTATAAAAGTACACATCGCATGATCTTATTTACATGAAGTTCAAGAGCAAGCACAACTAGTCCATGGTGATTAAAGTCAGAAGAGGGGTTACCTCTGAGGAGGTGTTCTGGGAATGCTAGAATGTTCTATATCTTGCCGGTGGTGTACCCAGGTAGGTGCCCTTGTAAAAATTCATCAAGCTTTCCACTTAAGATTAGTGTACTTTACTGGATGTGTGTCATATCTTAACAAAAAGTAAAAAATAAAACCAAACAGGAAAAAAATAACAACTTGAGTGTGCAGCCAGGGTTGAAAACCCCTATTCTGTAGCCTCTGGCTTCAAAAGGGCATTTAACAAACAGGTCACACTCAGCTTTGTTTGTGGGATTTACCTTTTCCTTCTTACGTCTCTGAAATCCTTCTTTCAGTGGTCCCCCATGGAAACTGGCCTTCCTGTTTATTAATGTCCACTGGACTGGCAGCAGTGGAAAGGAGTGAATCAAATGTTCTAAATATTAAACTACTTCTAACTTCCATTTGACCGATAAGAATTTCTTATGCAATGATACCACTAGAAAGGATAACTTAAATCTGACATTTATCTGTGTTTTTTCCTTTCCTGTGATATTTTCTAAACTGCAATGTGGATGATGAGTTGCTTTTTGCCACATTTCACAGTGAAGAGATTTCTTAGCATCAAAAGCTGAAAATGAAATTCATTTTAAAATATCTATCCCTGCCTTCAAGTGATGGTCACAGCTCTCCAACTGGGAAGCCAATTACATTACTCCTAGCTGCAGCATGTTCTTCATAAAGTGCCATATCTCAGTAGGGAATGAGAGTTGGGCTGCCATTCCTGGCCCAAGGCTGGCTGGTAGGGGCTTCTCCATCCTACCCAATGCCAATATTTGAAATGAAAACCAGTAGGCAAATCTTACCTTCAGGTTGAAGATTCCCCTCTGGTTCCTGAAATGAACTAAAATCGTATTCAAGATTGAGATTATAAAATTCTCAGGACTTCCACTCTTTAAGATTGGAAACTTCTTTTCCAAGTAATGGGTTCATCACTGACCCTAGAAAATACTCTTTTTCTTATTTCAACAATAGTCCATCACAAGCTACTCTGCACCAGGCACTGTGGTCAGGATACGAAGCAAGCGAGGCCCAGCTTTTACCCTCAAGGGGCTTATCCGGGACGCATGGCACCTGCAAAGGAAATCTACTATGGTACAGACATGTCAAGAGGTTGAAAAGAAAGGGAGTTCAAACAAAGTGCCCTGAGACGTAGAGTGGCTGAGATCACTTCAGATTAGAAGAAAATAACCAGAAGTTCCCCCACTCCCCTTGCCAGTCCCTGCCCATGTGCATTTAAATAAACAGCAGTTAGAGGGCAAGAATAATTGAAAAGCAATTCAAACCCTCCTGGGACCTCTTGGAGAATGGCAAAGGGAATACAAGAGATTGGCTACAGCAAATCCCACATTCCCCTCCGTCTCTCTCTCCACACACTCTGGGTGCAGAGTGGGAGAGGCTGTGACCACCCTAGGCTAAATATTCTTGTCCTGTGACAGATGGCTTAGATCATCCTTTACTGCAAGCCTTTGATGTTGTCGCTCCCCCTTTCTCTCCTCCCATCACAGCAATGAAAATTCTAAGATCTAGCACTAGATGGTACTGAAGATGTGGTTAGTTAAGTATTTTACCTTCATTTACCTTTCACAACCACCCTGTGAGGGGATGTAACGCGTGTCCATCATACAGATGAAGAAACCAAAGCACAGAGGAGTCAGGCAGCCTGCGGGTCCACACAGCTGGCACGCGGTGGACCCGGAACCCAGCCTGCACTCCCCGCCCGTGCCTGGTTGTAAGTGCGAGCTGTGGCGGCCGGAGCAGTGTTCTGGACTAAAACAACCTCTAGCCTGTGGCTGTCCAGGGCACCGCTCGTGAAGGAAGGCCGCCGTGACCACAGGAGCTCACACTTACAATCCATACTCTCACCTAGCCTCAAAGTATTTCTAATGTTAGTGCATTGTCTTGGATTTTCATTTAGACCTATTCATGTCTGCGTGTGTGCCACCTCCGCACTTCCTTTATAAGCCACTGGGGGCAGAGGCTGGGACTTCCAGGGCCCATCAGGAATCTGATATCGTCAGGGTGGCTTGACCAGAGTACGGGCTCAAGAAACATCCAATTCTCCTTTCCTGAACCTCCCTTTGCCCCCAGTGCCTAGAATAGTGCTATATGTGTACTTGGGACTCCGAAAATATTACTTGAAGATGGTAAGGACATGAAATAAAAATATTTCAGAATTTTCGGCATAAGCTCTACACACCACTTTCATCTCTCAGACTGTACTTTGCATATTTTGTGCTGCAAAACAAATAATAAGTAACAGCAGGAAGGCTTATTACAGGACTTGCAGATGAATTATTGCAGACTAATAGCAATCTTGCCCCAAAGTAACATCTGACCTAATGCATTAGTATGATTACTCTCAGCCTCTGAGTGAATTTAAATCAATTTTTTCTTCCTCTCTCTCAGTAAGAGCAGTGATTAACCTGTTCATGAAACAAGACAAATGGAACTGGAAAAATAAGACTCACAAGCCACAGAACATGACTAATGGTCAGAGAGAGGCTAGCAGTACCCACAGAAGTCTGCCCTGGGCTCGCAGTTTGCTCCCTTAGCTTGGCCCCACACCCCACCACATGGTCTGTGTACTTTGGGCTCTGCAGTCGGTCACAGGTAGCAGGAGCTGTGGGGTCTCCTGCTCAGACTCCGCTGCTGTAAACTGCTGCTGCTCCAGGCTGAGTGCAAGGTTGCAAGCTCCAGTGTCCAGAATCCGGCAGACAAGCTTCCGCTGCAGGCTTCTCCTTTC
The DNA here is from genome assembly GCF_000956105.1 of Propithecus coquereli. NCBI lineage: Eukaryota > Metazoa > Chordata > Mammalia > Primates > Indriidae > Propithecus > Propithecus coquereli. Next base: position 6,194,470 of record NW_012154507.1, on the reverse strand, counting down.
TGAAAAGTGCCCTCGTGAAAAAAAAAGAAAAGAAAAAGGGCATTTAAGTACTGGGGGCCCAAGGCTTGATAGGATGAAGTTGAAGCATTGTTTAGTTAGATAAACTGAACCTCACATAATTATGAGATTGCCTTTTAGGGAGTAGGATGTGGGTTGCAACCTTGCAGAAACAGTGACTATCTTCGAAGGGGCACTTTCAGAGGCAGACACCGCCCCCTGCGTCCCGAAATATTCCTCACGTAATCAATTAAGTCAAAGCATTTTGGTGCAAGGGTAACTCCTCGGGGATTATGTGCATTTCTTCTCCTAATCTCCCCTGCCCTGGAGCCTGAATGCCAGGGCTCAACTGACTCCTTTGTATTTTGTACCAGTTAAGAATTAGATCCACCAAATACTACCAACAGATAACATGTATGAAGCACGTATGCTTCGTGACACTAGCCAGGCACTATTGTAGCACTTTGTATGAACTCATTTAATTCTCACAACCACCCTATAAAGTAGGATTTAGATTTCTCCCTAATTTATGGTTGAATAAATTGAGGTACAAAGAGGTTTGATAACTTGCACAAGCCCACGGAGTAGGTAAGCGGTAGAGTTGAGATTTAAACCTAAGCAAGTCTATCCCGGGAGCCCCCTCCTGAGTGCTGCACTCTGGCTATGCCGAGAAAGAATATTAGGGAGAGATGAGGAGAGTGAGGGGAGAGGACATGTAGGAGAAGGAGCTGGCCAAAGCTTCTTTGCCACTCCTCCTTCAAGAGATGGAGTCTATCTGGGCTGGCCCTGTGACTTGCTTTCATCAACAGAATGCGGCAGAAGTGACATTGTGTGTGCTAAAGGCCTAAGTTTTGAAAGGTCCAATAGCTTCTGCTTTCCCCCCTTTACAAGCCAGGTGTAAGGACATCCATGCTGTTCTGCTGGAGACAGAGGCCGTGTGGGGAAGCCCTGGGGGATGAGACATCCCATGGAGGAGAGACCGTGTGGAAGAACACTGGGACTCCCCAGCTGACAGCACAAAGACCCCAGTTGTTTGAGAGAGCCCTTAATGAACTCCCTTCCAGTCAAGCCCAGCTGTGGCCAGTGAAGCCATATGAGTGAACCCAAGTGAGACCAACAGAAGAACCACCCAGTCACTCAGAGAACTGTGGAAAAAAATAAACCATGTTTTAAGGCTCTGAGTTTTGGGGTGGCTTGTTGCATTGCAACAGATAACCGATGCAAATGATTATTGAAATATTTGACCTTAGTTCCTTCTTATCCTGAAAGTTTATGGCTCAGCGAAGTGGAATAAGCACACTTGGCTGAAACAGAGAGCCTGCGTAGGAAAAGACCAGAAGGTAAGTTTAGGGCTGGATGAGGAGGGCCTTCAAGTCAATGCTAAGGAATTCGAACTTTAACTGGTAGGTCCTGAAGCTGTCTGAGGAGGGAAGTGACGTGAGAAGACAGTGTTTTAGGAAGACTAAGACGGCAGCAGCATATAGAAGAAACATGTGGACATCTAGAGCAGATGTGGGAAAGGAGGCAGGGAGGTCTGATTGCTGATCCAGAAAGATGTGGTTGAAAATTACTGTGCAACAAGCCGCTGAACACAGAATCAAGCATTCGGTGTCGAAAGCACAGATGTTTTCTGTCTTAACTACAGCCTCTATCAATGCTTTATTTTTCTGAACCATGAGTGTTCTTTCAAAAATCCATGGGAGGATACGTAGCATGTGGTTAAGAGGCTGGGGTTTGAAATAGGAAAAACCTGGCTTTAAATCTGTTCTCTTTCCACCTCTAGCTGCGTGACTCTGGGCAAGTGAGCACACCTCACTGTGTCTTAGCTCCTTCATCTGTAAAATGGACATAATGGTGCTAGCCTCACGTGGGTATTGCAAAGATAAAAAGAGATGATGTCTGATGCATTACTTTCGATAAATGGCTAAATGCCCAAGTAATACAAACATTCAGATGATTGTTTCTCTTTCATGTAACAGTCCAGGTTGGGAGTTTTTGGTTGATGGATGGCTCTTCTTCACACCGGCTTGAAAGAATGCGCAGTAAGACCCGTCTTCAATGCATGCCTTCCAAGGTTATTCTGGTCTTCACCATTCCAAAAAGGAAGAGAAAAAGAGCATGAAGGAGCACACCTAAGAGGTAAGAGGTTTTATGGGGCCAGCCCAGAAATGGCACACACTTCTACTCACGTTTCTTTGGCAAGAACTTAGGCAAGTGACACACTGGCTGCCCAAGGGGCTGGGGAATCCCAGCTAGAATTCCATCCGAGAGAAGACAGGGAGGGAAGAGCTGGGTATTAGCATTACTGAGCTGCTAGCCCAACCTGATCGCACATATTACCACCAAACTTCACACCTTGCCAGGGATGCAGCCTGGGCATCAGGATTTTTAAAATCTCTTCAAGCGACTCTAATGTGCAGCAAATTTTGAAGAACCACTGGCTTAAGCCATCATCACTTGGGTTTTCTTTTACTTGGGGCTGAAATTGTTTCTAACCTACAGGTTCTCTGGGGCAGTGCTTCCCATCCTTGTGTGAACATTAGAATCACCTGGGAAGCTTTAAAAAACTTTCAATGCCCGGTCTGTACTTCAAACCAATCACATCAGAGTTTCTGCATCCACAGTTTTTAAAGCTCTCCAGCTGATTCCAATGTGCAGACAAGTGTGAGAACCACCACACTCAGAAAAGGTAAAATTGTTGAGATGTATCTCTTGCACACCTCTCTGCCTTATGGGTTAAAATTGCACTTCTCAAACTTTAATGAGCATAGGAATCACCTGGGGTCCTTGTTGAACGGCAGACTCTGATTCAGCAGGTCTGGGGTGGCACCTGAGATCCTGCAGTTCCAACAAGCTCCCAGGTAAGGCTGACCTACTAGCTCATGGACCACATTTTGCGTAGCAAGGCCTTAAGCAAACATAAGGAGTCCTGTAACTCTCAGTTATAATTTAGCAGTTAGTTACATGAATAAAGATTTTTGATAATCACTGAAGACTAACATATACTTTCTTATTCTTTCCTCCAAGAGAACTATCATCCCATAAAAATATAAGGAATATTTCCATATTTCAAACTTGTTAGAGGGCTGTTTCAAATGATCCCATGAGACATCCCAAAAAAGAAGTACAGTCGTCCCTCTGTATCTGTAGGGGATTGGTTCCAGGACCCCTGTGGATACTGAAATTCAAGGATGCTCACATCCCTGATATAAAATGGCGTAGTATTTGCATATAACCTATGCATATCCTCCTGTATACTTTATGTCATCTCTAGATTACTTATAATATCTAATACAATGTAAATGCTATATAAATAGTTGTTATACTCCATTTTTTTATTTGTATATTTTTATTGTTGTCTTGTTATTTTCTATTGTCTTTTCCCCCCAAAATATTTTCAGTCTGTAGTTGGTTGAATCCGTGGCTATGGAACCTGCAGATACAGAGGGCTGACGGTACTCATCGGATAGCCTCTCTTTGAGGAAAAATGACTCGACCTTTTGTCCAAGGAAGTTATAAAACTGTAGGCAAAGAAAGTTTGAGTGTCATCATCTTTTATTTTAAACTAAAATTTTCAATTTAACAAATTTTTCTGTCTCTAATAAGAATGCAGTGACAACTTTTAGAAGAAAATGTAGAAATGCTTTCTTAGAGAGGACACAAAATGAGTACTAACCACAAAGGAAATGGATAAGTTTGACTACCCTGGAATTAAAACTTCTGTGCATCCAAAACCCATTAAAACTCTGAAAATACAAGGAATATCCACTTCCTCTTCTCCCATTCTTTTTTGAATTTCCTCCAAGCCTCCACTTACCAAGGTCTGATAAACTTCCCTTTGAGAAACCCGATATTCAATGCTCAGGCCACAGCTAACTCAACCTTTTTCTCAAAAAACTGTGCTCACTTGATTTATAGAATATTACTTGCTTTTTCTTATTAATTTTTTAAAAAAATATTAAATGCACATACTTACAATTGAGTCATACTTGAAGACTTATAAATAAAAAAACAGAACCTATCATTCCACTCCTGACTGCTCCTGATGCCTATTCCCCAGGGGCAACTGCTTTCAACTCATTAGCTTTATTCTTCCAATATTCAACTGAATAATATTCTTAAATTTCTATTTTTTTATTTATCCATTTTAGATATTTGGCTAAGGTAGGATCTGCCACATCTCACCCTTGTTGTGGGGATGTCTTTCTCTTCGCAATAAATAAGTATTCTGTACAATGATCTTATCTAGTCCCCTAGCAACCTGTCACCTGGTAGCTTTAATATCCATTGATTCTTCTTGCCTTAATCAGTATTACAATGGGGTTGCAAATGGTTATTTTTCTAACTATCATTACGTCCAAATTTCTTACCCAGCATGTCTTCTTTCCTTTCTCCTTCTATCAATAATTTCAATATGTTGCCATTGTTATACTCATTTTTGATGCTCTAATTTTTCCAAATTTGGCCAATGGAGCCATTTAAGCTGGTTCCTGTAAACTTTGACATGATTCTATCAGTCTTTGAGCATTTCTTACTTTCTGGAACAACAAGATGTCAAGGCTCACCTATACCAGACATAGACTTAGCCATTTCCCCCAAACAGCCTTACCTCCTTTTAGTGGAGAAGTAAATAAAAGCCACATATTATTCTACCATCTAGAGCTAGCTACTCTTAACATTTCGTGTACTTACTTCCATGTTTTTAAATATGTACCTGTAAATGACTCTTTTAACTGTACATTATGGGTTGATACTATGTATTTGGTATTGTACCCTGCTTTTACCAACTATATCATGAGCTTATTTCCATGTTATTAAAATTCTTTAAAATTATAATTTTAAGGTTTTTATTATAGAAACCATATCTTAAAATTTTTTAATCTTTCCCAGAGAATCACAACTACCTATTGTGATCAAACTAAAACCATTCCACAGCTATTAAGCTACATCCTAAAGCTCCATTAAGGAATAGGGCATTAGTTGAGTATCAGAAAATAATAATACTGTGAAATAAACAGAAATTTTCAAAAGGCAATATATTTTGTATATTATACCAATCATGTGAGATTTACTAGTTGCTGTGAGTACATGCATTTCCTTGAATCTAGGCACTTTAGTTTCTCAAAGATATCCAGCTGATATTAAAAACTAGAGATTTTATTTTTAAATGTCCAGAGAGTAGAATTGATTTTTTAAAAATATAGCTGACAAACAAATAGAAAGGGATTACTTTTCTTCTACTTCTTCCTTGCTTTATGACCATGAGAATTTACTATGCTATTTGACTGCTCTGTAACTTACTTATCTATAAGATGAGACTAATAATAGTTTCTTCTACATAGCATTGTGGCAATTAAATTAAATAATAATTAAAATGTTTATCACAGGATCTAGCATATAGTAAGGACTCAATAAATGCTAAGTATTAGAATTATCACTGCAGGCTAAAATGATGAGTAGGAGTTGAGCTCACTTTAATGGTAAAGCAGGAATTAGCTGATGGTGGTGCACCAGAGAGGCATTCTGGGAGAAAGAAAACCATAGCACAGAGTTCAGAACACACAAGTTGTATTGAGCAAATGTGGAGCCACAGTTGTGACGATTAACCAAGAGTGCTCTCATGATAGCGTGACAGTGCAGGGTCAGCGTTGCCCTTCCATTCTTTTTTGACGTATTTCTATATATACAAGTCTAGTGCTTCTGCTAGTTGGATTAAGCAGTAGAGGTAGTTTTTCCAGGGAGGGAGTTGAAAACTTCCCATTGGAAAATGGAAGTGCTAAGCAGGATTTTAGTAGCACCCAAAGAGATTTTTGCAGCTTTGAAACCTTCTAAATGTCCACCTGATTCCAAGCTCTCCCTACTCATGTGTCATCTTTCAATTCTGATAAATTTTCAAGAGGTACTCTGGCCACACTAACATGGTTATAAAGTGGTCAAGCATATGCATAGACCACTTCTGGCTGTGCGACTAAAGAAAAATTGCTTAATCCCCCAGGGTCCTAACTTTCCTCATCTTTAGAACAAGAATTATAATCATATTGTCTACTATGTAAGGTCATTGTAAGAACAAAATGCAGTGTCATGTATGTAGCACCAATCTTATACACAAGACAAACAACAAATTGTAGTGTTTATTTATGATGATATATTTGAGACTGAAAATGTTTCCAGTTTCAGCATTCAGATCTCCCCCATTATATGTTTCTTATCAAATTTATAAGCTAGAATCTCTGTCCAATACATTGCCTTAAATGTGGAGTACTTACATATCAAAAAAAGAGTCTTCTGTGTCTATTCCCACCATATGTATCCATGCAGTTCATCCATGCCTTCCACAAACATGTACTGAGCGCTTGACTATCTTCACTGTACTGGGTCCTGGGCATTCAGAGAAGGTGCACATATCTCAGAAAAGATGAAAATATTCAAGTGGCCTGTTACAGTGTTCAGAGTTGAAAGTTGGAATACACGTTTAGTTATAATGCTGCTTATTAAGCAAGTGGAAAATTTGAGTAAATGTAAGAGGTAAGCCCTTCAAGAAGATGTATCTTCCAGAGAGCCTCAAAGGCAAGAAGGGCATTTGATGGATTTATCTGTGAACATACTCTCCAGGTTATGTCACCATGAATGGGTGAGGAACATGGTTATATCTCTGAAATGTTTCAAGTTCATTCTTGAAGGATTTGTCATAGCAATGGTGGGAGACTCATGCAGCCATCTTCTCAGAAGAGTGCGACAAACTCAGTGACTGGAGCCAGCAGAGTATTTAAATTCTGGGTCCCCCAAGCAATATTTTGGGAAGAGCCCTTCTCTAGCCTGCAGCTTCTAAAAATGTCCTGGGCTTAAAGATTTGGCTCAGGGGTTGAGGAGATGTTCTAAAGAATGTTTCTGGGATAATGCAGTGACCTAAGACAGGCTACTCCAAGTCTCCCTGGACCACCTGCATAGCTCAGCCATATTCAGCCATGAACACTTAAACAAGAAAACAAGGACAGCATATTGGACACATTAGGGGGAAAAAGAACAGATGAAAGTGGTACCACCTCCCTAAATTCCCTCATTTATCCATTAAACACATAGTTTCGAGTCCTTTTTATAGCTAAATGAACCTGGCATGTCTCAAGGCATTCCTCTTCTTGGACGAAGTGACTCAGAGACGCAGTATTGATGGCTCCTGCCAACCACAGATTATTCACAGGGGTCCCCATCTTTATGGTCCCAGAGGGGACGGGAAGAGAGTTGGGAGCGATGGAGGGTATAATTCTATGAAATGCCCACTGCAGCAGTCCCAGCTCCTATTAGGAAAGGATCCACTGGTCTCTCCCTCATGTCTTATTGGAGGTGAGAGTGTTATTCCTCATTGGCTCATTTACCCCTATGATCTCATCAGAGAGAACATAATCCATGGTTATCGGCTCAATTTTTCCACCTAACTGAGGGACACAAGGTTAATAAATCAGAGCATTCTTCTGCCTGGGTCAGATTGACCAGGGTAAAAGTAACATTTTCTTCAGGATACATTTTGAGCTAAACCATTTTCTGTATCTAAAGCTTCTATTTTCAAGGGGGAAGGAAATATACTAATATTCAGCATTCGAAAATTCTAAATACACAAGGTGATGCCGAATCTACCTTTTCTCCTAAAAAGCTAGCACTAGATAACCACAAACAAAACTTCAAAAAAATGGGGCTGGGCCCTATTATGTCATGCCCATAATCCTGGCACTTTGGGAGGCCAAGGCTGTAGGATTGCTTGAGGCCAGGACTTTGAGACCAGCCTGAGCAAGAGTGAGACCCCGTCTCTACAAAAAATAGAAGAATTAGCCAGGCATGGTGGTGCACACCTGCTGTCCCCGCTACTCGGGAGGCTGTGAGGCAGGAGGATCCCTTGAGCCCCAGAGTTTGAGGTTGCAGTGAGCTAGGCTGATGCCACTGCACTCTACCCCAGGCAACAGAGTGAGATGCTGCCTCCAAAAAAACAAAAACAAAAAATCCTCAGTTTTCGTAAAGACGCTTGCAGGGGCAAGTAACAAAAACCCCAACTTGAACTATATTAAAGAATTTACATTATCACAGAACAGAAAGAGCAGGGGCTAGACAGTCATCGGGGCCAGTTGATTCAGTGGAGCAGTGATGTCAGCGAGGATCTAGGCTATTCTGGCCTTTTCACCCAGCCATCATTTGCATTGGCATCATTCTTAGGGAGGTAGCAAGGTGGCTGCAACAGTCCAGGTATCAAACCCAGACCTAACAATATCCACAGGAAAGACAGACAAACTCCTCTTGCTGCTGTATCATGGGAGCCTTGTCCCACAAGCCCCATCAGATTTCAGTTCCCCTCTATGCCTCATTGTTTCCTTAACTCAACACTGGCATGGAAATGAATTGCATGTGGCCATCAGTGCCACTCCTAGACCTAAGATGGGGTCAGGGTCACCTGAGGCACCTGCTGAGTGGGGGAGGATGGAGGTCTGAACAAATTAGGGCTTTTCTCGTGAGAAAGTGGGGGAAATGGATGTGAGGTGGGTTACATTTAGTTGCAGGAAACAGGGAACCTGACTTACGTGTGGCTTAAGCCAAAAACTTATTTCTCTCTCATAACATGAATTATTGCCTTAGTTGGCTGCTGGCATTGATTCAGCAGTTGGATGATGTCATGATTGGCAACTTGGTGAGCTCTTGACCTCTCCCTCATGCTTGCGTGATGTCCTGAGATGGCCACTCAAGTTTCATACATCATGTCTGGATTCAAAGAGGGAAGAAGGAGGAAAGGGACACGGGCTGTATAAAATATTGTGTAAAGTGTGCTGGAATCCGTGGGTCATATGCAAAAATCAGTTTAGTCTCTCTTCCTTAGAAGAGTGCAACAATTTACATGGGAAGATAAAACATACCCCAGAGCAACAAGATGATGTCAGCATCAAGTATGCAAACGACTCTGACAGGAGCTGCCTACCCCCACCCCTACCTCTGCTCTACCCCACCCACCTTGTTGCAGCCCTGCTGGTTCCTGGGCTCACTACAGCTCCAGGCAAGCTTCCAGAAATCGTGGCATGCACACCTGAAATGAGCAGATCTGTGTCTACTTGTCCTTTGAGCGGACATCACTTTTCTGCTGGGAAGACAGATAAGTATAGCAGATATGCTCTTGGAAGACCATATTGTCCTGGCAGGGGTCCAGGGTGGCTGGGAATAGAGAGCATTGAGTGGGTCTGGCAGCAGAGCAGTTGAGGTGTGGCTGGATGTGACCAAGGACAGTGTCTCTTTGGCAATGACATTATCTGAGCTTTGGTGGGCTTTCGGCTCAAGTTTCAGATGGTCAGGCATCTACTGCTGGCTGCCGTCCAATTGACATGTTACATTTTGTGACCACGAGTTAAGTTTGGAAGAAGCTTATAGAAAAGCAGAAGCAGATAGTTATTTGGGTGTTGCTGTGCCTCCATAGCATTTTAAATTCAGTGTGTGTGTGGGTGGGGTGGGGTGGGTATATATGTCTTACTTGCCCTTATACCATTACCCTAACCCCTGGCATGTGGGAGGCACCCTCTTCACTTTAGTAACACACGCTGGACAATCCCTGTGTCACCCCACCATCCCACCAATCCCCTCTTTTTCCCCATCTCCCCAGCTATGTTCCTACTGTGCTTTCCCTTCACACACAGATTTAATAGAAAATCTGATCCCCGCAGGGGCACTTGAGTTCTTATTCTCTGTGCTCTCCACGGCACTTGCACCATTAACCCAGCTCTCTCTTCCTGGCTTTTGAACCCCACTCTCTCCTGATTTTTATTCCTTGAGGGTTTCTTTTCAGGCACCTCTTCTTTAAATGTCTGTTTTCCTCTGAGCCTTGTCCCAGGCTCCAGGCTCCATTTTTCACTTTCTACATCCTCCTTCAGTCCCTCGTCCAAATTCACAGCTTAAATCTCTACTTCTGTCTCCAGCTCAGCTCTCTCTCGCTCTCAAACTCCACGTGTTCCGAAACATCTCCACTAGCACATCCCACTGGTATGCTGAACTCAACAAGCCAAAACTGGAGACGTCCTCTTACCCCAAAATGGAATTCCTCTCTCTTTTTTTTTTTTTTTTTGAGACAGAGTCTCACCCTTTTTTGCCTGGGCTAGAGTGTCGTGGCGTCAGCCTAGCTCACAGCAACCTCAAACTCCTGGGCTCAAGCGATCCTCCTGCCTCAGCCTCCCGAGTAGCTGGGACT
>NW_012154507.1:6183204-6183753 GCF_000956105.1 Propithecus coquereli | reverse complement strand
GGGTAGAAGGTTTTAGTTACGTAGAATCAATAAGCTTAGAGATCTAATGTACAGCATGAGGACTCTAGTTAATCATACCATATCATATTGTATTGTATACTATAAATTTATTAAGGAAATAGATTTTAAGTACTTTTAGTTACTTTGAGATGATGGATATGTTAAATATACTTGACTGTAGTAATCCTTTCACTATGTAGAGGTATATCAAAACATACCTTAAATAGAGTCATGTGCCACATAATGACCTTTCGGTAAACAACAGTCCACACATAGAACAGCATCCCCATAAGACCATAATGGAACTGAAAAATTCCTATGACCTACTGATGTCTTGATCATCCTGACCCCGTTTAGGCCTAGGCTAATGTGGCTGTTTGTGTCTTAGTTCTTACAAAAAAGTTTAAAATGTAAAAAAAGTAAATTAAAAAAATTTTAAATACAAAAAGTTTATGCTGCTGGCATTGATTCAGCAGTTGGATGATGTCATGATTGGCAACTTGGTGAGCTCTTGACCTCTCCCTCATGCTTGCGTGATGTCCTGAGATG
>NW_012154507.1:6175698-6181914 GCF_000956105.1 Propithecus coquereli | reverse complement strand
CATGCCCGGCTAATTTTTTCTATATATTTTTAGTTGTCCGATTAATTTCTTTCTATTTTTAGTAGAGACGGGGTCTCGCTCTTGCTCAGGCTGGGGAATTCCTCTCTTTTTAAAGGTCACCAGCATCCATAAGGTAGAAGCCAGTGAGTCATCCTAGAATCTCCCATGTATGCATTTCATGAGTTGGGGGCCGTTATTAAGATATTGCTACCCACAACTGAAGAGTCCAGCAAAGGGATAAAGAAATTATGGTACATATATATAATGGGATATTATTCAGCTTTAAAAAAGGAGATCCTGCCATTTGTGACAACTTGGATGAACCTAGAAGACATTATGCTAAGTGAAATAAGCTAGATGCAGAAAGGAAAATATTGCATGATCTCACTTATATGTGGAATCTTCAAAAATCCAAAAAACCCACAAAACCTCAAATACATAGAAACAGAGAGTAGAAAAGTGATATCAGAGGTGGGGTGTGCTGAGGGGTGGGAGGGCATGGTGATAGGAAATGGGGAGATGGAGGTAGGTCAACGGGTAGAAGGTTTTAGTTACGTAGAATCAATAAGCTTAGAGATCTAATGTACAGCATGAGGACTCTAGTTAATCATACCATATCATATTGTATTGTATACTATAAATTTATTAAGGAAATAGATTTTAAGTACTTTTAGTTACTTTGAGATGATGGATATGTTAAATATACTTGACTGTAGTAATCCTTTCACTATGTAGAGGTATATCAAAACATACCTTAAATAGAGTCATGTGCCACATAATGACCTTTCGGTAAACAACAGTCCACACATAGAACAGCATCCCCATAAGACCATAATGGAACTGAAAAATTCCTATGACCTACTGATGTCTTGATCATCCTGACCCCGTTTAGGCCTAGGCTAATGTGGCTGTTTGTGTCTTAGTTCTTACAAAAAAGTTTAAAATGTAAAAAAAGTAAATTAAAAAAATTTTAAATACAAAAAGTTTATACAAGGACATAAAAGAAGAAAATATTTTTATATAGCTGTACAATGTATATTTTAAGGTAAGTTTATTACAAAGCAGTCAAAAAGTTAAAAATATAAAGTTTATAAAGTAAAAAAGTCACAGTAGGCTAAGCTTAATTTATTACTAAAGATAGAAAATTTTTTAAGTTTAGTGTAGCCTAAGTGTACAGTGTTTATAAAGTCTACAGTCGCATACAGGAATGTCCTAGACCTTCACATTCACTCACCACTCACTCACTCACTGAGAGCAACTTGCAGTCCAGCAAGCTCCATTCATGGTAAGTGCCCTGTACAAGTGTACCTTTTTTATTTTTATCTGTTATACCATATTTTTGCTGTACCTTTTCTGTGTTTAGATATGTTTAGATACACAACATTTATCGTTGTGTTACAATTGCCTAAGTATTCAGTATAGTAATAGGCAATATAGGCGTGTAGTCTAGGAGCAACAGGCCATAGCATATAGCCTCGGTATGTAGTAGGCTATGCCATCTAGGTTTGTGTGAGTATGCTCTATGATGTTTGCGCAATAACGAAATCACCTAATGATACATTTCTCAGAAAGTGTCCCCGTTGTTAAGCAATGCATGATTGTATACACATAAAGAAAAAGATATTGCCATCCTAATATGAGACATAATTAACCTTTTTTCAAAACTTCTATCACTGTATATGCCATTTGGTGCCCCTCATGTGACATATAGCCCTGCTGCCTCTTCCTCTCCAAGCCAGTCCAAATTAGTTGCTCTTGCTCTAGTACCCAATAGCACCAGTAGCAGCACCCCGCCCCTTCTGTTGTAGAACTTATGATTAGACATTTTAATCATGCGTTTCCTTCTTCATGGCCTATACTAGGCTGTAATTTCCTCCTAGGCAAAGATTCTGCCCTACCATTTTGGAATCTCCAGTAACCAGCATTCATAGGGCCTGGTATACAGTAGTTATGAAATTGATGTTTGTTGCATGAAGTATTCAACAAATGGCTGACAATATTTTGAAACTGTAAAAGTCTATTAATACATTTTTAAAAGATTATTTTTAGAGATGGATTCTCACTATGTTCCCCAGGCTGGTCTTGAACTCCTGATCTCGAGCTGTCCTCTTGCCTTGGAATCCCAAAGTGCTGGGATTGTAAGCGTAAGCCACTGTGCCCAGCCTATTAATACATTTTGATCCATATAGAAAGGAAGAGAAAAAATCCACCTATAGTCCCACCACTCAAATTGAACTATAATCCCATTTGGATATATTTCTTATCTTTTCTTCTGTGGTTAAGATTTATTTTTACGTAAGCATAATCTTACTGCCCTTGTAATTTTGAATCTTGCTTTTCTACTAAAAAAATCCTAATTTTTTCATGTGGTTAAATTATTTATTGCATCATTATGAAAAAAATGTTTTTGTTCCTTATTATAAAACAGATGCCTACTGTCGGTAGGTAATTTTATACATACAGAAAGTATAAAGAGTAAATAACAATCAACTACAATCCTACCACCCAGAAATAGTTATGAATGTTTTACATGTTTTATTATATTCTCTAAAAATTTATTTTCCATGGCTGAACTACATTTTGTACTTCTGCAGATTCCTTTAGCCATTATGAAATCAGAAACATTTTCCTGTGCCATCAAAAATACTTCCCAAATATTTTTAATAACTGCATTAAAATCCTTTATGTAGTTGCTCCATAATTTATTCAACTACTCTTCTAATGTTGGACTTTCAGACTGTTTCCAATTTGTTCTAAATTGTTGTAAATAATATCCTTATATAAATATTGTGTGTTTCATAAGGTAAATTCCTGGTAGTAGAATTAATCTGTCAAAACATATGAATATTTAAAAGGCACTTCATACATATTGTCAAAATGCCTTCTAAGGAGTTGTTAGCAATTTGTCTTCCCACCAAATAGGAGAAGGCATTTCTCACTGAACTCTCCCTCAACAATGGGAAGTTACTATCAGATTGACAACTCTTAAAAAAACTCTCAGATCTTACTGTTGCTTTAATGTTTATTTCTTTCAATGCAAATGAGATTGAAGCCTTCAACATTTTTAAATGGCTATTTATAAATTGGCTTCTTTTATAAATTGCCTGTTTATGCCCATTGGGATATTTGTTTTTTATAGAAATATTATTTTAATATTAATACTATTTTCCATATTGATTTACATAAATTCTCATTACAGAAATATTAACTTTTATTGATATTATTCACAAACATTTTTGTTAGCTTATTGTTTACTCTTTAATTTTATGAATGATTTTTTTATATATAGACAATTTCACGGTATAGTCAATCCAATAGTTTCCTTTATGATTTCTTCTATTGATTTTAACCTTATAAAGGGCCTCCCTATACATAAATCAAATATTTAGCTACCTTTTAATATTTTTATGTTTTGATGTACATTAATATTTTCATACACTTGAATTTATTTTGGCAGGTCATGTGAAATAAAAATATAACTTGATTTTTTTCTCCCAAGAATTAAGCAGTTGGGTAAGCATCATTTTTATAACATTATAATATTTTGCATTGAATTGTATTTCAAAACAAGATTGCTAGAAGGAAGTCGGGATACTGTTTCTGATGACATAAACCTCATAATGTAATTTGGAACATGAGTGAAGGGGATGGCATCCCACGATGTGGACGGGGTCAGCTGAGGTAGAGTGATGCCTTGGAAGCAGGGATGAGTTCTATTTCTGGAGGTATCTTTGGCTGGTGCAGGTGCAGATAGAAAAAGCAGGAATGTGATTATGGAACTTCTCAGGCCCGGGTGCATTCACACATACAAAAGATTGATTGAGCAATGCCTAGATATGATGTTGCCACTTCCATTTCTATGGAGGTCTATAAATACAATGAGATGGCAATGAGAGAGAGCAGATGGGAAAGATATTATTTTAATTTGCATCAGTTCATACCCAGACCTCAATCCTGACCCTATGTTAAACAATGACTCACATCTCCACAAGTTGCTAAATATTTTAAAAGGCTATAGGAATTCTATATAGAACCAAATGCAAATTTGTCTGCAAAAACCTAGGATGCCTTAATTAATGTGTGCAATTCACATTTACTCAAAAGTCAGTGGTGACTTTCCAATAGGAGAGGAATCACTGATTAGGCCATTCCTTCCACCACGGGTGTGAACTGAGAGTGTCAGTCCATATGACAGTTGTCTGCCTTTACTTGACGGGTTTGGGTTTTGTTTGAAAACTCAAGTACAAGACCTAGGACCACATGCCAAGTCCCTCTGGTTAGCTTTGGTAGGCCCAGGTCAGCTACTGTGCCTGTACACAGTCCTGGGGAATTTGCCTTGTGTCCTTTTTAGCCATCATAACAAAAAGATTTTTACTTCCCATGAATCAGCTTTGACATGCAGAACTGAAGGCATCAGCAGAGAAAAAAGAGAGAGAAGGAGAAACTGTTGCAGCTGTATACACACACACACACACACACACACACACACACACACACACACACGTGTGGCTCAGCTTTCCTGATGAGATCTTGACTTGGAAATGAAACAATTTTGTAATTCATGCAATTTACGAAACAGACCAAAAAACATCACTAAGTAAGTAGTTGTCACAGAAACATAACAAATTCTTGTTACCCAGCCACAGCCTATACACAAACTACCCAGATTTTTCTCTAAAAAAAAAAAAAATGGTAGAATATCCAAGCTCAAAAGAACTCAAACCATGCTGTAATGCAACCCCTTTGTTTCACATTTTGAGGTTTTCAACTTGATTTTACGATGTTTTTTTATCCTTTACTAACTGTTTCCTAATAACCATTTCTTAGCTTTTTTCCCAGCTGGGTTACAAATTCCTTGAGCACAAAGGCCCAATCACTTTTGTCATGCTCACTGGCCTAGCTCATTGCCTCCCTGTGAAAGACACTCATGCAGAGGATGGTGTTGGTCCCGCAGTACCTTTCAGGACAATCCCAGACAGAAAATACTGCAGGTGCATTTATTCTGTGTTGTTGGACGGTCCTTAAGGATGGACAAAGGAAGCAGGCCAGCTTTCATCATAGCTAATATATGATGGCAAAATTAACTGGAGCAAGGCAAAAAGATGAGTTAGCTGCCTTGTTATTCCACAATGGTTATGCGATTTGTGGATTGTCCGGGCCTCTGACTTTCCTCACCTTTGGAAGGGAAAGTGAGAAGAGGGGAATGCAGATTTTCAATCTGGGTGTCAGTGCCAGTTTCTTGTATCAGTCTGGTCAAGCACAGGGTTGGCCATCTGCATGAATTGCTTGAAGCTTCCAGATGCCTCTTCCCTCAGCGTGTTGTTTTTACTCATGTTTTATTTCTAGCAATTAAAAACGGAAATTTGGTTCACCAGTAATTTGAGGAACTATGAATTTTTAACTTTTTATTTTAAAGCTTTATTGAGGAATAATTAAAATAATCCAACTTTAGAGCATTTCCATTTCCTTAAAAAGTATCTCAATGCCTGTTTGCAGTGGCTCCCATTCCCAGCCCTAAGCAACCGCTAATCTGTTTCTGTTTCCATAAATTGCCTTTGCTAAACACTTCATGTAAGTGGAATCATACATGCAATGTGCAGTCTTTTGTATCTGGTCTCCTTCACTTGGTATAATGTTTCTGAAGTTTATCTATGTCGTAGTCTGAATCAGTAGTTCTTTCATTTTAATTATTGAATATTATTATTCCTTTGTATAGATTTACCACATCTTGTTTATCTGTTCTCCAGCTGATGGATATTTAATGCTCCCATGAACATTCACATCCATGTCCTTGTGTTGGACATATATTTTTGTTTCTTTTGTAAAACTTTCTAGGAGTGGAATTATTGGGTCAGATAATAAGTTTATGTTTAACTTTTTAAGAAACCACCAAACTGTTTTCCAAAGTGGCTGTATCATTTTACATTCCCATCAGCAATGCATGAATTTCCAATTTCTCCACATCCTCACTAACATGTGGTATTGTCTGTCTTTTTGATTATAGCCATTCTCGTGGGTGTGTAATGGTATCTCATTGCGGTTGTAATTTGCGTACCCTAATGACTAACAACATTTCATGTTCTTATTTCCATTCCTATATCTTTGCTGAAATGTCCATTCATATCTTTTGCCTATTTTAAAAAATTGAGTTATTTTCTTCTTGTTGAGTTGTAAGAGTTCTTCACATATTCTGGATAGAAGTCCTTTATCAGATGT
>NW_012154507.1:6168858-6171020 GCF_000956105.1 Propithecus coquereli | reverse complement strand
TTATAAATAAAAACCCTATCTTGATCCCACATTGCCCTCCAGCCACTGACCCCTGCCCCTGCTCCCTTTTATAGTAAAATCCCTTGAAAAGAGGCATCCGTCTTCACTGTCGCCAATTCCTCCCCTCCCATTCTCTATTAAACTCACCCCTGGCAGGACTTCCCCTCACCCCCAACTCTGCTCCCGTCACAGCCGCCAGAGACTTCCACTGCTGCATCCAATGGTCATTCTCCGTGTTCATCATATTTGAACTATCAGCAGCATTTTCATAGTTTCATAGCATTTCATAGTTGATCACTGCCTACTTCTTGAAGCACCTTCTTCTTTTGACTTTCGGGATTCCTCTTCTGCAATTAGCCATTCCTCCTCTCCACCACTTCTCCCCCTCCTCCAGGATTTTCCTGGTTCTTTGTCATCTTATTGATTTCAAAATGGTGGAGTACTCCAGGACTCAGTCTTTGGACCTCTTCTCTATCAATACTCCCTTACTGAGCTCATCTCTTCTCATGGCTTTAAATACCATCATTGTCCTGGTGACTACAAGTTTATATTTCTAGCCAAAACCTCTCACCTGAACTCCAGTCTCATATGCTGTCTGTTGGACATCTCCACTTGATGGCTAAAAGGCATCTCATATTTAATGTGTCCAAAATAAAATTCCTGATATTACCTTCAAACTATTCCTCCTACTGTTCTCCTGGCTCAGCAAATTGCAACTGTGTCTTTCCAATTACTCAAGCCAAAAAGCATAGAGCCATTCATATGTCTTCTTTTACTCTCAGGCTCTGCATCACAGTCATCAGCAAACTTTGTCGGCTCAGCCTTCAATATATATTTGGAAGCTGACCACTCTCATCACTCCTTGTACCATGGCCCAAGCTGCCAGTGTTTCTGACCTGAATTATTGAAATAGCATCATAAATTAGCCTCCCTGCTGCCACCATTTTCCCCTCTCTGGTCAAGTCTCATTCCCACAGCCAAAGCTCATTTCAAACATGAGATTATGTAGTTTCTCCTCTAAAAATCCTCCAAAAGTTTTCATTTCACTCAAAATTTCACTTCAAAATCTAAAATCTTTAAAATGGCTGACAAGGCCCTAAACACAATCTGTTTCTCTCCCCTCCTCTTCTCTGACCTTGTGCCCTACCTGCTCTCCTGAGCTCCTGCCGCACAGTGGCCTCTTGCTAGTCCTCAAATGTGCCAAGCATGTTCCAGCCTCAAGGCCTTTGTGCTTGTTATTTCCTCTGCCTGGAATGCTCCTCCTCCAGACCTCTGCTCTGCCAGTTCCCCAGCTCCAAAAATTGTTTAACTCCGACAGCGTTAATGCCACATTCACAGGGACTCCTGCATTTATAATAATATTCCAACCTACCTCCTCATCCTGTTTTAATATTCTCTGTCATTTTAAAAATTTTCCCCCCAACACCTAAGCACTAACATGCTGTATTTGTTTATTTATTGCATGTGTTCCCCAATAGAATATAATCTCCATGAAAACAGGACCGGGCTTGTTGGCTGTGTAGATCACTGTGTAGTCCCGGTACTGAGAGCAGTATCTGGCACATATTACGCACTCAGTAAATATTTGCTGAACGAATGGACAATTGCAGATGAAAAGCACAGCAAGGGCAGCCTTGATCCATAAAACCTAGACTGTCAGTGTCAGAAACCACATCCACAGGGAGAAGTATCACAATGAAAGGGGTCACAAAAGAGCTGTATGTTGTTTGAGCAACTAATTATGAGAAGGAAGGGAAAAACTCATTTTTTTTTTTAGAAATCAGATATTACCTGGTACTTTTTCCTTTTTGTCATGGCCTGTAAAGAGGTGGACCCCCAAAATAAATTTAGATTTGACATCACTGGAAAAGCCCTAATATAATTACTTCATAACCAATGCCACCATAATGTTATTTTCCAAAGAAATCACAGTTTAACATCTAAAGTAATTTAAGTCTTAATGAAGTCTCATAAAGAGATACCAAAATGGCATGCATTATACAACATGCAGCATTCCTAATGATTCTCGTAACTGTCAAAAGTATTATTTTCTAGATTTAAAGACAGAATTCTTAAATATGTACACAAATATGTAGTGTATCAGTTTTATATTAGCTCATTAAAATGATGCTAATTCATAGAATAAGAGAATATAATTTATA
>NW_012154507.1:6165674-6168423 GCF_000956105.1 Propithecus coquereli | reverse complement strand
TGGAGGCATTGATGGTGACCTGGAGTAGGGACATATCATCCTCTGAAGGGGTAAGAGGGAAGAAAGGGTGTGGCTACAGATAAACTTATTGTTTGGGTGGAGTAAAAAACAGAGATCATGCCTGATGGAACCAATTTTACTTGCTGAAGTAGGAGTTGAGGTCTTCTGAAGAGTTCAAGGAGGGGAATTAGAATGGTGAAGTTTGGAATTATCAGTGAAGCAGATGGAGACTAGAGAAGCCAAGGGTAAGTTAAGAGATCCATGAATAAGCCCAACTAGGGTAAGTCACAGAATGAGATGACTCTGTGCTTTCCTCCAGCTCCACTTGATGGCCGGTACTTAGGAGCAATGAGAAAATGGGTCGACACAGGTTTGAGGTTTCCTGGGGAAGGGGTGAGGCTGACACAAAGACACAGGTGGGAGGTGTGGCTGGGGTGATTAACCATGCCCTTCAGGATGGGTAGGAGGGGAAGGGAAGCTAGAAGGTGTTGACGCCAGCAGTTCCAAAACTTATCTGTACATAAAATCACCTAGGGACCTTTAAAAAATTCCAAAGGCCAAGCCACATCTCAGGTGACTTTAATCACCATCCCTGGGCATGGGATACAGGCATAGATACCATACTTTTTAAAGTTCCCCAGGTGATTCTAACATGAAGACAAGCTCGGAAAATATTGGGCACATATGTTAGGACTGTGGTTGTCAAAGTGTGGCTCCCAAACTAGCAGTATCACCTGGGAACTCATTAGAAGTGTAAACTCTCGAGCTCCACTCCAGACCTACTGAATCAGAAATTCTGAGAGCGGGATTCAGAAATCTGTGTTTTAACAGGCCCTCCAAGTGATTCTGATGCCTATTCAAGTTTGACGATCACTCAGTTAGGAGGAAAAGAAGGAATTCTGTGCAGCTGATCCCTCTGAGAGCAGGTGTAGTGAGGAGACCGGGAGTGGTATCCTTTGATGGCGTGCAGCTCCAGCTTCTAACTAGCTCGGCTTTGAGCCTTGAAAAGGTCAAGGAATTAAAGCGTTAATCAGTGTGTTGGATGGTCAGCCACATAAATGCTTAAACATCCCAGAATTATGTCCGGATGTGGGGATGGGGAGGAAACTTATGAGGCAGACCGAGTGTCTAGATCTGCAGCGTTGATGGGAGCGGCACGGGCGCCACTGGAGCGTGTGCTCTTCTACGCGGGCACGTGGGGCAGCAGCGCGGGAGCCGGAGTCGGAGTCGGAGCCTCACCGGAGAGGGAAGCGAGGGCCCGTGCACCTTCGGGGCGAGGTAGGCTTTAACTAATGGTGCTGGAAGGACACTGTAAAGAAGAAAATGTTGAAGCGATTATTCTCCGTAGGGTGGTGGCTTAAGAGGGAATGGCGGAAAGGGGAAAGAGTTTGGAGAGAGGGTGACAGTGGGAGGACACAAAAGAGGGAGCATAAAGCTTCAGAAGCTGGAGGAGGATACAGGATAGAGGTTTACCCAAACATCTAGAAGGGTGCGGGAGCGCAAGTACCATTTGCTTCTGGGCCGGTGGGCATGAGAGGCCTTGGTAGAGCGGCTGTAGCTTCCTCCACATGAGTTATTCGGGGCCACTGTGGCCGATTGTCCCAGACAGTCCTGCCTCCAGTCCCAGGGAGCTGAGTCACAGTGTGGTGAAGGCCACGGTCTCTGGCCGGCTGCTTTGTGAGGGGCAGGGCAGCTGCAGGGGCTGGGGAAGCCACCTCCAGGTGAGCCGGCGGTGGCAGAGGCTGGTCTGCTGTTAGCCCTTTCGCAGGGGCGGCTGTCCTGCCATGCAAAGGGGCAGAGCTCGGTTTTCTCCTACCCTGCAGGCAGCTCTGCTGGCCTGGAAAGGGTTCCTGGGCCCCATTGTTATCATAAAGGAAAGTAGGCCCAGAGGAACCTTGAAAACTTTTAGTTATTACTTATCCTGGCTCTGACTGATAAGGGGGCAGGAGGAGAAAGGGAGGAAGGAATAAATCAAGGAGATAATAACAAAAGCAGAAGAAAACAGGTCCTTTTTGCTGGGCTGAGCAGTCTGGCCTATGATTTCTGTGTGACTCATGGCCACACTCCTCATTCTGGAACACATCACACCCAGCTACAAATGAGGCATTTTGACGGCCACAGGTGTGGCTTGGTTTACACATCCATAAAACTGCCGGGATGACTGGCTGGAGTGTAAAGCTGGTGAAATCCATTTCTGACTCTACTCCATTTCCACGCCTCTTTTCCTCCTCCAGGAATTCTTCTCCTTGGGTTCTCCTCACCCTAGAGCCCTGTCCTCACCCTTCCGGAACATCCCCCAAGCTCTGAGCTAGGGACAGAAGAGGTGTAGCCCCCTCCTCTTGCCTGGTGTTTTGATGTGCAGGCATTACAGACTCTTGCTCCCAAGAACAGATACCAGCTGTGACACCTCAGTGAAGCAGCAAGGTCTGTGCTGGCTGCCCAGCCTCCCCGCTGCCTGGCCTCGGCTGTCCCCTCCGTGGGTGTAGCCTAGATTTGTCATTGCCACCATGGCAACCCCTTCTCAGTCATCATCTCTTGACCTTCCAGCTTATCTCCCCAATTCCAAACATTCTTTGAGTCCAACAGCTCTGTGCATTACCTACAAGCTGTCGATCCACCACCTTTTCACTATCCCCATGCCCCGAAACCCTATTCCCTGTGTACCTAGCTCAGATTCCTGAGTCCATCATTATTATCACACCCTCATCTTGCCTCTCTCTCACTCCAGTGTACTCTGTGACAACCCCCA
>NW_012154507.1:6164132-6165624 GCF_000956105.1 Propithecus coquereli | reverse complement strand
ATTAGTATCAAAGCTTTCTCCATTATCCCTCCTGACCTATTTTGTATTTTGAATAGAAGCAAAAGTAGTGCTCTATTATAAACTAATATTAAGCTTTTCAAAGCCATGGTGAAAGACACTGACTGCATATCACCTAGCACCAGAGACCCAATCTGACACCTGGGCCACAGTACCAATGCAAGCACATTTCCTAAACCAAATTTTATGTAATTGTATTAGTTGAGCAAACAGAACTACACAGGCACTCATCTGTCTGCCTTGTTGATTTCCTTCCTGTACTGTGCATCCTGTTTGTGTTTTTGTCATTTTCCTTTGTGTGTGTGCATGTGTGGGTTTCCTGCCTCTCTGCTGGAGTTGTCACCATGTGGATAGGAGACCCTCAAATCCCCAGACAACTGGTTTCCCGACAGGTTGCTGGATTTGTTGCTTTTTCATTGTGCTGACAGAGGTATGTGCCTGCCTTTGTCGAGCAGTAAATGTTGGAAGCAAAAGCATCATTGATATTATGCTTTATGCTTCTGATGCAGCTTTCTCACTAGTGCCCAGCACACTGAGCACAGAAGTCAGATTCTAGAAATAAAGAGAAGTGTGCTGTTGACAATGCTAGCACAGTGCCCTTTCCATGTGGCAGTGAGGAAGGAAGGAAGGAAGGAAGGAAGGAAGGAAGGAAGGAAGGAAGGAAGGAAGGGAAAGGAAAGGAAAGGAAAGGAAAGGAAAGGAAAGGAAAGGAAAGGAGGAAAGGAAAGGAAAGGAGGAAAGGAAAGGAAAGGAAGGAAAGGAGGAAAGGAAAGGAAAGGAAGGAAAGGGAAGGAAAGGAAAGGAAAGGAAGGAAAGAAGGAAAGGAAAGGAAAGGGAAGGAAAGGGAAGGAAAGGGAAGGAAAGAAGGAAAGGAAAGACCTTAAGAATCCTGAATACCAAATTTGAAATCCTTTAAAGGAGGCATCTGGAGGAATTTACTCCTACTCTTGAATCAGCCATCAGTGGGCAGCAAGAGCTGACAAATGGATGCTGGGATGGTATGTGAGAGGGTGATAAGGGAAACGGAGAGCCAGAGTCTAGTGAGGCCAAGTGTTGAAGCACAGGGTCCAGAGCCAGCAGTCAGGGGACAGTGGGCCCTCCATGTCTGCAGGTTCTGCATCTTCAGGGTCAACCAACCCAGGGTTTCATGTGTGTGTGTGTGTGTACACACATATATACATAAAACAATAAATAATACAAATTTTAAAAATACAGTATAATAACTATCTACATAGCATTCACCTTGTATTAGGTATTACAAGTCATCTAGACATGATTTAAAATATAGGGAAGATGTGCATAGGTTAAATGCAAATACTACACCATTTTTATAAGGAACTTGAGCATCCACAGATTCCAGTATTGGGAGGGTCCTGGAACCAATCCCCCTGAGAATACTGAAGGACAACTGTATACAAAAGGAGCATGTAATTAATCATGCTAGGTGCCAGCGAAGAGCAGTGATGTAGATGGC
>NW_012154507.1:5910027-6150609 GCF_000956105.1 Propithecus coquereli | reverse complement strand
AATGGATTCATTTATTATAGGGTAATAAACCATGATCTTTAGGGTTATCCTTTCTACTTTTAGAAATAATATGCATCTCTATAGGGCAAAAATTATTGTCTCTCAGTGTTTTAGCTCAGGCTGCCATAACAAAATGCCAAAGACAGGGTGGCTTAAACAATAGAAATTCATTCTCTCACAGTTCTTAAGGTTGGCAAGTCCCAGATCAGGGTGCCAGAATGATCAGTCTCTGGTGGAGACTCTCTCTCTGGCTTTTGGATGGCTGCCTTCTCCCTGCATCCTCACTTGGCAGACAGAGAGAAAGCAAGCTCTCTGTTTCTCTTCTTGTAAGGGCACTAATCCCATCATAAGGGCCCCACACTCGTGACCATATAAACTCAGTTTCTGCCCAAAGATTCCATCTCCAAATACCATCCCATTGAGGGTGAGGGCTTCAACACATGAATGTGTGTGGTGGTGTGAGTGGGGGACATAATTCAGTCCATAGCAATGGGGAAAAACATTCGCATCTTATCGGTTTTCTGCAAAGTTGAAAGGCTAGCCTTGCAGAGTTCCAAATGGTCTAATAAATAATTTGTAGTTAGTAAGTCAATTTTACATATTTCTGAATTCAGATGACCCTTGGCTAGGCTTATTAGACAGGGCCCTAATGGCAAGGAAGGCACACAGTCATCTTTTCTGCCTTTCACGGTTTGGAAAATTTTTCTTAACATCATCCATTTACTTCTTTATTGATCCATTCAAGATTCAGATTTATGGGGTCAGAAGCTTATACAATTTGTGAGAGGGGGCATTCTGTAAGAAAAATAATATAAAATGAACATGTAAACACGTTACTTGGGTTTGAGGGACTTAGGAGGAGTCTGTGCCAGTGAGAACTTCATGGACAATCCACCCTGGTCCCTCTTTATAGCAATTTCTACAGCACCCCAAATTTCTCTTCTAAACATTCTATAAAAATCTTTTTCTTTCACAGGTTTTCCTTTCCCCTTTCAACTCTTCTCCAATCCTTCTTTGTCTGTGAATTTCTTCTAATGTAAATAACTTTCATCTCTGTAGGCATCTGCTAATTCTTGTTTTTACTGTTCTGTTACCTCTATAACAGAAGGCAAGAAAGAGTCCTCCTTAGAACCCAGAGTAGAGGCAGACTGTGAATGCAGATATAGTAACATTTGCTCCATCTACACTTACTTTTTAGGAAAAGTCCAAATGCCTCTTTACACTAAAGTAGAGATACCTAATAAAGCTTACTGTGTACCATCCTCAGGAATATTTTTTTATAATAATAGTCAAGAAGCCTTAAATCAAAGGGATGAAAACCGCTATTTATAGAATTTCAGGCAGACAGAATAGAAGGGGGGATTATTTGAGGCACATAAAGAATGGCAATATTGATTTTTAGAAGAGCTACCAGGAACACACAGTCTATAGAATATCATTCAGTAGTCGCTGTAGCGTAGACAGTTCATCTCAGCATCATTGCAACGTGCCGTCTGCTGGGATGATGCGTGGAATTACCTTTGCGTCACAACTGCTACCACTTTCCCTTCTCTTTTGCAGAACTATTATTGGCTGTGTAAGTAGTAGGGGGTATACTGTGTTTTTGTAGCTTACAGTAAATGTGCCAAGGGCCACTCAACAATAGCATCAGATTGCCTTTTAGACACCCTCATCATGTGATACCTATTGAGTTAGTAAGTATGGTCCCAGCTCTCTGGAAATTTTCTGGAAAAGACCAAAAAAAAAAAGGCAGACAAAATGATTTGCAGAATGTTGACTTCATTCAGAAAGTATATTAGATACATAACACACTGAAGCTTTTGGAAAAGAGCAATGAAGGATATTTTAAAGGCTGGCAGGAGAGGAATTGCCTCCGGATTCTCATCCTTCTGTTGACTAGTAGGATGGGTGTACCTCTTTATTCATAACTAAATATTCTCCAGTGTGCACCCAGTGCTCATCATGGGGACCCCGAGCTGAGACTGCGTAGACGCGGCCAGCAGCGCCATGGCCTCCTGCTTGCCTGGCTCTGCCTGCCACAGCTCCCCTGCTGAGGTGAGAGCCACATGGAAGCGAGGCCTGCCTTGGTGACTGACTGAATACAGAGCTTGTCAACCAGCTGGGAGACAAGCATCACATGCTAGGAAAAGGTGGCAGATGAAAGGCTGGTGAGATGCTAATGTTATTCCCTCCAGCGGGTAACAAGTCACAAGGAAGCTGCTCCGCCTCGTGCAGCAGACACTGTGCTCCTGCGCTCTGTGAGCCGAGGCCTCTGTGTGCTGGCGAAGGACAAGCACTTGCCCCCTCAATACTGAGGTTGCTAAAGCCGTTTTAACTTTCTAGGAGAATCCTTTTCATGGGAGAGAAGGAAAGCATTAGAGATGTCACCTAGGTGACTCTGGGAACACATCTAATGCTGTAATGCATGCAAGGTTATCGGGTACCTGACCTGAAGTGCCCATTAATAGAATGCAAATGTTCTGGAAATAGATTTTCTTTTCCATTCCCTTTAGGGTAGGGGTCCCCAACCTATGGTGAGTTGTATAATTATCTCATTATGTATGACAATGTAATAATAATAGAAATAAAGTGCACAATAAATGTAATGTGCTTGAATCATCCCGAAACCATCGCCACCACCTCCCCTGGATCCATGGAAAAATTGTCTTCCATGAAAATGGTCCCCGGTGCCAAAAAGGTTGGGGACCGCTGCTAGGGCATTCAGTTTATTTCTGCTATGTGCCACTCTGAGTTAGAATACTTTATTATATACTTGGTTTAAAGATACCCTAAATGCCTCCCCAGCTACTATATAAATGAATAAGGACAAAATTCTGTGTTAAAAAGAGCCAGGGACTCTTAAGATCAGCAGGGTCCAAGAGAGTGGCATGTAAACTAACAAATGGTGAACTCTGTAGAATTAGGCTTCAGCCACCTGCTGAGCTCCTTTAACGCCCTCTCTGAGGAACTAGCAAAACAGGAGATGAGAAGGAGCCCAGGCTGACCTGATGTTTATGAATGGCCCTGGCTCAGCCAAGGCGAAGAGTGAACAGTAATTACCTTAAGAAGCAAGAAGCAGCACTGAACTAATCAGATCAGATATGAGGCACAAAGCAGCAGCAAATATGAAGTGAAGAGAAAGACTAGCCATCCTGGTTTTGGATTCTCTTAGTATCTAAACCTATCTTCTTACCCCATTTCTTTTAAGAAGGAGACAAATTACTGTTTATATTCAGACCTCAGATCTCCCGGCTCTTTTTAGCAGGCTATACAGGTAAATAAGACAGCTGTTTTCAGACCGTCCTCCCCAGTTGCTTCCCCTCCTCTCAGTTTCAGCAAGAACCCACATCACCTGCCTTTGGTTTGAGATACGGTGACCCAGCAGCACATCCGAGTCTAACTCCTCATCTGCATGTTCTGTGCTCCTCCACAAACACTTAAGCAGATGCACCTAAAGACAAAGGATCTAAAGGAAACTTACAGGATCGTCCATTCCTGCCCCTGACCTACAATTCTCAATAAAGACACAAATTTGAGACTCCCAAAGCCTAAAGTATCTTCCTTTTAAACTTAGGAATAAATGTAAACACTTAAAGTAGAAAACATTAGCTAACATGCCGTATTTTTCTTCCTGTTTTGTAAAAATTAATCTTGTTGCTCGTTGTCGGATCATTTGCTGACAGATGCTTTAAGGAAGACTTAAACATTTAACTTTGGAAATTTCAGGATGAGAGCTGTACAGGGAAAATTGTGTTACAAATAGAGTTGATGGGTGACTTAGTTTGGCATGCTATAACAGAGCACTATAGACTGGGTGGCTTAAACAATGAAAATTTATTTTTCACAGTTCTGAAGGCTGGGAAGTCAAAGATTAAGGTGCCTGCAGATTCGGTGTCTGGTGAGAGCTCTCTTCCTGGTTTGCCCAAGGCTGTCTTCTTATCGTATCCTTTACTTGGCAGAGAGAGATCATGATCATCTCTCTCCTGTCTCTTACAAAGACACTAATCCTGTTCATGAAGTTTTCACCCTCATGACCTAATTACCTCCCAAAGCCCCCCCCATACCATCACACTGGGGACTTAAATACATGAATTTTGGGGGGCAGACACAAACAGTTGCATAGCAGTAGGTGAGTAGTGGCAGTGTGGTACAACAGAGCAAACACTGGACTTGGTGGTGGTCTCAGTTCTAAAAAGTCACGAATTCATTGGGTGACCTCGAAGTCTTTGGTCCCTATATTTTCTTCTATGTGAAATGGAAGAATATATTTTATGGGGTTAAGAGTCAAATGAGATAATATACATGAAAATGCTTTTATTGTAAAAAGCCATACCATATCAATGTGTTTTTATAGTTACCTCTTAATATGCCACCTGTCTCATCAGTGTCCTCCCCGGTCCCATAACTCTGGCAAGCACCCAATATGGCGTCTACCACTGGTTTTGGATAACCTGACCAAAGTCTAGCAAGTCTAACCTACTACTCCTTCCCCTAGTCCATTTTCCTCTACATACCCTTAAAAAGATGTACCTGGAAGAAATACAATGTAAAGCAAATTTATAGGATTCTCTACTTTTGCCCCTAACCTATAACTTCCGGATAAAGAAAAAAACTCAAGGCTAACCTATCATGAAAAGCTTGCTTTTATAAACATAATAAACTATTTTTAGTATTATGCTTTTAAGCAATCTCACCTTAACATTGATGAAATAAAAGCAAAAATTAATTAGAAAATGAGTTGCCAAAGAAACATACCTCATTTAGTATTGTTTCCCACACCTATATATAGAAAGGAAGAAAAAAATCGGATGAGAATAAGAGCTATTATAAAATTTATTGAACACTTTCTATGAGTAAAGCACTCTGCTAAATATTGCCAGATATGAAGTCAAAAGCATGACTCATTCAAATATAAAGTGAGACCATGTCAAAGGTTTTTTAACTAATTAATGAGGGAACCAGCAGGATGGTTCCAAAAGAATTAGAAAAATTGAGGCATTTATAGAGGCTGAAAAACAAAGAATGCTTGAATAATATTTGTAATTTAGTTATAAAACTGATTCGTGTCCTGGAAGGCAATTACCTTGTAACCTTGGAATGATATATTCAACCCAGAAATCATTTTCATCTCTTCTATGTTGCTCTTTGACAAGAATCATTTGTATTGCTAACAGTTTTCTATGAGTTAACTTCTATACTTACAGAGTTGTAAAATATGCTAATCAGTAAATAGCAAGTTAAACAAAAGTACCCACCTTAAGAATCACATGATTACTCAGGTCTATACACAAGCCCTGCTCAGCCATGAAAAGATTTACTAATTTCTAAATCTTGGATAATTGTATTTAATAGTACTTTATGCATATCATATAGAAGAATTCATTATTTCATGAGATCTACACAATTCTGAAAAGGGATTATTATTAAGATTAATCCTATTTACCTAGATGAAATAAAATCAAGATCAAGAAATTTGTCCAAATTCAACATAAAAAATGATTATCTAGATCTATTTATTTATTTATTTTTATTTATTTATTATTCCAGGGTTTTGTGAGGGTACAAACATTGTAGTTACACTTTATGTCTTTTCCTCGCCCAAAGGCATGCCCTTCCCTCCCTTTAGTGCTCCCCGTGTCCTTTAGTTGTAGATTTGCCCCCCATCCCCCTAATCCCTAGAGATAGATCTATTTATTAATAATTATGAAATCCTTGCTCCTCTTACTACAATATATACATTGACTAAAATAAAAATGTTTTAAATTTTTTGAGATACAGCATTCATAGAACAATAAAATGCTTTTTTGTTGTTGCTGTTTCTGAGATAGGATCTTGCTCTGTTGCCCAGACTAGAATGCAGTGGCATGATCATAGCTCACTGTAACCTCAAACTCCTGGGCTCAAGGGATCCTCCCACCTCAGACTCCCCAGTAGCCAGGGCTACAGTCACAGACCACCAAACCAGGCTAAATTTTTTTATTTTTTGTGGCGACGTAGTCTTGCTATGTTGCTCAGTCTCAAACTTCTGGTCTCAAGTGATCCTCCCATCTTGGCCTCCCAAAGTGCTAGGATTACAGGCATGAGCCACTGCGTCTGGCCTGATGACTTTTTAAATGTGTGTATATCTGTATATTCTCAGCCAAACATGTCACCATGACCCAGACCAAGATATAGAGCATTTCCAGTCCTCAGAGTTTCTCTCGTGCCCCTTTTTACTGAATAGCCACCATCATCACTATCTCCAGGTAACCATTTTTCTGACATCCATCATCATAAATTAGTTTTGCCTGTTTTTCATAAAAATGAGATCATACAGGCCAGGCGCGGTGGCTCACACCTGTAATCCTAGCACTCTGGGAGGCCGAGGCGGGCGGATTGTTTGAGCTCAGGAGTTCGAGACCAGTCTGAGCAAGAGTGAGACCCTGTCTCTACTAAAAATAGAAAGAAATGATCTGGATAACTAAAAATATATAGAAAAAATTAGCCGGGCATGGTGGCACATGCCTGTAGTCCCAGCTACTCGGGAGGCTGAGGCAGAAGGATTGCTTGAGCCCAGGAGTTTGAAGTTGCTGTGAGCTAGGCTGACGGGCACTCTAGCCCAGACAATAGAGTGAGACTCTGTCTCAAAAAAAAAAAAAAAAAAGAATGAGATCGTACAGCATGTATCTTCTTGCATCCAGCATCTTTCTCTCAGAACAATTTCTGTGGCATACATCCATGTTGTTACATGTAGCAGTATTTTTTTTAACTTTTTAGTATTTCAGTATATGAATATACCATAACTTATTTGTCTATTCTCTTGCTAAAGAAATTTGAGTTTCCAATTTTTGGTTATAATGTGTGATGCTATTAAGAACATTTTTATAGCCTTTCTGTGGGTATAAGCAAACATTTGGTTGACTATATACTCAGGAATAAAATTGTTGGGTTGTAGATTATATGTATGTTTAGTAGGGACTGTCAAGCATTTTTCCAAAGTGCTTGTACTATTAATAGTTTACAATCGCACCGGAAGCGTATGGGGATTCCACTTGCTTCACATTCTCACCATCGCTTGATATTATTGCTCTTTTTAATTTTAACCATTCTGTGATATGAATAGGTATTCTCTGCCCTTAAGTTTGGTATCTAAACAGTTATAAAAGAAAGAATTTGATAGTTCTATAAAGCATTAGGTTTAAGAGAGTGAAGGCAAATAATATTAACTCTATCTGGAGTGAATGGGTGGATCTGTGCTTCCAATTTGGGGTGCCACTTTAATAGGTAAGTGTGAACACTGAAACAAAATTTTGCCTTGTTGATATATTCCCTTCTGCTCATTTCGGGTACCATGATCTTGATGGCATTTCCCACTCAAATCTATTTGGTATAAATACTTATTTAAACCAAAGAAAGGTTCTTTAAATTTAGCACTGTATAAAAAGACTGAGTCAGGAACCTTATCAGTAATATGTAAAGAACTATATATATTTAAATAAATATAACTATAAATATAAAC
Source organism: Propithecus coquereli (assembly GCF_000956105.1). NCBI lineage: Eukaryota > Metazoa > Chordata > Mammalia > Primates > Indriidae > Propithecus > Propithecus coquereli. The sequence continues at coordinate 6,143,111 of NW_012154507.1, read as the reverse complement.
ACCTCAAACTGCAATTAATACATAGAGATCTAACTTCAGAGTGGTTCCCTCTACTAGGGAGATAACAAATGCATGGTGCTCAATTAATGTTTACAAATGGTATTGACTATGTACCTCTTTCTTTATCTGCTCTGTGTGGGACTTTTTGTGCTGGTTCCTCATTATACCATTTACTCAACCAAGGCAGATTCACTAATTTACCGAAAATTTGCAGGCTCTGTTTCTGCAGATACCCTGAATTTAAATTTTAAACAGTCTATAATTGTATTTCTAAATCTGTAGTTATTTTTGTTCCTGCTGTACAAACTAATACAATTTAGGATTCTAAGGAAGGCTCCTTTCCTTCAGTGGCCAGACTTTCAATTTTTTCTGGCTTCTCTTTACTATAGTGGGTGATTGTTTGATAAATGGGGAATGGCTGTGATTTTTTGACAGGAAGAGAACAATTAAACTGCCTGGCTTCAAATCTTCTTTCCGTCACTTACAGTGTGGTCTTCAGCAAATCACTCAACTTCCCTATACTTCAGTTCCCTCTCTGTAAAATGGGGATAATAATAGCTCCTACCTTAGAGGGTTGAGAATTAAATGAGCTTTTATTTGTAAAGCACTGACACAGCGCAAACAATGTAAACAGTTGTTACTCAGTCACTCAAAACTTTCCTCTTTGGATTCCTGTGTGCTCTCTTTGAATGTCCCACCCGAGATCCACACATCCTCTCACACCAACTTACATATAGTGCTCTTAATATCAGAAGAGTAAATCACTCAACAACAAGTGACCCACTAGTACATACAACACCATGGATGAATCTCTGGTACAGTATGCTGAGTCAAAGAAACCAGACTCAAGAGATTACAGATTGTATAATTCCGTGTATTTGACATTCTGGAAAAAGCAAAACTGTACAGATAAAAACAGATCAGTGGTTGCCAGGAACTGGAGTTTGGGGAAGGAGTCAACTGTAAAGGGGTGTGCGAATTTGGGGGGGTGAGGCAGCTGTTCTATATCTTGAGCGTGGTGGTGGTTACATAATTGGGTTTTTCAAGCTCACACAACTGTACTTTTAAAAGGGTAAATTTTGCTATATGCAAATTATACCTTTTTTTGATGGGAAAAGAACAAGATATACCACAAATTTTTTTTTTAAAAAAGCTTTACTATTAGTTATTCAATTACACATAAGGAGTCTTAGAATATGTGCTGAACCATTTCTAGCTTCAAATGCAAGCCAATTATTATAATTCTAGGAGTAGATCTCCAACAGTCCTGAAACTTTAACCAGTTGCATGATGCTCTTGGAGAATTTTTTTTTTTTTTTTTTTTTTTTTTTTTTTTGAGACAGGGTCTTTGTTGCCTGGACTAGAGTACAGTGGTGTGACCACAGCTTACTGCAACCTCAAACTCCTGGGCTCAAACAATCCTCCTGCCTCACCCTCCCGAGTAGCTGGGACTACAGGTGTGCGCCACTGTGTCTGGCTAAGTTTTCTATTTTTTGTAGAAATGGGGTCTCACTCTTGCTCAGGGTGGTCTTGAACTTCTGACCTGAAAGCGATCCTCCCGCCTCGGCCTCCCAAAATGCTAGGATTACAGGCGTGAGCCATTGTGCCCAGCCAGAGATTTGATCTTTGATTGACTGTCTTGCAGTAAATGTCAGAAATGTGTTGTTTTGTATCAGTTACTTCCATCTGGCAGGGTGTTGTGAAGGACTAAAGAAGGTATAAAAATACCTGTAAGAATGGGCAAAGGTGAGTTTCTCAAGTCAGGTGAAATCACTACTCCATCTGGGTAGCTTCATCTATAGCTATATGTATGGTAGGAGCTGGGAACCTGGAAGCCTGTACCTCCGTGTGGGAGCGTGACACCGTGTCTTCTGCTTTACCTCTAGGACTTTGTTTTTTAACCCTTATTATTTTATCATTAGGAAACTTTGTTCCTGCACTGTCTGTTGCATCTTTCCATCAGTCATGTCTCCTGTGACATCTAGGAAATGTTCCGCACAAAGTCTGCCTTCAGCAGAGAATCAAGAATAGCTCCTGGAGCCCGTCCAGCTGCCTGCTCTTTGTGGGGCATAGTCTTAGTTCTCCATTCTAGATGCAGCCCCCACAGTTGCCCCATTCCCATTTCTTGAGGGAGTTTTCCGCTCCACAAACCCACCACTTTTATTCTCCCCCTTCCACTAGTTCCCCAATCTCCTCAAGCCCTCTGCGTCTTAAGTTTTGCTCCTCAGCCTTGTGCCTGACTTGTCACTCATTCCATTGCCTCAGGCTTTTCCTGGGTAGAGCTGAAGGTGACTTTGGACCCAGTGAGTGGAAGGAAGTTGCCTCCACTGGGCTTCCCCAGGACCAAGCAACCAGGAAAGTAGTCTGACCTTTCAGACCACTGTAAGTGACTGTCTTTTAGCCCATCTCCTATGCTTACATGCTAGAAGGCAACTGCCTCCTTTCTTCTGCATCAGTTAAGTTAAGATAAACAATCTACATTGCAATATTCTGAGCCCTAAAACTAGGTTCGGTCACACATGTGTATAATGACTAAAACATAATATATTACCTCCCACCACAGCAAACATAGATTAATTAGAGCCCTCACATATCTGGCAATTTTTTTTCAAGAGTAGAGATCACAGTCATACCATTAGGAGTGACCACAAATACATAATATGAAACCCAAGGTCAATAAAATACCGTGATCAGTCAGTTTAGTAAGTAAGATGGGTAGTTCTATAAAGATCCACAACTGATAGGTAAAATCTGCCAAATCTGAGACCTGCCATTGAGAAAAGGAGAAATGCTCAAGAGAATGGGGAGAAGAACAAGAACTGCAACACAGGAACCCCCAAAATTTTAAGCAGCAGTTCCTAGTGTCACCCCATGAATCAGCTGCAACAGGCCCCTCTCCAGACTGACTGAGTCAGAATGTATGGCAGTGGGCCCAGAAATGCATACTTTAAAATATCTCCCCAGGTGATTCTGATATATGAGTAGGAGGTTTGGGAACCCCATGTTCAGAGGCTCCACCAGAAAACGAGCCTGGCAGTGTTCTTTATTATTCATACAATCCTCACAACAGTCCTACAAGGTTGATACTATTACTATGCCCATGTTACAGACAAGAATGCGGAAGCATGGGAAAGTCACACAGCCATTAGGTGGTGGAGCCTGGATCTGAACCTAGGTAATCTGGCTTCAGAGTCCACAATATTTCAACAGAACTATTCAAAGGAAATAAAACAAGCAATCAAAACATTAAGGCACACAAAAAGAAAATAGTATGAAGAGATGAGAGATAAATGAGAAAATCATTCTATAGGAATTAGGAAATTATCATGAGAAACAGACATGACTTTCAACAGACAGAGGTAGGTACAGATTCAATGAAATGCTTTTCTTCGGAGTTGTACAATGATAATTGTGATCTTAACAGCTCCAGACGATGCAAATTCCATCAGCAAAGAAGAAGAAATTGTGTCCAATAGACTATACATGAAAAATACATTAATATATTTAAGAAAGGTGTTTAACATGATAAAGTAACTGTTCACACACAGCTACCCAGAAAACCCCATCAAGAAAAACAATCTCTGAAAATTCTGCTTAATCAAGTTTTTGATTCACCGTATGTTGTTTTCCTATTGTCTTGAAGGCCTCCTTTTTGTCTAACCTGGATAGCCACCATGATGTCATACTTATTTGCCCTCTCCTGACCTAAGCCATAATGAAATTGAGATCCTTGAAAAATCCTGCTATTCAGAGCCAGGACACTAAAAGCTTATTCAGATATGAGACTATTGTCCTGATAATATCTAGTCTAGACATAGGGATTCATGAAAAAAGGTACAATTAGAATCTTTTAGTCTGGAGTTGATGTCCTAAAATAAATTTTCTAAAAATCCAATTTTAATATGTGCTATTTTGTGGAGAGAGAAAGCAAACATCTTCTCTAGGTCTTCACCAGACAGTTCATTGTATTTCTTCTTTCTACATCCTCTAGAGCCATCCAAGTCATGCCCACCAATAGTTGAACCTGTGATTGGCAGGCAGAATTTCTTTTCCAGCAGCCACAAGGCTCTGCACATGTAAACAAAAGTACTGAGAAGCCGAGGAACCCACTGTCCCAACGCAGGGGTGACTTTTCCCATGGTCCCACCAGAATAGTCACCCAGACCTGTTCAGGGTCCAAAATTTATTTAACAAGATGGTTGGCCTATGTTGCCAGAGGGATGGCTCATGTGTGACCCTTTTTCATAGAGTACAGTTATTTGCCAGAATTGAAAGGAAAAAAAAAATTCCCCCTGGAGAACTCTGCTGCTAATCTTGTTGCCACTGAGGTAACAGATAACAAAAGACTCACTGGTGTTGTTATAAACCAGAAGAGACCAACAACCCAATTAATTTATAATTAGCTGAACTATTCTGGGTGTTTTTAATCAATGCATACCTTACTGTAAATCCTAGGGAAGGTCTTCAGGGTAAAGAGAAGGAAGAGATGATGCTTCCGTATTAACACAAATAACTGTTGAAGGGTAGATGAAGACACAACCATCTACCTGGTTGTCTTGGGAGTAATTCTGACCTTCTCTTTCTTGCTTTTCTCCCTGTTTCCCCTTCCCAGGTGTTACCAGACACTTGCCCACCAAGTGCTATGGAAACCACTCAAATATTCTGAGTGTGTCCACTCTGCTCTCACCTCCACCCTACTTCCTCCCAATGCCTACCTCACTTTGTCAGAGAATGATCTTTCCAAGAGTCAAACCTGGTCAAGTCCTCTGACTAAAATCTTCCATGGCTCCTGGTTTTTCCATGTATATTGAAATCTCATGGCAGGTGCTTCCTCAGCTAACCCAGCCCACTCTTTAGTCCACAGTGTGTCCCCTCACCACGCACCTGGCTTTTGCTCCCACTATGCCCAACCCTTCGTGGCTCACAGAACAGGCTGTGCTCTGCCCACCTCCTGCCTCGAGCAGCCATTGCCTCTCTCCCTTGGCACTCAGACATCATCTCTTTTGCTAACTCTGTTCTAAAGACTCCCCTGGTAACCCAGACAAAGGAAATACGTCTCTCCCCTGTGTGTCCTCTTCTCGGTTCTCTTCTCTCTGCTCCTTCCTACATTGTTTATGTGGCTGTCCCGGCTACTCAGCCAGTTTGCCTGAAGACATTCAACTTGCTGAGGCAGAAACATGGACTAATTTTATGTTGCAAATGGCTGCTACCAGCTGTGTTCCCTCATCTGCTGTCTTTTCCCTCTGGGACCCCGCCCTTTAACAACACTTTATGTCATAACTCCTCAGTCCCTTGTGTGTGTCAATACAATCTAGTCCTGTTAACCATCTTGTATTTGTTTCAGACCTCTCTTTCTCTCTCCCCCCAGGGAAGGCTGGACTAGGATGGGTAGGGGGTGATGCCCCATTGACACTGTCCCCTACTTACTTAGGGTGTCACAGTGGGAAGGAGGAGCAGGAGGAGAAGCTTCCTAAGTCACTGTTGTCTTCGTTGGCTTCCATGGTGGTGAGGCTGCTGGCAGCTCTGCTGTTTTTCACAGCTGGTGGGAGGAGGGGGTCCTTTCTTCCACTTTGTATGAAAAAGCTTGAGATGAAACTCTTTGTCTTTTTTTTTTTTGAAAAAAGATAGATTTAGGGGGTACAAGTGCAGGTTTGTTACATGGATATATTGTGTGCATAGTGGTGAATTCTGGGCATTTTGTGTAACCATCACCCCAATAGTGTACCTTGTACGCATGAGGTAATTCCTCATCCATCACCCCCCTCAATCCTCCTACCTCTCTGAGTCTCCAGTGTTTGTTATTCCACTCTCTATGTCCATGCGTACTCATTATTTAGCTCCCACTTATAAGTGAGAACATGTGGTATTTGATTTTGTTTCTGTAAATTTGTCTTTTTAAACATTTTTTTCTCACTATTTTTACATCTTTGTATGGTGCAGTTCAGTGTATTCAGATGGAAGCCCTAAAATCTCCACTGAAGAGAACTCAGTCCTAAGAGGGTCCCCTAAGCAGGAGAATCTAAGCAGATTCCTTCCCAGGAGAATCTACCGCAACTTCCGGCTGGCCCCCAACTGGAGGCACCACCCCCGCGTCCCTCTGATGTCTTCTCCTCTTTACCCCTGCACACAATTTTTGCTAAAACAATTTGGAGCTCTTGTGGGTTTTACTGTTAGAGAATTTCACTTGTTAGACAAGGTATAAAAAAATCTTAAATATATGTGCTCATGTGCTTAGGTTTGAACATTCTAAAAGATACCTAATATATTGTGGATTCTTTTTTCTCTTACCTCCCTTCAGAACATGTTTGCCTAGGGGCTTAATGAGGGTATCGAATGGAACAAATCACTTAAAAATATGTAATTTCAAAGCATAAATTAAAAATCCATGTATGTTTAAATTATAATTAGATCTTAGCGACAATCTGACCCAGCATGTCTCAAAGCATGCTCTGAAGAATTAAGAGATGTTCTGTGAAGCCAGGGCTCAGTAGTCACATAGCTTTGGGAACCACCATATTCTCTAGAACCCCCTCCTGGAGGGTCACTGTAGATAGCAGAATGTCCAAAGCCCTGAGAAGTCCTGTAGTAAATAAACCTGGCTAATGTTTTAGAATCTAAGATTTTAATTATTTGATCCCTGAATTCCTTGTCCCACCTTTTTACCCTGTGTAACACCCACCCATTGATGCAGTCTGGGACTTGCTGGCTTCACGGATGAGGCAGTGGTGAGCGCTGGAGAGGATATTAAGAAATGGCAGTTACAGGGCCTGCATCCGTCCTCTTTGTACTCTGTAGTCCCCTGGGCATGGAAGCTTGTCTCTGACATCACTGCTCTAGCATCTGTGAGACATGGGACACTTTGGTAAGTTTAGTTCATCGAAGCTCCAACCTTTGACAAAATAAGCGTTAAAAAAAATGACCTCATGATTCAAGCTGCAGAAAATTAGTAGGAAAGCACCAGTAGCTCTTTGTGTTTGTCTCAGTAAACCTATGGAAATTCTGCCTGATTAAGTTTTTAAAACATGTGAAGCATTCATCAAAAGGCAGAAAGGTGTTTTTTGGAAAAGAAATAAACAGATTAATTTTAAACCGTTTAACCCTGAGTTATAATGATGAAAAATCAAGATGAATTGTCAATTTTAGTTTTTGTATGTATTTGAAGTAACACAAAATATATTTTACATATTTTTTTTACATGTAAGTGTTCTTCATAGATATTACGAAACACAGATTACTAAACCAGGCTATGAAAATCGTAGAAATCTGGATTAATCAATTTTTGCTATGTGGTCTCAGTGTGTTACAAATCAGTAAGAAAAGGAAAACTGCTGCGTTTTGTTGTTAATTCCCCAAAGTTATTGAAAAGAAGTAAAAATTCAACATCAACCTAATATTAGAGCATTCGGAATCTTAATTCTAAAATTATGAAACCATAAAAAGAAGAGCATTCTTAAAAATGGCCTCGAGACCTGATTTTTGTTCTGTGTCCAGTCTAACTTCATTCCATTTCAGCATGCAGGCTGAGCGCTGAAGAGTTGTCGCCACCTGAGAGCGGGTGGCATCTGCCTTCCCGTTGCCATGCCAACTCCGGGCTACAAACGGAGGGATTTCCCCTTTTCCCAGCCTCCCTCCAACGTGGGAGAGACGCTCTCCTACCTCAGGCCGAGCACTGTTTCTGTTACAATGGGTTCCTTTCCTCCACTTTTGTGTGAGAAAAGAAAGCTCGAGATGCAATTCCTTGTCCTTTAAAACATTTTTTTTAATTTTGTTTTCTCACTGTTCTTACTGACGTCTTTGTGTGCTGCCCTGGCTGGGATCCCACTGCATTTGCATGGCAACCAGGAAATCAGTCACTCGGAGTCGCCATGGTAACCAGAGGGGGAGGGGAGGAGAAGTCCGTTTTGTCACAGTCAGGCTGTGTCGCTTCCTGGAAGCCTACAGAATTTTTAGACAGGTCATTATGAAAACAACAACAACAAACAACGCCTGTTGGCATCGAGACAGGCCCGTGTGCTGGCATCAGCAAGGCCCCAGCAGCCTGCGAGGGGGACAGGGGGCGTGTGGCAGACATGGCAGCGAGGGTGGGGCGGCGGCTTCTCCCCCGGGTGGCAGGGGGCTGACAGGGCGCCAGTCTGGAGAGGGAGGTCTGTGAGCAGGAGCACCAGCCTGACTTGCCAAATTCTGTCTGACGCTGCAGGCCTGCAAAGGAGGAGCAGGTAACCGGTGTTGTGTAAGGAGAGTGCCTCTGGGTTAGGGCGGGGGCGCAGCTCTACCCTTCTGGTAAGAGGAGCCGGGGCGGGCGGAAGTGGGCCTCAGGGTGCTGTCCCAAGAAAAGCGGAAGTGTCTGTTAAGTCATATTTCCTGTCACATCTGCTTCTGTAGGTAGTCACATTTCAAACTTAAAAAAAGAAAGTCATGTGAGGTTAACCAGTGAGATTATCTTTTGCAGGCATGCTAATTAGAATCCTCAGCGGTGCAGAACCCTCCACCTGTAGGCAGGTTACGGTTTACACATACAAGAGGGGCCCTGCACCCTCAGAACAGACTTAGCTCCTGGATTTATTTACTCTGACCTTTGCAGAGTCAAATTACTAGAGTCGATCACATTTCCAGCTTGAGTATAAAAAGTTACTATGTGATTATAAAAAGTTTTCTGATGGTAATAGTCTAATAGAATGGGACTTGGGAATATTACTCTATGAATGTAGATCTTTTTTTTTTTATTTTTGTAAAATGGGAAATAACTTCTCATCTTCCTTTTTTATAAACAGCAGAAGTTTACTCTTTTCCTCTTTTGGAGCTGAGAATTGGTTTCCTCCCCTCCTGCCTCCAAACTGCCCCTCCACTCTCTCATTTCCATCTGAGTAAATAGCTCCACCGTTCACCATTCACTTTGGAGTCTTCCTCGCTTACTCTCCTTCCTTCACATCCAATTCAGCTGCAAATTCTTATGGCTCTAGCTTCAAAATATATCCTGAATCCAGTCTCTTTTTACCACCTTTACTATCCATCATCCTAGTTCAAACCACCATCATTTTTCTAAATTCTAAAAGCCTCCGGATGGTTCTCCCACTTTCCATTTGGCTGCCTACATCCTGGTCTCCCAATGCCAATCCCAATCAGTTCATGTCATACCCCTGTTCAGACCATTTCCCACCCCATCCCTGTGGCTGTACATCACACCCAGAATACAACCATGACCCACAAAACTCTGGCAAATATAGCCCCGACTGCCACCCCATCCTCCTACCCAGTTTGTGCATTCTACTCTATCCATGCTGACCTCCTTGCTATTCCTGAACACATCAAGCATTCACTAGTCTCAGGGAAGAGTATGTTGCACTTGCTGAAATATCTCTTCCCTAGATATTAGGAGGCCACTTTCTCTCACTTCCTTCAAATCTCTGTCCGAATGTCATCTCCTACAGGAATACTTGTGTAATAGCCTGGGTCCTGGTAGGAAATAGAAGACACACAATTTTTAGGAGAATGAAGGTTCTCCTAAAGGAGAGGCTTGTGAGGGGTTAAGGAAAAACAACAGCAAGATCTGATGCCACACCTAGGCTTGAAGGGGTTAGTGCTGTAGGAGTGTAAAGAGAGCTGCAGTCCTGGAGAGCCCCATGAGGGAAGGAGCTGTGGTTATTGAGGAAGGAAACCAGGAACAGAGCAGAATGCTGAGGAATAAACACATTGACCTCACTTTCCACCCATTGGCCAAACACAGATGGAACACAGAGGCCAAAGGAGTCAGGGTAATGTAGTTTTGGGTACAATATAAGTTATTTATTGTTGCATAACAAATTATCCCCAAAACATAATGGCCTGAAGCAACAAACAGTCTCTTACAATTTCTGTGGGTCAGGAGTTTGGGATCAGTTTATCTTGATATTTTCAGCCCCTGGTCTCACTTGAGATTACAGTCAAAATGTCAGTTATTTGAAGGCTTGCCTGGGGTTGGAGGATCCATTTCCAAGGTGGCTCCCTTTCATGGCTGGCAAGTTGTTGCTGGTTGTTGGCAGGAGACCTAAGGATCCCCCCACTGTGGGCCACTCCACAGAGCTGCTTGAGTATCCTTACAACATGGCACCTGGCTTCCCCCAGAGTGAGTGATCGAAGAGGCCAAGGTGAAAGGCTACAGTGTTTTTATGACCTAGCCTTGAAAATCATACAGTGTCACCTCAGCCACATTCTATTAGTCACACAGATCAGTTCTGAGTCAATGTGGGAAGAGATCACACGAGGTATGAATAGCAGGAACCAAGAATAATAGAGGGCCACCTAGGTGACACAATGGGCACAGAGCAAAGCAAAGAAAAAGAATTAATTGAAAAGGGTGAGGGAAGGAGTGGGAATCAGAGAAGAACCAGCACCCTTCCTTCACCATTCTACTTAAAATATTGTGTACATTCCTGCCACCCTGATCCCCTTCATTCTGTTTTATTTATCTTCACAAAACTTAATGCTACCTGACATATATTTATCTGTTAACTATTTTATTTTTGGATTTCCCCAAGATCACTAAACTCCATGAGTAAGAAACTTAGGATATTTTGTTTCTTGCTGGCACCTATTAAAAGCTTCCAATAAATAATTGTGTATTTGAATGTGTAAGTTAAACCCAAATTTAGATAAAAAGTAAATGCTTTTACATGATCAATTTCAGTAATATCTGTACCCTTTTTAAACCAAAAGGTTACCTCTCCCCCTCCCCCAAGAATAATACTGCTCAATAAATTAGAATTTTGCTTACAGGAGCTTTGCAAACAACATAGTTGCCTCTTGGTCCTTTTTCCCCCTCTGGCTTCTGTTATTTTTATTTGGCTGTTCTTTTGAGATTTTATTTTTGCTTTTTGTTTTTTTCTCCCCCTTAATTTTAGAAGCAAGTTTTCATAATTCTCTCTTAAAATAAATTAAATTGCCTCTTGTTTATGTGGCTCTCATTTGTGTTCTCTTTTCAGAGATCTTATTTAAAAAATAGCTGTCGAGAAAAATAAACCCTTTCTTCCTAATCTTCTCCTTTATTCATCTTCTGTTTATTTCTGAAATCTGCCAAGGGCCCCTGCAAACATTTCTTGTCTTCTGTGGTACATGTGGGGCTAAAAATATTGCTGACCTATGGTTACTGATGGTCAGAGGAAGAGAAAAGGACCTCAAGCAGAAAAACATTTCTTCTGGGCACTGGGAAAAGTAAACAATGTTATCCCAATGGATTGATTATAAGAAGGAGGAACATCCACATTCAAATCTGGAGTGGGTGGAAGGATGATATTTCTCCTCCAGAGAATGCATTATAAATCAACACCTTTCTAGATACCATGTAGGAGAAACCAGTCCCTTATGTTATGAAGCAGTTTCCCTTGGAGTAGGGTAGACGCTCTCATTGTCAGAAAGACATAACTTGATGCCACATATTCATTTCTATCATTTCACACAAAGTCTATGTAGAAGTCTTCATCATAAACCCTTTGGACAATGAGACTGCCCAAGTTTTACTCTCCATACCAGAGCCAGCAGCTTTTGACTCTTATTGATGCTAAACCTAATCATTTACTTAGAAATAGTGAGTTTGTTAGTCTTGTGAAGTTCATTCATTTAACAAAGATTTAATGAGTGCTTACTGTGTACCAGGTACCATCAAGACCCCGGATAATCAAGATAAGCACATAGTTATCTTCCTAGAAATTTAAGCCTAGAAAAGTGTTTTTACTTTCCCATCTGATGATTGTCATAGACAGTGGGTCTTTGAAGATTTTCCTTAAACTATATTCCAGAGAATAAAATGGGAATCTGTCTCACTGATAATTAGATTAAGCAACTCCATTCATTCTAAACACTTTAATTTCTTCCTTGAAATCTTATTTTTCTCTAGTGCTATGTTAGCTATGGGCACGAACAACTTTTTTCTCTCTCGACTATATTAATTGTTATTGCTACCATCTTCTTCAGATATAAAACCATTGGTGTGTGTAATCCTTAAATAAGGATGCAGGTGATACAGTTTTCCCACTCGTATCAGCTTTGTACCAGGTGTGTTTATAGGATTTTGTCAGGGTTTATTTAGTCATATTTATGCTGTCAATTTTCAGTTAATACAAATCTACTTTCTAGATGCAAAAATTGGGGGATGAGAGTGAGGCATGTACATATTTTAATAGTGAACAAATTGCTTGGCTGTGATCTGGGTGAATTTCAGTATTCTGAATGGGAAGAGAATCAATAATAATAATGGGTCTTGGGCATGTAACCCACTCTTGTCATTTGAAAAAAAAACAAATGACAATGTATAATTAACAAATTTGCTGTACTAACAAGATACTATAGGATTTATTCATCTTTTAAAAATGACAGATCTACATATTTTTGGCTTATAGTCTTCCTCCTAAGATGAATCTCTGTACCATACTTGTCATGCTTTTGCCTTTATTCACATACAAGGAATATTTATTGCACACCTACTATGTCCTATACACTGAGCACTGTGCAAGGTGCTAGAGATACTGAGTAAGACATTTCCTGTGTATCCTAGGAGTTCATATATGGTAGAAGATAAAGAAAGGTAAGCACACAGTGAAATACAATGTGATAAGAGCTATAACCATGATAAATGAGTGATGATTTTTGGAGGAGGGGATCCCTAACCCAGTGGTTTTCTTTTAGAAAACTGCGCAAGTAAAAAGAGTATTATAATTTGCTAAGGAATCTTATTTATAGATTATTTTTGCCAAGTCAATAATTTGAGACTTCCAGATTTACTAAATACCACAATTCTTCTCTGTTGAAATTTCCCTGTGTGATCATACAAGTAATAGTAAAAGAATATTGAATAATTTCTTACCAAAGTAACTGAAATCATTTTAGCAACATTTCATAGGAAGTTATATGAAATGTTTTGCATTACTGAACATGTACTTTCAAAGTTCACAGATTTGCAAGAAGAGCAATCAATTGACAACACTTTCCTTTATAAGAGGAACATATGGAGTGGGACTTCATTATCATCTAATAAAGAATGGATTTGTCCTATTGGTTTAATATTATTACTTGGTTGGTAACTTCAAGGTCTTTCCTTTTTTAAAATCAGTGTCTCGTTTTCCTCCTTGCCACATCCTCTTCTCATTTTTTGATTTCTTTCTTTCTTTTTTTAGACAGGGTCTCAAGGTCTCTGTCGCCCAGGCTGAAATGCAGTAGCCTGGTGATCATAGCTCATTGCAGCCTTGAACTCCTGGGCTCAAGTGATCCTCCTGCCTCCCCAGTGCTGGGAATACAGGTGTGCACCACCATGCCTTACTCAATCTTTTTTATTTTTTTGTAGAGACAGGGTCTCACTATATTGCCCAGGCTGGCCTTGAACTCCTGACCTCAAGCAATCCTCCCACCTCAGCCTCCTAAAGTGCTGGGATTACAGGTATGAGCAACTATGCTCAGTCTCACTTTTTTTTTATTTCTGATGATGTTTTTGGTAATATTTTAAGCGGTGTTGGTGATTACGTGCTCATTGTCTTAGAATTTTAGCTGATTTCATAAAATTTATGTTCTTGTATTTTCAAAATGGTCAGCAGTACTCATAACTCTCTTCCACTGGCCCTAATTGTTGAGATTCAGTTAAAGTTAACAAACATGTCCTGAGCATGTGCAACAAATACGCCAGGTGCTGTGCAGGGTGCTGTATATGTAGAGATGTGAGACCTAGCCTTTGCCTTCTGGGAGTGGTCAGTCTAGTATTAGTCTCTAGTGGACTCTGATAGAAGAGACACATTCACCAGCCAACATTTAACATCACAATTCCCTCCTCAACTCCTGTGGTTCTATTTCTGAAATTCTATCACAGGAAAATTGAAAATGAGAGTCTTAAAACTTAGGTGAACAATCGAGCTGAGGGAACCAAGGAAGGTCATAAGTAAATTTATGAAAACCCTTAACTGTAGGGAAATCAATAAAGACACAATGACAAAATGCCTTCAGATATCTCTTTTAATTCTCCAACCTCTTTTGCCAACCTATTTACTGTCAAAATAGATCACACTGTCTGGTCTACATTTTTGGCACAGAAAAATTAAGTGTTGCGTTTCTGCCTACTTGAAAATTATTGGCATTGTTATGGTATAGCCTTTCTTTCAAGACACTTCAAAATGATTTACTTGTGTGATATTAATCTCACTGATTCGTATCCTTTAATTCTGACATTCTTTTTAAAGGATTGTTTTTCCAAGGCTTTGCTAGTGCACAATGTTCTCTAACCTCTGTCACACTTCGTTGCTGACTCCCTCTTCTTGATCCTTTTGCTTGTTTCCTGTTGTCCCTAAATTTCTGTATTGATCTTCAGGGATTTTTTAGAGGAGACAAGTTCTATTCTGTAGAATTACTGTTTCTGTTTTTATGGAAATAATGCATTTGGTTTAAACGTCATCTGACCCCAGTCAATAGCCCAGCTCCAGATTCTCCTGGTGGAGGTAGGGTTTGGAACGTATTTTATTTATTTATTTTTGAGACAGGTTCTCACTCTGTTGCTCAGGCTGATCTTGAACTCCTGGGCTCAAGCAATCGTCCTGCCTCAGCCTCTTGAGTATTTGGGACTACAGGCGCGTGCCACCATGCCCCCACAGGAACGTTTTCTGCATGTGGGAAGACCAGACCTTCAGTCACATAGCAGGCAGTCCCTGCTTGGGGAGTTGTGGCGTGAGTTCGCACATTAGCCTGGTCAAACTCCCTCTGGGCATGACCGTTTGAATCCACATCCAGGCTTCCATGGCTCTTTCTTCCCTACTTCTAGCTCTGGTTCTGCCTCCCTGCTTATCTCCTGCCTTCTCCCTGCTGTGTCCTTCTGTGCCCCTTGCCCTCTTCTGCAAGATCCAATGCTCATGGTCAGCGCTCCTCCAGTTCCCCCCACCCCAACTTCCCTCTACCCTTGGCCTCCTCACCCCTCCCCTTCCTCTCCCCACCATCACTTAGATTTATTTTCTCATGGGGTGTTAGGAAAGCAAGTTTCTTGAACTCGTTCTTTGCTGAAAATTTCCCCAGGGATGTATGTATGCAACACATGCACATATACATAGATGTGTGACATTTCAGGCAATATCAGACAAGAATCTGGGGGGCTTCACACTACTCCATTTAATCCCCTAGTTAGCCCTGCCCAGAGCAAAGGGACAGGAGAATAAGGGTCCAACACTTCTTTCTGAAGGAAGAGTTGGCTGTCATTCTTCCTGTCCCTTGTCCTACTAGCTTTTGTGCTGGGCCATGAGACAGAGATTGGAATTTTTCCTTAGTGAAAGCCACTCTCTCTCAAGAAAGATTAGTTCTGCCCACCCTACCCTCTGACTCTCTTTAAACCAAATATGATTCAGTCTTCTTGGCTCCTAACAGCTGAGGGTTGGCTCGGATGTCTGTGGGGAGGGAATGACCCTGTGACACATAGATCAGATTGTGATTATGCCTTTTAGAAGAACTCTTTAAAGGGGCTTCTATTGCCTTTAACTGATCCAAGAAATGCCTGAAATTCTGTTTTTTTCTTTGATAAAATAATAGCTCAATAATTCACTTATTCTTGATTACTATTCACCCTAACAATTAAGCCATTAAATGTATCATCGGTATATGAGTGGACACGGTTTATTACTACATGAATTCACCCTCTTGTTCCCATTCCACTCTTCCTCCTTCCCTGCAGCCCACATATGCACCCCAGAGGTGGCTTTGCTGGCACAGTTGATGGCTCCTTTCTGATATAATAGGATGAGAAAAGGGAGAGAGACCCAAAACTGAGACATGAAAGGAAAAGTAGGGAGGGCTTAGCCAGAGAAGGCAAGTCAATTGAAATTGCCTAGCTGGGCATGGCAGGGGAGGAGAGAATAAGAGATGAACAGTATTGCAAAGAGATTAGAGAGAGAGAGTGTGGGGATTTGGAATCTGAGATGCTCTGGGACAGTGGTGAGGTGGCCAAGATTGGAGAGTGCAGAAGGGGATGTGACAAATGTTTTTGGTTTATACATTGATCATTTTACACTTCCTATAGAGATGCAAGTAAAAGAATAGCTTTCTTTTGCATTTTCCGTTTCTTTTAAAAATTTACTTAAGCTACTTTTTGTTGCCAGACTATGCTCCTTTATAAGCAATTTAGTGCAGAAATGGAACCAGGAGTTGTCCCAGAACTTTTTAGAGTTGCCCATATAACAAATATTCAGAATTTGGTGTGCACATACCATGGTTTTCTGCAGACAATTTGCAAAAAAAAATAGAGGGATTATTGTTTCTTACCCCATGACCAACTTCTCATTTTAGAGCCTCCTTTTTCTCCCCTCCCCAGGCACCCAAAGGAATACAAAAGCAGTTTTGGAATTTCTGCCAGTGATGCCTTTTCATTATACAAACATCTATTAACTACCTGCTATGTGATAAGCGAAGATGAATAGAACATGGCCCTCACCTTGAGAGGCCCAAATGCTAATAGGTGAGATGCGCTGCTAACAAATCATGAAAACCATGCAATTAGTGCTGAAATGGAGGTAGAGGTTCTGTGAGTTTTATGTGTGCTCACAGAGGAGGAAACACTGGCTCTGCTTACGTGGTCTGGGAAGGCTCCTGAGAAAAGCTGTGTCTTAAAGGGTAAGTAGGGGGTTACTGCCAGACAAGATGGAGGAAGGGATAGGGCATTTTCTGGCAGCAGGAATAGCATGGTCAAGATGCAGAGGAGAAAAGAGCACAGCCCCATCAGGACCCTGCAATGAAGGTGGGCGGGAGATTGCAGCAGGCAGTAAAATGAGAGTGTAGATGGGTGCCATCTCAGAAGGCTCTGTATGCAGAGGAACGAAGGCCTGTATCCGGTGAGCAACTGAAGAGTTAAAACAGGGCAGTGATACAATCAACTCTTCACTTTAGAAATGTACTTCTGGTGGGGGTGGCTTAGAAGAGAGACTGGACTTAGGAGGACCAAGTAGGGAATATTGTAGTCATATAGGAAAAATGGAAACATTTATGAAAAAAAGTGGCAGGGGAACAGAGAGGAGGGGTTCAGGCAAAGAGATAGTTTGGTGGTAGGAATGAAAGGATGAGGAAGTTTAGTGAAAAGGTTCTGGGATTATTCTGATATTCCTGCTGTTTGTATTCCTTATTAAATAGAATGGAGAATACAGAAAGAGGAACAGGAATGGGACATTGACGTGCACAAAAACAACAAAAATAAAAAAAAAAAAAAGAAAGAGGAACAGGCTTTGAATAAAGGTAATGCATATAATTTGGGGGCTATTAAATGTAAGAACTCCAGGGAACATCCAGCTAGAATGCTCAGTGCAAGAGAGACATCAGGCCAAATTATGTCCTCTATTACCACCAACCTCCTCTACTGGTAAATGTAAGAGACACAAGGTACTAATGCCTGCAAGTAGGGCCACTGATGAATGTTAGTTTACAGACTTTTGTTTTATGCACTGATAAAGTGTGTCTAGGATAAGCTCATGGTTAGTAATTGATGCATGAATTGTTAATGGTGCGATGTCATTTCTCCTAAGATATGAACACTTTGCAGATTTAGTGTGAGTACCTATAGTGTTAAAAGCTCTAAACTGGATTAATCTTCTCTCTTGGCCAATCCTCACCCCCACACTTTACTTTTCTCTCCTGAAAAGAGTCTTTTAGGACCAGTTGAAAGCAATAAGTTATTAATGACAGGTAGAGAAAGATCTTCAAATCCAGTTTTTAGCTTTGAAGAGAGTTTTATTGGCACCTCCCAGCAATGGCCAGATTCACCTACTGTGAGGGCCAGAGACTGAAGAACTGATCAGAAGGCATCAGCCCAAATTCCTAGCCATTTTATCATTTGAAAGAGGTTTTCCTAGGTAGGCTTAAATATAAGTACCAACCATTCTGATGGTTGAGACTGAGGCTGGGGGAGTGGGGAGGGGAGGGAGGAGAGAAAGAGAGAGAGAGAGAGAGAGAGAGAGAGATTTTCTAAAAGAGATCTACAGTATTTGAATCTAGAGTTAATGTCAGAATCCACTGGTCTAAAATTAACCAAAAACTTGTTTCCATAATCTTTCCAACGATTAATAACATGCTTCTCATTTTTCTTCAACTTGGCATCATGTATATGCAAATTTACATTTAAAAGCTCGTGATAACCATTGGCACCAGGATTCCTGATTTGGAGATAACTCACATGTTGTTGGCTCTATGACCAATCCTCTTTCACTACTGTAATTGTATTTGCTGATGGTTCAAATGTAGTTCCTCATTTTAAATCTTGAAACAACCCATTTTGTAATTTTCAGGTGCTAGTGAGTTATTATAACATCTGGGTTCTTTTTGATGAACAATTTCCAGGAAAAAATAAGCAAACTCTGGTCCTGGAACATGAAATCAAATCAAATGGTATCCTGGGACTGTCTCAGAACATTTCATAGAAATTAAATTCTGTACCTTCCAGGTTAATGTGCTGTGGTCCCCAAGGTGTGTTAGCAAGGCTCACCTGCTGAGTTACTCTGCGTCAGCCCTAGATTTCTAATGTTCCCTGTCTGTTTACTTGCTGGAGGATTAGGGCAAGACTGGATTAAAAAGGTAGAGGTGGGGAATTAACCCTGTTTCCTGGGAAGATTTGCTTTCCAGGCACTGATTCCTAAGGAGAAATTTTTTAACTCAACAGTGTTGCCTGGACACTAGAACAAGGATTCCCCTGCCCCCATCCTGTGTTTAATCTGTAGCTTCTCCAAAGTAACTTGTGTTGGTATTGGAGGGGAGAATGACTCACAAATGGAATAAATCATTAAGAGCATCAAGACTTAGTCATGACCGTGCTATAAGTGAGGAGTCGGAAAACCAAGTACTGGTCCTGGTCTGGCTGCTGACTGCCCAAGTCACTTGCTGTCTCTGAGCTCCAATGTCCTCTAAAAATAGTAAGAGCAAATATGTGTTGAGTACTTCCTATGCTCGTGGAACTATTATTAGCATTTTTTGTACCATCTCATTTAATCCTCAGATTTCCACTGTGGAGAATGACTATAATCATCTCCATTTGGTAGATGGGGAAATTGAGGCACATAGAAGTTAAGTAATTTGCCCAAGTTCATACAGTCAGTAATGGCAGCTTGGATTCAAACTCTGACAGACAGACTGCCTGCAATCTCTACCCTTATCCATGACACTACACTACCTCCTAAAGTGAAGGGAAGGGACTGGAGGACCCTGAGGGTCCTTTCAGCCCTACCAGTGTGTGTAGGGTGGGGGAGGCAGGCCTTCAGTTTCTGGGTTGCAAAATGCAGTGTCTAGCGCCACCTCATTCTTTCCCATCTGTGAGAATCTTGGGGGAGTATGTCTTTACCATTAGGCCTCTAAGCTAGCATTGCGGGACTTGGTTTAGTTCCTGTGCCCCGCAAGAATACTTATCAGGGTCATTCTTTTCTGAGCATGTGGGTTAAGTAAGATCTCAGTGGTAGTGGGACCTTGGAGAAATGAAGCATCTGGAATGTTGGCCACAGAGAAAAATGCTGCAGTGAGAGGCTGCAAGCTGCAAGCAAGCTCTCAGCTAGCTGACTTGATAGGGACCGCGGTAAATCAGGAGGAATAGTTGAGGCTGGTGCTGGATCTCAGGGCCAGAACCCGGCCAGGGGCTGTTGGCCCAAAAGAACAGCAGCAGCAGCAGCAGCAAGAACAGCAAGAACAGCAGACCAAGTCCAGGCTGAGAAAGCAGGCTGTGAGCCAGGAAGGGGCCGACTGAGCGGTCTGTGGGGGCTGTGGCAGTGGTGAGGGTGGGGGATGAGAAAGGGAAGGAAGGAACAGACAGCATCGGAGGGACTTGAACAAAGGGGTAGAGGGGATTATAGTCAAATCACTGTCAGCAGCCCAGGAGCAGATAAAACCACTGGAGTAAGCCCTCAAATGGAAATGAGAGGGAAAAGAAGCAAGCTGCTAACAGCTACCAAGAAGAGGAGGAAGTGGGAGATGCGCTGCTTCCTGTAGAAAGAACGTTGATTGAAGACAAAGCTGGGTGGGGACTAGTCCCTGGGCTGCAGCCGCCGCCGCTGCTGCTACACATACACACAACGCTGCCGCCGTGCTCCTTGGGCAACTCCTACTACTGCTGGGCTGGGCTGGGCTGCGCCGGAGCTCGCCTGCACGGATCGGCTCTAGAGAGAGGGGAAAAGCCACTCTCCTCTGACCAAGCCTCAGGAGCTAAGGTAAAGGAAACATTTTCCATGTTACGCCTTTTAATTCAGAAAGATGACCATTGCCTGTGGTTTTAGGGGTTGATTTCTAAGAGAAGATAGGGACGTGGCTTACAGGATTGGGAGAAATGATTAGGATGGGTTCTTGTGGAAGGGTTTTTGCAAATGACCAAATTTATGGCACATTTGCTTTTTAAAAATTCAGTGCTTAGCTTTGATGACTCGCCAGGACAACACGCTAAATGCAGGAAGCTGTTTGCATAGTTCTCTTGGAAGAAAACCAGAGCTGAGTCCAAATCCATTAGGGCTATGAAGCTGTGATCTAATCATCAGAGTGTTGCAGTTCCCTGGTTTTAGGGGTGTAAGTGTAAAATATTAATTGCATTCTTTCTTACACATTGCACTGAGGTGTCTCCTGGTTTGCAACATAAAGGCTGTAATTTGGCTTTTAGGGGGATTAAATCCTTTTGTACTCAGATTTTGCCAACAAAGGCTTGAATTGCGTATTTGAGGGGCAGTATTTACCATTAAAAAACAGTATCTTCCTCCCTCAGCTCTGTGCAGCTGCTTTCAGGATAACCTCAGAAACAGCTACCATTTGCCAGTAGGTCTTATCCTAAAGTTGCATCCTCTTTCAAAGGAGCGTGGCGGGTTTAGGAACGGTAACTTGTCCAGAACCAGATACTGATGTATATGTGGGTTTTGTTTAAATGGATTTTATTTATCTCTAGGTCAAGGAGGATGTTAACCTCGGTAAGGGACAAAATATAAAAGTGTAGCTGGGTGTTTCCTTACCTGTATGTAAATACTGTAGATAGACTGAAGTAGTAAAATCAGAACATGATTTTTATTCTTCGATTTTTCTTGAGCAATGGGTGTTCTTAATAAGATCCCGGGACCATGACTTGTTCATATTTATGAATGATATGTAAAAGTGCAATAAATAGGTCTAACGGATTAGAACCGAGATTGGGAGATTCCTTTGACAGGATATGTAGGAGAAAGAGTTTAATACCCTAGTGTAGCATGATTTTAAAAATTAAGCTTTTTATCTTCAACAGAAAGTACAGTTAAGCATATATAGTCATTGATAAAGCCTTTTTCATGAGTTTTTATAATGAAAGGGGATAGTTTTTCGAAAGAAAGAGAAAAAAACTGCTTATAGTGGAGTAAAAATAATACAAATGTCATATTTTGACACTCATAAATTTTTAAAATACAGGTTTTTTAAACGCCATCTCTGCCAGCTGAGAGTATATGTATATACCTCCTCGTTTATCACCACTCTCAGTTGTGAAGAGCTATAGAGTTTTTTTTAATGCTATCTTTATGAAATTGACTTGGCTTCTGAAAATGTGTGGGGTAGCAGCACATTTTCAGAGCTAGGAAGCCTTTATAGATACTAAAGAAAAAAATGTCTGTTTCTCTGTGGTTATTCTCGTTAAAGTAAACCTGCACCATGACAAAGTATTGCTGGTGTGGAAACCATGAAGCTCCTCTGAAGGATTCATTGAATTTAATCAAACCTGTGGGCAAAACAAGTCATGCTAAGCCTTCCACAGTTCCACTTCCTATTTGCATCCGAAAGTAAAATATGTAAAGATAATCTTCCCAGAGAGGAGACCTAGAGTAGATCTTCCCTAGAATGCCCCTGATGGAGTTCTATGATCAAGCTGCATGTTATTAAATGAAGAAAAAGTTGAGCATCTGGGCTGTATGAATGAGGACAGGGCTTACTCTTTGGTGCTTAACTCATCTAAGCTGTATTCAGTAGATAATGCCAACACCCTGCTTTGTTTGGGGATGTGTAGACGATCTGTGTTACTCCTCTGCGTGTGTTTCATACAAGAGTAAGAAAATGAAACCTTGCCCAATAGGCGTAGTAGAGTCAAGAGGGTCCCCTGCTATCTTTCTGAAAACATCTAAGAGGTGCCTATTTTCTGCACAGCACAAAACATTTTCTTGATTGTTAAATTCCAGCTTTAAGCAGAACATTAGTGAGTAACAACAGATTAGTAACTATGGTGGTAGAGTGTTTAGGAAGAAGATGAATATGCTCCTACGCTGCAAAATGAGACTAGTTCCACTTATTCTGGCCATATGGAATATTGAAAGACATAATGCTTTTGCTCAGGATATTCAGTGGCTTTTGAGGGAGATGACCAACACTGAAATTTTAATTGTATGGTTTTTTTTTCCTGCCATATGGCCAGTGGCTGAATGGAAACATGACTCCATTATTTCATGGCCAGCCCTGGATCTCATATGGTGGGCATGTGGTGAATGTGTTTGGTTGACTGACTTTTTTAGCCTACTTCAAAAGACAGGCCCAACTTTTAAGTCTGAAAGCTGTATAGTCAAAGTAGAAAGCCTGTTCATGAAAGATTGCTGTGGGAGAAGAAAAGAACACCATGGAGTGAAAAGAACACAGGCTTTGGAGCCGGGCAGATCTGTCTTTGGATCCTACCATTGGTTCTTACTACTTGACCTGGAACATTAGCTTATGAACCTTAGTTCCTTCATTGTAAAGAAGGGTGAGTAGTACATAATAAGGCTTTGTTTTTGCTTTTATGTGTGGATGAGTGAGCGCCTGCTATACAGAAGGTACTCAAATGCCATTTTGTTTTTGGTGGTGGTGGCATAAGGAAGAGTTAATGTATTCTTGACCTTTGCCACTGCCTCAAAGGTTTAAGGAGACTTCTTTATTATGATAAAATATACATAAAATAAAATTGCCCATTTTAACCATTTTTAAGTATACAGTTCTGTGGTATTACGTATATTCACATTGTTGTGCTACCGTCACCACCATCCATCCACAGAACTCTTTTTATCTTTTGAAACAGAAACTCTGTGCCTACCAAACAACTCCCCATCCCCGCTTCTTCCAGCCCCTAGCAATCACTGTTTCTGTCTACACATTGGACTAAGTACCTCATGTAAGTGGAATCATACAGTATTTGTCCTTTGGTGACTGGCATAATTTGCTTAGCATAATGTCTTTAAGATTCATCCATGTTGTAGCATGTGTTAGAATTTCCTCTTTTTTAAGGCTGAATAATAATTCCATTATATGTATGTACCACACTTTATTTGTCCTTTGATAGACACTCGGGCCACCTTTGGCTATTGTGAATAATGCTGCCGTGAACAAGGGTATACAAATATCTGTTAGAGTCCCTGCTTTCGCTTCTTTTGGGTACCCAGAAGTGGAATTGCTGGAACATAGTAATTATATGTTTAATTTTTTGAGGAGCTGCCATTCTGTTTTCCACAGCAGCTGTACCATTTTACATTCCCACTAGCAGTGAGCAAGGGTTCCAATTTTTCCACATCCTCACCAATCCTTACTTTCTGGGGTTTTTTTGTTTGTTTTTAATAACAGCATCCTAAGTGGTATCTCCTTGTGGTTTTGATTTGCATTTCCCTAACGATTAGTGATATTGAGCATCTTTTCTTGTGCTTATTGACCATTTGTATATCTTCTTTGGAGAAACGTCTGTTCAAGTTCTTTGCCGATGTTTAATCAGATTGTTATTGAGGAGACATTTTAAAATGGTGGGATCTCTTAACATAATGTATCATTAGATTGTGATGATAGTATTTGTATTTAATCTCCTGTGTACAACAGTATTATCCCTGCCCAAATTAAATACTTCTCTTGAAAGTAACTTTTAAAATCAAAGGACAGAGTAAGAAAATATGTGTAGCTCCTGCTAATTGGTGATGTCAAGAACCTGGCAGTGAAATTCAAATCTTTCTTGTAGACAGTTACACAAGTGACCTCGCTGGTTAAGTCATGGACCAGCCTACTACCAAGGAAGCACTGGAAGGCATTGCCTCAGTGCCTCTCTGGTTCCCACTCATGAGCTGAAGTTTCTCAGGATGAGAAAAATACTCAGTAGGTAGCAGAGTCAGAAAAAGAGAGGAGAAACTAAAATACTACAGTGCTCCTAAGCCTTTTATGATGGAGAGAATTAACCGGTGGAGAAGGGGCTGTAGTAGTTAAACAATACAATAGGTTTCTGAGACAAGTTTCTACTAATGGGATTCTAATCTAAGTTTCTTTCACATTTAAAAATAAAGAATCCTTCTGTTACATTTTCCACTACAGATTTCACACCTAATCCTCACACGGGTGAGACAGAATATGGACAGAGCCTAGGAAAGCTGGGCAGAAAGATTAGGGAGACTCTGTTGAATAGCAACAATAGCTGAGCTTTATGGTGTGGGTGCAGACATTGACCTTAAATGGTCTGAGAGCTCCTGAATGATTAATGTTAACTTTCTGTAATGTACTCTGTGCCTGTGTTGGGAGGGAGGTTGTGAGTAATGACTCCCAACTTTATTTAATTTGCAAATCTATTCATTCTAAAATGACTGGGAGAATCCAAGTGCCTGGCTTTACTAGATCTGGGTGGGAGAGCTGTGTTAAGACTTAGTCCTGGCTTGGGGGTGGCTCACACCTGTAAACCTAGCACTCTGGGAGGCTGAGGCGGGTGAATGGCTTGAGGTCAGGAGTTCGAGACCAGCCTGAGCAAGAGTGAGACCACTGTCTCTACTATAAATAGAAAGAAATTAGCCAAACAACTAAAAATAGAAAAAAGTTAGCTGGGCATGATGGAGCGTGCCTGTAGTCCCAGCTACTTGGGAGGCTGAGGCAGGAGGATTGCTTGAGCCCAGGAGTTTGAGGTTGCTGTGAGCTAGGCTGACGCACTCTAGCCCAGGCAACAGAGTGAGACTCTATCTCAAAAAAAAAAAAAAAAAAAAAGACTTACTCCTGCTGCCATTCCACCCCAAAGGTGATGGATATGTTAATTAGACTGATTTGGTTATCCCATAATATATACATGTCAAAATATCACATTGTACTCCATAAGTATATATAATTATTATTTATCAATTAAAAATACTCCCCCCCCCCAAAAAAAAAGACTTAGTCTCTGGCCTGGGACACACTAGAATGGTAGAGCTGAAAATGACCTGGGGACAACCCAGCCTATATCACCCCTCCATGATGGAGAATGCACAGGCCTGGGATTTAGTGTTTCACAGTTGATTAATGCCTCACCTCCCAATTCAAACTCCATTTCTCTTCCCTCCATATTGGGGCTAAGGTTTTATGTTTTGCCGCTTTCAAAATTGTAAGACCAAAATATTTTTTTTTAAAAAAGAGGGGACTGTTTAAATTTGATGCCCTATGTAAATACGGAGTTTCTGTCCAAATTTATTCAAGTGTAAAAGATGCCACTGTGGAACAGAGATTCAAATTTTCAGGTGAGAGTATTAGAGATATATGTGGTTCCTTAAAAACTCTTATGTCAAAGAAAACAAATTGTATTTAATGGGAGTCAGTGTTTAGGCACTCCCTAGAGAACTTTATTAAGCATTGAAAAAGAGGGAGCTTATTTCTCAAACTTTAATGATAATATGTTTCTTAGAAGTGGTACCATCCTGTCTTGAGATAAAACAGGATCAGCCCTTTTATCTCTTTTCAAATATGCGTAAACAGTCAAGCTCCTAGAAAAGGCTTTGAAAAGCCAAACCAGTCTCTTGGCCCCTTCCTGCCTGTCCCTGGCCTTCCCACCCCCCATCCTCGTTGTGGGGTGAGGCTCTCCCCCATCCTCATCCCTGGGCACCCAGCATTCAGAAGTTGGGGAGAGGGGCTGGAAACTGGGCTGATTGGTTCTACTCCAGATGTGTTGTATCTCAGCAGGGCCTTTGCTATTCTTTGAAAATCTTTTCCTTCTTTCTTTATTTCACTTTTCATACTCCCCTGAGCATTTTCAATGGAAACCATTCAACCCAAGTCCCCACTCCCTTTATTCATTGTAAGGGGCCTCACCTTCTCTTTTTCTGAGAAGGAATATATTACAGGCTTCCTCAACCTCATCCCTTACCACCTCGAAATTTCTCTCTGTCTTCATTTGTCTTAGTCCATTCAAACTGCTATAACAAATTACCATAGACTACGTAACTTATAAACAACAGAAATTTATTTCTTATAGTTCCGGAGGCTGGAAAGTCCAAGATCAAATGCTGGCAGATTTGATGTCTGATGAGGGCCTGTTCCTCATAGATGGAGCCTCCTGTGGGTCCTTACATGGCAGAAGGGGCCAGCTAGCTCCCTCAAGCCTCTTTTATAAGGGCACTAATCCCATTCATGAGGGCTCCATCCTTGTGACCTAATCACCTCCCAAAGGCCCCACATCCCAATATCATTGCATTGGGGATCAGGTTCCAACATACGAATTTTGAGGAACACAAACATTCAGACCATAGCATCATTCATTCTCTTCTTCCTTTCTAGGTCAAATTAGCATAACCTTTCCTTCAAGCCAAAAATAAACCCTCTACTTGGACTATATATCCCATTCCCTTTTATTTTCTAAGAGATCATGTTCTGACAATAGTTCTGTCTCTTTCCTACATATTTAGTTTCTTCTTATTGGTCCTTTCTCTTTGCTGGTAAACTTGCTTAGTGTTTCCATACATGCATAATGTAATTAAAAAATAAATAAAACAAACCTGCTCCCAACAAAGCTTCTCCTTGACTTTTGTAGGCTCTACTAACCTTGTTCTCCTCCAGCCTGTGTGAGAGCTCCAACTTCTCTACTAACTACAATTCCTACTCCCTAAATATTAGTGTTCTTAAAATTTGATTCTTTGTGCACTTAATTTCTCCCTCTCCCTTAATTAAATCCTTTCCTGTGATTTCAATCATAGTTGCTGTGTGGGTCAGTTCCAAAACTGATTCAGCACCCTGATATCTCATACGTGAGGTACCTCTCTTAGCTTGCACAGCAAACTGCCTGCAAATTCACCGGAACATCCAACCCGCTCAAATTTAAACTCACATATCCAAATCCATGCTCACCATCACCTTCCCCATGCCTCAAAACCAGCTCCTTGACTGATTTCATGACTATTAAAGACACCCCATTTTCTCAATCCCTTGATTACGGAAACTCAATTACACTATTTTGCTCACCGCACAACTGTAGTTGCAGTAAGTTGCATAGCCCTTTGCATTGTGAATGGAAAAACACCACAACACTGTCTATTCTTTTCCACATTGATAGCCAGTGTCTTAGTTCAGGCCCTCCTAACCTCCAGCTGGGCTGATTTGTTGTTTGTGTTCTTCTCTCTCCCTGGAATAACTTTCCTGCTTCTGCTTCCACACTTCATCCCTGAAGTCTTGATTCTCTGAATAGCCAAATTCCATCTGTCCTATAAGGCTCAGTTCAAATGCTACCTCTTTTATGAAGCCTTCCTTGGTTTCTTCCCTCCCCTCCCCCATAAGAAACAGTCTTTGCCTCCCCTAAAATCTTTTCTTCTTTCATCACAGCATTTAGCTCATTCTAGTGTCTATAATAGCAATCTGCATAGTTTTTTCTTTTGGCCACGTTGCAAGCTCTTTAAGGACAGTGGTCACATCTGGTTTCATCTTTGTTTTCTTTATACCACATGATGCAATTTGTTTATCATTCATTTATTTAATGAACTTTCTTGAGTGACTCATTTTTTTGATGCAGAGTGGGCTAGACATAGTACTTGTCCTCCAGGAGCTCACAGAGTACTGGGGAAAACACAAATTACGCGCAGTTAGTCTGTCCACAAGTCTTAACCGAATGTCTGCAGTGTGCCACGTGCTCATCAAGATGCCAGGGAGACTAGAATGAACAAAATAAGCCAGTTCTTTTGTTTTCTTGGAACTTACTTTCTAGTGTTGGGAGAGTCCCAAGAAACACATAAACCAGTGGTTTTTAGATCTAGCCGCGCATTAGAAATCACTGAGCGATACTTTGAAAAAATGTCTATGTCCCAGTCTCACCCCAGACTAATTAAATCAGAATCAGCTAGGGTTGGAACCCACTGACGGAAACAAATTATAGTAAAAGGGACTATCAGGTAGTGCTGAGGGCTGTGATGGATTAAAATAGAAGCAGGTTGAATGATAGAGACTATGCACATGAGGATGGTGGTAATGGGAAGTTCACTTTTGTTGGGTAATCCCCAGACGCCTTTCTGAAGAGGTGACGTTTGAGTTGACCCCTAAATAATGGTGAGGAGTCAGCCATGTGAAGATCTTTGGAGGACAGAGAAGGTTTCAAGCAGAAGGTACAGGTGGGTGGCTTTCTGAAATAAGGATGAGTTGAAATTTTAGGGAAAATGTGGCTGCCTTCACATACATGTACTATAATGTACAAAATATGTCTTTTCTCAACAGAAAGCAGCTTTTCAATTAAACTAGGTGAACTCCAAATTCAGAACACTTGGCTGCTCTATTGACCCATTGGTCTGTGTTGGATTTTGTTTAGATTAAATTGATTTACACCATCATGAAAATTACTCCATTTAATTATATTTTTTTCTACGCTGCAGTCAACACTACAATGCTTATTGTCTGAATTAAATACCATTCTTATTGTTTAAAATAACCTTACATACTTGATATTGTCTTTCAGATGAATCAAGAAGAGAAGGCAATGACTTCTGCCCTTAACTCTATTTTGGGGAACGAGGGAAAACCTCACAGAGCAATCATTAAAATCAGGCAGAGTAAAGCACTAACTCATTTGAATGAATGAAGATCAACATGTTTCAAGAATCAAGTTGAGAACTATCATTTGTTGATCATTCAGTTTGTCCTGGATGCTTTATATACATTATTGTTTTCAGCTAGTTTTAAAAATAACCCTATGAGACGAGGACAGTATTTTTCTATCAGGATACTTTTGGCTGCTGGTAACAGAATGCCCTACCAAAATGGCTTAAAAAATAGGAAATTCATCTCAAGAGCCCCTCAAAGGAGGGTAGCTCCAGAGTTAGTTATTTAGTTTAGTAGCTGGATAATGTCCTTAGCAACCTGAATTCTTTTTTTCCTTCCACTCTGACAGCCTCAGCAGGTTGATTGACACTCTCAGGCCAGCTCCCCTCACTGTGCGGAGATGGCTGCTACCATTTTGGAATTGCAGGCAGACCTCAGGATGTAGAGTCATAGTAGAGGGGCTAATGTCTTCTCATGTGGCTCTTTTTAAAGTTACAGAAAAACTGTCTCCAGTAGATTTCCCCTCCTGACTCACATGCCTTATGTATTAGTGACTAGGTAGACAGAACCACTGTGGTGGGCTAATTTGAGAGTTTCCTCCTGAGGCCATGGAGCAGTCCAGCCTCTGTGAAGAACGTGGTCACCAGACTCTAGAAAAAAGGGTCTGCTTCTATTAGCCTGGAAGAAGGGGTTAGTGGTTAGTGGGTAAGCAGTCAATAGAGCCCAACACCATGATTATTTCTATTTTATGAGTGAGGATATAAAGGCTATAAAGGTAAGATGTCTTACCCAAATCACATAGCTTTGAATTGAACAGAGTTTCCAAGAATTTCTCTTTGAGAAAAACAAGCACAAATGCAAAAATAAAAAAATGGTTCTTGTTGGTGGTGATGATCTAGGTAGGGTCAGAGGAAGAATTCTGGAGGAAAATGGAAGGGCTGAAGTGAGACAAAGAATAACCTTTTAAACAAAATATTCCAGAAAGAAATATACCAATTCTTATAAAGCAGTAAGAATGGCATTTAATTTAGATAACCAGCCCTGCATTTCTGCATTATAAAAAATATATATAATTAAATTGAGTTTTCCTGACTGGTCGTTTAAATCAATTTGGTCTATATAAACATCTACCCTGGGCCAAGTAATGAGCTAGAGATGCCAAGGGTTCTGCGCATGATGTCTGTCGAACTTAAATGAAAACCTTGGTTTTCTAGAGAGACATGTATTTTGTTGATTATAGCACCTGTGAGAGAAGAATGAATAATCTGTGCAGTTTCTGGTTATGAGTTATTTAGAAAATAGGTTTCTACTTTCCAGCTCTGGAGACGAAGTATACAGTTCCATGATGGTTGCATTTTCTTTGTGGCTCCGACTTTCTGCTTTGGTACTGTATTTCAGAGGCTACATATGTAAGGCAGTGATAGTGAAAAAGGGAACTTTCAGTGGAATTGCCATCATTGCAGTGTTTTGACTGCTTGTCTCGAAGGCGTATTTCTGTGCATTTTCATCATAACAGACTAAGCATTAATGGTAGGAGTACTTTTTCTGTAATAAATGACTGAGTGCCTCCTACTCTTAGATTTGCATTTTTAAACAGGAAAGTAAGTTAATTTCTAGGCTGTGCCAACAGAGCTCTGTTTAAAGAGTATTTATCTGATTTGTGCAGAACCATGTAAGAAAAATTTTGAAAAAATTTAAACAGGAAAAAAATTTATCATCTTAGAGGCTTTTTTTTTTTTTTTGGAGAACTGAATTGATCCTTTGCCATTTTTTTAAACCTCATGAATTATGGTTGTGTTTAGGTAATATCGTTGTGTATGGGCATTAAACCAGTACAGTAACAGTTTTATAATTTTTTTTCCTTTGGGGAAAAAGGTTGATATTGAATAGCTTTACCACTTTTTAAATTAAAATAAGAAAAATTTAAGTAAGAAAAGATGAAAATTCTTAGGCAAATAAAGGTCCAACTAGTTTCTTATTCTATGTCTTAAAATAATCCTAAAATATTACAGTGTAGAAAAATAATATTCTAAGACTTAACGCACAGGAGAGCATAGTAGTTAAAAGACATTCATTTGGAGTCAGAATCACTTGGGCAAGTTGCTTAAACTTTTTATGCCTCAGTTTCTTCATCTATACAATGAGAAATAATGATGATACCTACTTCACAAAATTGTTAGAAAATTATATAACACATGTAAAATGTTTATCATGGTGCCTGAATTATAGTAATTATTCAAGAAGTATAATTATTATCAATATAATTGTTACTGTTACAAGTCTGCAGTAGGGTATCTTTTTTTCTATCCAAAGGATTCTTACCAAATTCTGCAGAAGTGATTATTGTGGCCCAACATGAATCACAGGTGCTCAGACCTTGAAGAATCGCCTAAGGAAGCCTATTTCCCTGGGATAGTCAGATGTCTATATTTTGACTTAGTTCAGTGTTAGTCTCAGGTTTGCGCTATTTGTTCAGGAATCCATGTGCTTAGCCATAAATATTTCCAGTTTTCCTTTCCAACTCAAGATAGGCTTACACTTCCCAGGCTGCGTTGGTTAGGTGTGGCCATGCGCCTTGGCCAGTGAAACGTGAGCAGAAGTAATGTGCATCACTTCCAGGAAGAAGCTATCACCAGGATGTCGCACATTCCTTGGCAATCGGCAGTGTTTGAAGGACAGAAATGGTCTCTACACTTTTAAGCCTGGGTCCTACAAACAAGACAACACAAAGAAAGTTTCTCTCCCAGCCTGCAATGGACATGGAGTTAGAGTGAGAAATAAACTTTGCTGTCTTAAGCCAGAGATTTTTTAAGTTATAACCCAGCCTATACTGACTGAAATACTCTGGTTTTCCCTTCAAACTCTAGAGAAAATATATTGTATTGGTAACAATACAAAAAAATGTGTAGCAATTTGGAGATAGTAATTTTAAATGACTATTTTTTGTGTGTATATAATGTATGTTAGCCTCAAGTGATTTAGGTGAAATAGATTTATATAAATAATTTCCATTGAAATTTCTTTTAAAATAAGGTTTTTGTCTACCTAACAGAGAGGAAATCAACATTCTAAAATTACCAACATATGTGTTCTTTTTTTGGGGTGGGGGTGCTGTCGAGGGAGTCAACTGTGATACCACAGTCAGGACTCTGAATTTCAGGCCTGATATAATCACTGAGTAATGTTCCCTCTCGCTGAGAGCTTTACCCAGAATGGTACCTTGTGAAGCAAAGGAGCTTTCCGAGAGAACATGATAAACGGGGCCATGCCCATGGCATTTATCTCCAGTGAGAAAATGGTCTTCCCCAAGCCCTATTGTGATGTGCCAGTTATAAATAATGGTGCTCAGTAAACAGAAGGTCTTAAATAATAGTTATTGACTAAATAAATGAAAGTAGTCCACAGTTCTTCCAAATATCTGAACTCTTTCATGTTTGCATTTTTAAAATAAATGTCTTTATTTTGGATGTTGGTTTAGAAACATCTTGGTATGAAGACTTACATTTATTCTTTTGTAATACTTTATATGTGAACATGTACCCACAGATTTAGGCTACTTTATTTGATATTTTTCACTACAGATTTTATTTCACCTGATTATTTCATTTGGGTCTTTAAAACTACATTATGAAATACCT
The DNA here is from genome assembly GCF_000956105.1 of Propithecus coquereli. Taxonomy (NCBI): domain Eukaryota; kingdom Metazoa; phylum Chordata; class Mammalia; order Primates; family Indriidae; genus Propithecus; species Propithecus coquereli. The sequence continues at coordinate 6,110,769 of NW_012154507.1, read as the reverse complement.
TAATTATTTAAATTAGGAACAGATTAATTATCTCCAGTGTACAAACTCAAATTAATTTCATTATAAACCTGAGGTTTAAATTGATTAATCTTGGAGTGTTTAAGGAACAAAGTGGTTTTTTTTTTCACCCTTAAGGAGAAGGGCATATTCGATGTGATGGCTCTCTCTCTCCATTGTACCAGTTATGCTAATAGGCGCAAGAAATTTGCAAGAAAACTTTGGATGGATTTTATAAGCCAGCCAGAAACCTGTGTGTCTGGGGCTTCTAGGGGAACAATCTGTGAGTCATTTTAAAAAACAAACACACTCATAATCACAGTGCATGTTGTTACCATGGTAATTAGGCCTGTCGAGTTGGCTTGCTTATGTTCCTGCAAAGGGAAGAGGGGGAGAGAGAAACTGAGAATTCAGAGCTTTGACTGTCAGTTTCAATTTGCCTATTGCAGGAGAGAGTTAAAGGGTTTCTTGAGAATACACTGGCACAGTCATTTTGAGAGGGAAGTGAAGAAACTCTGGCATCCTGCCTTGGTTACAGAATATAAATTAGCCATATTATTGTTGGCTATTATGGTTCACAGGGGAGAAAAGGACCATTTGGCATGCTCTTGGGAGGAAGGGGGAAAATACTTTCTTTATCTGATATATGATTGCATATAAGTCTCTTGAGTTCAACCTCATGAATTGTCATGTGTGCCTGTGCACAAGGCTTTATCTAAAAGGCGCCAAATGCTGCTGGCATAACATTATTGCAGATTTAAATTATCCTCAGTGTATTCTAATATGGTTAGAGACCAGTTTTAATGAAGCCATTGTTTTGGATCTGATTTCCAAGTAGACCAGGTACTTTCTCTCTATTTTGTGGACTAGGTATGACTCCTTTATCTTGGATAGTCATCTTATAATGCAGACCCATGGGACACAAAGGAGACCAGGGAGCTTTTGTGAGCTCTGCCAAATCTGTTCCCACTCCAAGGGAAAATAAAATCAGAGCATATACTTGGTAGTTCTTGGGCCAGTGGAATGTAGGAGTGATCCATTATGATTCTATATGAAGAACAAACAGCACCCTTAAAGTACAGGTAGGAGTGCACTTATAAAGCTTTTTTTAGGCCTGTTTCTAAATTCACTTTCAGAAGCCTGTGTATCCTCTTAAATGGATAATTATAATATGTTGACTAAAGTTTTGTATAGCTCAACCAGATTTTAAAGCAGGTTTTATTTAGAATTGAAACAACTTTTCCTTATTAAAACTATTTTTCAAAAGGCTTGAAATAAAGTACCATGAGGTGTGATTAAAGTGTTATACAAACTCGGAGAGTTTCTTGTGCATGATATGTGCCCTGGCATGTGATATAATAACTGCTTTTAAACTATGGAATTCATTTTTCCTCTTATATGTGGAAAAAAGGCACATGTTGCCTAAACTTCATTCTGTGTTTAATTTATCTAGCATTAGTAAACAAAGCTTAACCTAAATTTTTTTCCTGATCATCAAAGTAATTTATGCTGATTATTGAAAATCTAGAAAATACTGAAAATTATAAATAAAAAATAAGAATAGCCCTGTCCCTTAATTCAATTCTTGGTTAAACTACACGTAACAGAGACCTGATTTCATAGTGGCTGACAGAAGGTAGAAGTTACCTTTCTTTAACATAACAATCCAGAGGTGGGTAGCCCAGGACTGGTAAGGTAGCCCTGCTCCACAAGATCACGGAGGGACCCAGGCTCCTTCTCTCATGTCGTTCCATCATTTCTGTCATGTGTCTCTTGCTTTCATTGTCTAAGGTGGCTTGCCATAAGGGCCCCACTATAACCAGCAGGAAAGAAGACAATTGGAAGGGGAGGGCATGATCCAAAAATTACACAAATCACTTTTGATGTCTTCCCATTGGAGTTTGTCACATGGCCACACACTTAGCAGCGAAGGAGGCTGGGAAAAGTAGCTGTTCTTGACGTGTATGTGCTTAGCTTAGCATTCTGTTAAAAGCATAAAAGAAAAGGAGAACAGATATTTGGGGCATATCTAGCAATTTCTGCCACTTCCATTATCCTATAAAACAGAGGTGATATACCATTTACATTTTGATGTGTTTTCTTTCAGTCTTTTTCTAGAAAAATACATACCAAAAAGATATTATGGATGATGTATACTAGAAAATATTGTGTGTACATAATATATGTCATATGTTAACATATATGCATGATACATTAGAAAAATATATTAAGATATTGAAAATATATATTAGAAAAATGCATATATATAAATATATATTAGAAAATTAGTCGAGGTCACACTATATAACATTTTTTCTTCTCTTTTCATGTTATATCATGTGCATTTTTCTAATCTGTTAAATCTTTTGTATTCGTTGTTTTAAAGTTCTATCAGGTAGAGTTTCTGTTTTACTTAATAGGTTGTATTATTGGTATTTACACTATTTCTACCACCTTGATTGTGATTCTTTGTCTACATTTTGGATTTTTCATGGTTAAAGTCAAAGAGTGGCATCATTAAAACAATGATTGAGAACATATTTGAGTCTCTTGATAAATAGTGCCAAACTACTTTCTAGAGAGGTTGTACCAATTTACATACGCTAGCACCAATAATGTATGAGAGGGCTGGACTCAGAACACCCTTGAACAGGCTTATTTTGCAAGTCCTATCTAGTCATTGTTATCCCTAGGGTTCATTGTTCATTCTCTAAAAATAGGTTGTTTTTTGCCCTTGGCTTTTTTTTTTTTCTTTTTGCTGTCATTAATCATGAGATAATTGTTTTCTAATAACTTTAGCCCATTTAAAAACATATTACCACTAACAGTCGTCTGGGAACATAATTGGTTGGGTTGAGATCATAGCACCCATGCCAGTCTCAAGCAATTCAAGATTCCAGGGGTACCGCATTCACTTGGTCCTAGGACCCAGTGTGAATTTGAGTTCCATCCTTAATCATTATACTCTAGATGTGAGATATGTCTTTGTTTTGAAACACAACAAAATAGGAATGGTGAAGTGTTTCTTGAGGCTTTCGTAATTCCCTTTGAGCTGGGTGCTCTGTAGCTTTTCAGGAATAAAGAAGCTCCCTCGTCTACATAAGAACTTTCTTAGATATGAACCACACTAGGCATCAAACGAAATTAGGCCAACTCTGTTCAACATCCACATAGGGCATTAGTGGCTGAGGGTATTGGTGTCTTTCTACTTCTTTTTTATTTTTTAGTTTTAGAGACAGAGTCTCACTCTGTCACCCAGGTTGGAGTGCAGTGGCATGATCATAGATCACTGCAATCTGGGTGAGGGTGATTGCAATCTGCAATCACCACTCCTGGGCTCAAGTGATCCTCCCTAGTAGCTGGAATTATAGGTGTGTGCCACCATGCCTGGCTACTTTTTTAATTTTTTTTGTATAGACAGGATCTTGCTATATTGCCCAGGCTGGTCTCGAACTCCTGGCCTCAAGCGATCCTCCCACCTCAGCCTCCCAAAGTGCTGGGATTACAGGTGTGAGCCACCTTGTCTGGCTGTCTTTCTACTTCTAAACAGCCTGTAGAAGCTTTGGATGCTAAAGATAACTCTTATAACCACTAACTTGCCCTTTCCATACTCTTCAAGGGCCAGATACACACAAACTGTATGTACTCCAACTCTGTCCCTAACACTTGGAGCAAGAGTGTGTTGGTCTCTGCCGCTTTGGTCCTGCTAGGAGCAGAACAGCTTAGATCAGGAGAAAAGCTTGCTCTTATTCATCCCACTCGTTCACAGCCTCTGCCACCAAGAACTCTGCTTTCCCTCTGTTCCTAAGTGGGCTTTGTGTTTTCATGTTTTATTGAAGGGTGAGGAATTTCTCAAAGAAAAGGACTCCTATTTCACAAATCCATTTCTTAACATTTCTTGATTTTGTTAACAAAATGTTTCCAGGTTCCAAAATGTAAACCTGTGAGACCCCCTGATCTTACAACTACTCTGCCTTTACCACCAACCCTAGTTTCAGAAACCTTCATTCTACTCACCCAGCTCTTATGTATCACGTTATATCTCCTTTCGAAAAATTCATTTTCTTCTCTGCTTTCTCAACAGCCAGATCTGCCAGTGAGCCTCAGGCTTTGGGAACTAAGGAGGTAAGAATTCTGAAATATTTTCTTCTGAAATCCCCTTGACTCTAACCAGAGCTTCAAGGGGAAAAAAATGTTAAGTGGTCCTACAGATGAAAGCAGTTAAACATGTGATGTTTTACTGGAAAGAAGCAGTCATTGCATCTTTACCAATATTGACATGACCTCAGGATTTAAAGAAAAAAAATGGTTTACTTAAGTGATAGTTAAGATCGAATTTTCACCCAAAAGTTTTCCATTTTTCTTCTAAAAATCTGAGTTGGAGAGCCTTTGAGGTTGCTGCCTTAACAAAATGTATCCCTGTGGCACCAAACATGATTAGTGGGTTGCAGACATTGAGGATGTACTCTGTGCAGACAAAACCTCAGAGCAGACTAGATCAGAGAAGGGTAAACCCTGTTCTTAACAGATTGGTTGTAAACATCGTATGGGCTTTTCCAGTAACAACAATAACAACAACAAAAGGTCAATCTACTGCTATTGGGGTTTCTTCTTGAAGAAGCTTACTTAGCTTTTGGAACTAGCTAAGGCCATTGAATCTGGTTATAGAGTTGAAAGGTCACCATAATCCTGACACAGGTGATAATGTGTTTGCCCATCCCAACCAAGATACACAAGTTTCTTTTAGTCAATGACTTGATTCCCCCCACCCATTTTAAAATTTAACCTTATTATGAAAAACTTCAAGCATATACCAAAGTAGAGAGAATAATATAATGAACCCCCACATCCGCATCACCCAATTTCAACAATTATCAACTGATAGCCGGTTTCATTTATACCCCCACCCACCTCTCTTTCCCCATTGAATTATATGGCAGTTTGTTGAATTTGATTGTTGGGTTTTTAATTATTTATGTAACTGTTTAGTGGCTACAGTAAAATGTTAATTAAAAAACCTACTCATAACCTGACTTAGTTTACTGAGGCTGGTCATTCAACCATTTATTCATTCGGCAGGTATTTATTTAGCTTTTACTAGGTATCAAACCTTGCTCAGGGTAAGAGGATCAATTTTCCTCAACTCACATGTATGAGGGCTTCAAATTTGGATTTTTGATATCTCCAAATGGGGTGATCTGTTAGAAATACACTGAAAGAATGAAAAAATGACCCTTATCATCCAAGTTTAATTGTTAAATGTAAACATTTAGAATCTGCCACAGTTTTTGAAACCCGCTTTTGACATTTCTTCACTTTTTTATCTACTGGGAATATAGAAACACAGAACAAACAAAGCAACCAACCCTCTGATGTACTTTCTTGTTTTCATCATAAATTCTCCTCCAGCGGTCTGCCTGCCTTTTAAGAATGGAAGCTCTGTGAGAGCGGGAATAGTGTCTGACTTACTAACCATTTGTAGCCTCTAGCAAGGTGTCTGGCACTTGTTATATATTCAATAAAACTGTTGAATCAATAAACAAAAGAATGAATGCCAGATGGTGGGAATATGAGATGAAAAACACACAGGCCTTGCCCTAGAGTTGCTCAGTCTCATGGGGAGAAAACCTTATAAAGAAAGAGGTACCGTGGTTGGTGTTGGTGAGGCGTGAGCAGGTGTTGTGGGTGCTGGAGGAGAGGACTAACTTGGAGAGTTTGGTGAGAAGCTTGATGGGCAAAGGGGCATTTGAGCTGTGACATGAGGTGCCATCAGTCAGAGAAGTAGGGAAAGGCATCCCTCCGTTCTACCAAATATTACTAATAATGAAAACTGTTTTGCAAGTATCTGATGTTCTTTGTCTAATGTTTGTGTTGATTTCTTTCATGCTCTTAAATGTGCTGAAAGTTTTCAAGCCAGTCAAAGCAGAGTTTCTCAATGGGGGTTGCTGGGACAGTTCTTCACTGTGCTCTTTGGTATCCTGTTCTTGGCTCACAAAAGGCTTGTGGCATCTTCCAGTTGCTATGACATTCAGACGCCCTAGGGAGACATTGAGAACTACTGTGTCTTAGCACACAACCTTAAAAAGGTTATTTGGCATTTTCCACTTTCATCTAAAAGCATTTTTCCCTCATACAAAGTTACGGGTTTCGGTCATGCTTGGTGGCTCCTTATGTAAGTCGTCTCTGTAATAACAAACTAAAGCAAGAAACTAAACAAAGTAGACAAGTAAAAGGAGGTATTGTTTGTACTGTCAGAGGGATTTTGAATACATTTGGTCTAGTACTAAATTTATTTTTTTTAGGTCTACACAGAGAAGCAAATTAAATTAGGTAATGGTCAAATATTGAGGTTTAAAGCAAAATACTACTAAAGCATCATGCGAATTAAAAGCAGCAGTGGTGAAAGATGTATTAGTTTTCTATTGCTGCTGTAACAAATTATTACAAACTTAGTGGCTTAAAGCAGTGCAAATTTATTATATTATAGTTCTGTAGCGATCTCACTGGGCTAAAAGCAAAGTATCAACGGGGTGCATTCTTTTCTGGAGGCTCTAGTGGGGAATTCATTTCTTTGCCTTTTATAGCTTCCAGAGATCCCATTCCTCCATCTTCAAAGCCAGCAACATTGCATTTGTGTGTCTTTCTACCACAGACACTTCTTCTAACTCTGAACTCAGCCAGGAAAAGTTCTCTGATTTTTAAGGGCTCCATGGGATAAGACTGGGCACACCTGGATAAACCAAGCTAATCTCCCCATCACAAGGTCCTTAATTTAATCACATCTTCCAAGTCCCTTTATTCAGGTAAAGTTATATATTAATATTTACAGGTTCCAAGGATTAGGACATGGATATATTTGAAGGCTATTATTTGCCTACTATAAAGTAAAAGAGATTAATTCTTTAGAAAGGTAGAAATGCTTCAGGTGGCAGAGATAGGGCTAGCTAACATTATATCAGATTAAGAAGGTTTAGGATTCTGAAGTGGATGAAGCTAATTTTTGTCTTGACTCTGCAGTTCTCATTTTGTAGGTCCAGGTACCAAAGGCTTTTGGTTTTCATGGAGTACTTGGCATTGGATCAAGTAGACAGGTTGAAGTCCAATGGCCCTGTTTTGGCCAGACTTTCTGGGACTATAGGTGTGCTGCTTTTGGCATTTTTCCAACTCTGGAGTGTTTGCCCACAGTGCACAGGTTCCAAGGTCTTTGAATAGGACCAAAGAAATGTCAGTTTTTATTTTACGCTGTTATGTCTGCCTGTCATGTTATGTGTTATTTATTAGGCTTTAAAATGTGGAAATTGGAGGAAAAATAACATAATATTTCAGAACTTCACTGTAGTGGTATTTATTATAGCCAATTTCCAGGTATGGTTTAATTTCCTCCATACATTAGGTAGATCATCCCCACAAAGTAAGAAACCACTTTGAAAACCTTCTTTGGAGTGGAATGTGGCTGGAAATTTTTGGTAGAGATTTTAAATTTTTCAGCTATTTTTGTAGCAAGTCCCGTTTCAATCCACTTCTAGACACTACAGCATTGCAGATCTGCAGTCCAAACCTAGGGCTAGCAGGGCAACAAACTATCCTGATTTGCCCAAGGTTGAGGGGTTTCCTGGGACACAGGACTTCCAGTACTAAAACTGGGAGAATCCCTGGCAAATCAGGATAGTTGATCACCCCAGATGTCTAACAAAATGGCGCCAGTGGAAAGCAACTATCATGCTGATGAATCATTAAAATATAAATTTTGATCGAGCTAAACAATATAGATAACCCCCGAGGTTTGTGTTGGAAATGGTGGTAAATGCATCTGTATCCATATATACATGTTTGTCCAAACCAGCTTTAAAAAGCCAAAAAAAAAAACAACAACAACAACAACAACAACAAAAACCCTAAGATTCAGAACTGAGAAAAACCAGCTATATCTACAAAATCTCAAGATTCAGCCTGCCCTTTCAGTTCTCCACTGTCACCAGCAGGCGCCTGCATGTTGTCTCTGATGCTGGAAGCTTTAATAACTTTGTTACTGAGATGACCACGGGACCTGGCTGAATCCTTTTCAGCATGTCAGCATGCATGGAAGTTATAAAACCCAAGTTTGCCAATGCAGCACAGAGCTCTCTTAGCTCTAATCTTGCCTTTTGTATAACAAAATTGAACTTTTCCCCCCTAAGAGATAGCATACACTGTTCAGGAAGACATAAGTATTAGGAAGACTATCTTGAATGGCCAAGGGAAGGGGATTGGAGTGCACAATGTCTTGGAGACCTATTCGGCTCTAAGAACTTGGTGCTTCTTGACTTTCCAGCAGTAGAGCATGAGCTACTTACCCCAATGTCAAGCTGCTGCATCTGGGTAAAGAGTCTTGTTCACCCTTTCCTTCCTGCTACCATAGTACCCTGTCCCATGTCATCCACAGCAAAGCCAGACTCAGGAACTGGGAATACTGAAGGTCCTAGGGCCTCATCCTTACATTTCTGTGGCTTTTTAAAAGAGATTTTAATTCTCTAAATCATTGGGACTAAGCAAAGGGAGCTATAATTGTACTTGAAAGAACAATAAATTAGCTTCCCCAGAATAAGCATTTGACTTTAAGGAGCTGGCAGGCTTCTTTTTTTTTTTTTTTTTAATAATCGTTTCCTATCTTCCAAACTTTTCTAGTTGGTAAATCCAGAGAATTTTCTTTCAAGTCTATTTTTTTTCCCCAAAAAATCATTTAGCACCATCAGTCATTGAGGTAGGATCTAGCTTTCTGATGAGGATAGGTCCCAGACAGAATTGTGAATTATTTTGATTTTCTCCTCAATCTCTTTTTGGGTTCCTTCCTTCTAGGACTTTTAATCCTGGTTGCGTTTTGCTAAGACTAACTTCATTTCAGCTTTAAATCTCTACTGGTTTTTGTGAATCAACAAGTTCCAGAAGAAATGAAAACAGATCAAATCCTTATGCTATAATTTAAACTCAGATTCTTTTATTCTTTTCCAAAGAGAAATTAGAGAGTAAATGTAAATAAGAGATCAAAATAACTACTTTTCTAAGTTTTCCTTTTGGGGTGATAGAAACGTCTTGGAACCAGATAGAGGTGATAGTTGCATGACATTGTGAATGTACTAAATGCCATTGAATTGTACACTTTAAAATGCTTAATGGTTAATTTTATATGTGGATTTTACCTCAATTAAAAAACAAAATGATGATTGAACTTCAAGAGAAAAAGAATAAAAGGCTGCTTCTCCCTACCTTCAATTTCTGGAAGAAGTCTACATCCCTTTTAATACATCCATGTTAAATTTCTAGACCAAATTGTTATTCTATTCTGTTCCATTACTGCGGGAAGATATTTGGATTAAAATTGTCCGCATGACAAAACTAATGAGGAAAATCTAAAAAGGGTGAAAGAGGAACATCTCTGAGGGTTAAGACATTAGTTGTTCATTCTTAAGATGTGTAGTTTCTGTTACTAGCTTGTAGACTGGCCTATACTTTACAAAGTTGATCACAATCAAAGTGTGTTTTTTAAGTTAAAAAATTTAAAACACTGGACTTTCTTCTACCTATTAGGGGATAGAAATCATATCAGCTAGGTTAGAAAGTTTTTTAATAGCCTACAGTAACAGACTGCAATTGGTAATGATAAAATAGAAAGAGCCCAGATGTGATAACTTTAATGAAATGTGAGCAAGGTAACAAATATCATATATAGAAATTTTATTATTAAAATATCTCTCTAAGACATCCCGAAAGGCCATTACCTGATAGGGATTTGTTTCAAAGGATGACTGCGTGAGGGTTCGCAAGCAATCCTTTGTTTAATTATGAAACTTAGAGCTTTGAATTTCTTCTAGATTTAGAGGCAACCATTTTAACCTTTCTACAGAGATGTAACTAGGCAACCAGTATAGCACTTAACCAGTGCATAGCATCCAAACTTCATAGCTATTGCATCATTTTTAAAAAATACTATTTAAATCTCTTCTTTTAGCTTTGGCATATGCTGCCATGTAACCTTTAATTTCTTAGAAAATATCATGCAAATCCTCAGCTGTAAAATGGTATGGTTCCTAGAAGCCCAGCATCCTCTGATTTTAATAAGGAAGTGTGCCTGTAAGAGCAGTAATAGCATTGAGAGTTAGCCACATGTGCTGTGTTTTATGATTGGAAATTAAGAAGGTAGATTTCATTTTTGGAATGTGAATTTGTGAGAGTTTAAAACCATATCCTCAGCAGGTGGTAATGCACATTCCTTGTAATGCAATTCATGGGATATATACATTCAGAGTGACAGAAATGTCCTCGAACCAGATAGAGGTGGTAGTTGCACAGAGATGAAAACTAGGTTCTATTTCAGTGAAGTTGATTTTACTTTGCTGATTAGGTGATAACTAGAAATATCTAGTTTGATCAATAAGCAAGAATTTATTGAAAGCTTTTTATGTGCCAGATACTATACTAGGTATATGCTATATTCATTTTCTATGATAAATATACTTGTAATTTTTAAACTAGTTTTTTTATTATGAAAGGAATATATGTGAAAGACTTAAAATTCAAGGAGTAGAGACAGGCATAAATGAAAAATAAAAGTTTCTTTCCCACCAAATTCTAGCTTCACTCTCTGGAGGTAACCACTGTTGATAGTTTCTTGTGTATCTTGCAGAAATTTTCCATCTCCCAGTTAATGTGTATTGAAAAGGTGAGTGTGGTAAGTGCCATTGAACCATCTGTTCATAAGCGTCTCTGAGCTAAGTTTTGAATTTTGAGACACTATTTGATGCTTCTTTTTGAAATGTGCCTTTTAAAACTGAAAGAGTGGAAAATGTCAGAACCAAAGTGATGCTAATAGAGAGGGCTGGTGGTAGCGAGAACTACAACTGAAGAATGTTAATGTGTAATTTTAGCCTCGTAACATTTATATAGGGAACTTGAGTAATAAACCTTAATGCAGTTCCGTGATGATTTTCAAAGTCATCTGGAGTACTGTTATCTCTTTTTATCTTTCTGATGACCCTGTGACACAGGAATTGTTTACAAAAGAGGAAGCTGTGGCTCCCAGAGGTTAAGTAACTTGCCCAAGGTCGTACAGCTGACCAGTGACAGGATCAGGACTAAAATCGAGACTTTTCCAAGTTTTGGTCTTGAGCCAGACCACATCGGTAACTGTGAAGAAGGGACAAGCACAGGCACACCTCTGTGTCTCTCGCAGTAAATGGCTGTGAAGTGAAGAGGATGGGTGCAGTGGGGAGATCCTGTAGTTATTCTGATTGTGCCCTTTGGGCAAGTTATTGAAGGCTGTATGTTCAAACTCCTCACAGTTTCCTCAATGGCTATTCTGTTCTCATTTTGTTTGGTTGGTTGGTTAATATTGGCTGCAGGACTGGGAACTTGACCCAAGCTGAGGAAGCCATAGTATTTCATCCCCAGACCACAGGTGTTGGTTCAGAGGGTGGGCATGCAACCAGCAGGAGCCAGTACGTTCTTCATCTGGAATTTTCCAACTCAAATTGAGGAAGGAGAGTTCCCATTCCTTTCTGGTTTCAAGGCAGTAAGAATCATGTGAGGCCACATTTCAGTCTGCTGAGAGAATGAAGTCCAATGGACAGAAGAGAAGAAAGAGAGAGAGAGGGGGAGGGAGGGGGAGGGAGACAAAGGAAGAGAGTGCCTAGTAACAGTTGGAGTCCACAAATCCGGTCGATATGAGCCAATACATTTCCATTTTTTGCCTAAGCTACTATCAAGTTGCTACTATTAATAAAAGAATCTTGACTGATACTCCAGGCCTTAGTTTTCACATCTGTAAAGTGGGGTATAATATTTGCCCTGACTATATCTGAACTGCTGTAAGCATCAGCTGAGATAATGAATCGGAAAGCACTTTGTATTACAAATTATAGAATATGGCACAAATGTAAGATGGTATTATTCATATGTCACATTGAGTTAGAAAAAGTTGAAAGAATGAAATTACCACTCATCTGGAAAATAAGAAGTGAGAGCTAAGAGCCTTCTGATGTTATGCAGAACTAAACGAAGTCTGCCAGAGTTCCCCAGATTTCCTTTTGAGATCTCCTTTCAGATACTCTAAAGTTTTGATAAGATACCCAGGATGAATACAAGGATAGATCTTACCTTACTATCAATAGCGCAGGATAATTCAATGGGTTTCTCTTTTCTAAATTCTGCCCTATTCTATAACAAATATATGCATATACGATAACACAAACCAAACAAAAAAATAAAGCATCATATTAACATTTTAACATTTTAGTGTTTTCACTTAAAAGAGCTTTACAGATTCATGCTAAATAACATTTTGGCTTCATCAAAGAAAAATCACTGAAGAAAATAAACCTTTAAAGTAACTGTTCTAGTTATACTTCATTTGGGAATGAAACAGTTGAGGTTATTCTAGGGGTAGGAGGTTAGTTGTTTGGGGCTTAGATAGGATCAAAATCCATCTTTTCCTTTATGGACTTATATCCTTGATATTAGCTTTAAATAATCAAAATCTACTTGAGATTATAATTTATTCATGACACAAGAAGCATGACTTTACTTTTATAGCATTTTTCACTATATATGATAATACCTCTCAATGAGGGAAAACAGATGGCATCTCTCTGAAATCTTTGATTTGCCATTTATGCAGTTTTTATTGTAGCAAACATCTTTCTTTATATTTGATAATTAGAAACCCCAAAAGTGGCTTAAAGCTTCAATATAGGTAGAATACCATATGCAAAATGGTTGAAGGCACCATGGAAATATGATTTATAAGCATGAAGAAGCATGATATATCAACCTGGAAATGATTTGCATTTCTCACATTTTAAAGTCTGTGAAATGTATCTACCACCTTTAGTGTTCTCATAAGTGCTTGTGAATTGCCTTCTCCTTACACAAGTGCTAGTGCATATTGGCTTGAGGTTGAATTGTGCTGTTTGACCACTTCTCCCAATACCTCACCTAGCCATTGTTTATCTTTGCCCGGGCTCGGCGTCAACTCCATGAATGTCAGTGTTTCATATAAACGAGGATGTGGAATAAGTTCGTATTCTGATTAAGCTATACTCTTAGCCCTCAGAAAATGTCAGCTCTATTGGAAACAATTGGCATCCTCAAACTGGTTAATTTCAGGAGAGCATAACAAAGAGAATGCTTCCACAGATATGGGCAGAGTATAGGGAAATTGCCAAAGAGAGTACAGTTCTCCAGGGCTCCTTTACCATCCTTGGGCCTGAGGTAGGCCCAAGGGGAGGGCAGTGAGGAGGGGACCTCCTGAGTGGTGCTGTGGCCTCCAGGAAAGGTTATAGCTAGATTATGACAGCCCTGTAGATGTACAGCCCAGGAAACAAATACCCTGAGTGGATCTCCCTTGCCTTCTAATTTCTTGCTCATGCTCCCCGTTGGTTAAACCCAACTGGAAGGCAAACAGACAGGAAGCCTGCTACTGAGTCCATATAGTTTAATCTCATGGGGCATACAGCCATGTAGAACAGGATGGAGAATGGATTTGGAGGGGGAAATGGGAAATATCCAGCACTGTTAACCTTCATTATAAAAGTCTTACGTGAAAGAAATGTAGCATTTCCCCCACCCTCCAAAATATAGCTATCTTACAAAAAAAATTATTTAACCAACTTTCACATTTTCATTAATTTTACTTAGTCAAGGTCATAGCCCATGTTTAAATGGACCCAAATACAATGGTAGCATTTGGACAGAGTCCAGTTGTTTATGCGGTGAAAGATGATCTGGAGGAGGTCCATAGAGGGAGGAACCCATCCTCATGCTTGCCCTTTTTAGAGATGGGATGGCAACCTTGATGTGTAGCTGAAGTTTGCTGCAAAGAGTAGCTGGACACAGAGCAACTTTAGATAGCCTACGTTCTTGGGCCTCCCATGATCAAAGGAATGACTGTTATCCCAAAGAAGTGCAATGCCTGGCTAGTGGGTTGAGTGGGCAACTTTTGATTTTGTCCAGCTTGCTTTTAATATCAGATGAATTATTTTCATTCCTTTGACCAGGAACCGGGATTACTTGCCTTGATCTAATCTAGATTAACCACTCAGATCCACCAAAAATGAATATATCAACTGAATCAGACAAATGCCCATAATTGGAGAAGTAATTTGTGGAAGCACAAAATGATAAGCAAAAGAAAATAAATGTGGAATGCTCCCCTAAAGTGTAAGTCTCTCCTGTGGACAAGAAAATTCTCTGACTTGGCAAACTCTGGGAAGGGTTGGGTCTGTAACAGGAACAGTGACAGGCAGCATGGTGCAGAGAAAAAAGCATGGACTTTGGGGTTAAGACTAACAGATCTCAGCAGAATACTGACTGTAACCGCCTTGGCATATTACTGAACTTTTTCAACCTCAAGTTTTCTCATGTATAAAATGATAATGATTTGACTTGCTACAAAATTAATTGAAACCATATATGTAAAATGAAGGCAGTGTTTTCCAAACAGTAGTCATGAAAATACTTTTTTTAGGATATATACACTTCTAAAAAACAGCTATATTGAAGTCTGATTGACACACAAAAAACTGCACACATTTATTATATGTGATTTGATGAGTTTGGATATATTCACTTTTAAAAACATGATTTCTTGACAGCTTTATTGAGGTATAATTGACATACAATAAATGACACAAATTTAAAGTGTATGATTTGATGAATTTTGACTGAATACACCATGAAACCATCACCGCAATCAATATAATGAACATATCCATCCAGATGTTTCCTCATTCCTCAAGGTAATCTTTCCCTTCATCCCCATCCCAGCATAATTGCATTGAGGTACATCCATGTTGTATCTGTCAACCATTAATTCTTTTTGTTGTGGAGTAGTATTGTATTCGAGTGCCACAATATGTTTGTTTGCTCACCTATTAGTGGACATTACTCAATTATATCTTAATTCCTTTTCCCTTCTTCTTTCCTTATTAATAGTATAAGAAAAAATTCTTATAATTCTGTGTTACCACAGCTGACATATCCATTAACGACCTCCAGGAGTAGGACAGTTTACAAGAATTGGGTATAAATGGAGATATAACAGTAATTGTGTTTATTAATCTAGGATTTAGCTATGCTTGAGTTCAGAGCTGGAGTCTGGTTCCTTCTATTTCCTAGGCTTGCTTTTGTTTCTTAACATAAATAAGCAATCTGCAGGAAACCACCCAAATGTCCATCACCAGATGAATGGATAAACAAAATTGTTGTATATTCACATGATGGATTTTTCAGCCATAAAAAGGAACAAAGTACTGATACATGCTACAACATGGATGAACTCTGAAAACACACTGAGTGAAAGAAACCAGATACAGCAGGCCACATATTACATGGTTCCATTTACTGAAATGTCTAGAACAAGCAAATCCATAAAGACAGAAAGTAGATTAGTGGTTTCAGGGGCTGGCGGGAGGGAGCAAGGGGAAAGGGAAGGTGATTGCTAATGGATAAAGATTTTCTTTCTGGGGTGATGAAAATATTCTGAAATTTGATAGTAGGGATAGATGCATAACTGAATATACTAAAAATCACTGAATTTTATACCTTAAAAGAGTGAACTTTATGATATTTCATTATATCTCAATGAAGTTGTTATTTTGTAAAATCAATCTGAAAAACTGCTTGGGGAAAAAACATTCAAGAGTAGCAATTTCTTTAATTTCCCCTTTTTTTTTTTTTTTGCTACAGGGAAAATTTAAAGCTCTTTACCTCATTGATTGTGCTGGACCTGTATTTCCAGGTCTTGAGCACAAAGTGGAATTTTCCAGCATTAAGAAGTAAAAATATGATATCTGCAAATAAATTGTAAGTTGTATTTGCAGATATGAAGTAGTTCAATATTATATTGTTTTGAGATGATAAAGTCCCTGTAGCTACTTTGACTTTTTTGTATTTTCCTTTCCTCTTAAAAATAGCATGCATTCAGATTATCTAATCACACTTTCCTCTAGCCTTACTTGGTTAACTAGATACAGGATATCCTGTCAGTAAAGCATCTTAGCTAAATCAGATTATCTGACAAACTCCTAACAGCAGTAGATAGAACAGAGTGAGTAAAATAGAAGTTGAAATACTCAAAATAATCCTTGGAGAGGAAAATAATCCTTGGTTGCAGGCAGCTGTGGAGGATGGGAATAAGGACAGACTTCCTCCCTTTCTAATTGTCTTCCTTCACCTGGTGAAACACTGCCTTATTTAGAATGCTTTCAGCTGCTCTACTGCTGTGGTTCAGGACCAACAATGTAATATCTGAAAATAGAACTCCACCTGGTCTTCTCCCAGTAAATCTGTGTTTCCTGGGTTCACATGATTTGTAGTTGAGAAAAGGCATTTTTTTTCCCTGCTCTCAAAAATCTTATTAGCCAAGGTTTGAGTTTTGGTGTCATTTATTTTAAATCTTAAGGTGAATGAAAGCTATCATTAACCCATGGTAAAAGTAAAACCAATATAACTCTACTCAGAAATGTTACCTTTGTTTTTTGCTGTAACATGGCAAGTTTTCCCAAGGTGACTTGAAAACTTTTATGTCAGAGTGTGTGTTTAGCTTGGATTTTCTGTTATATTCTCTCTGGCTTCTGGCATACTACAAAAAATTGCCTAACTTTCCATTTTACCCTGGCGCTGGAAGAATATGGCTCCCAGGGATGTTCCTTTGAGTATTACTCTAGAAATACATTCGTTCACTTACGTATTAAGCATCTACAACATAAAGTATACCTGGAAGATGGTATATATAAGAGGATGAGCTTTGTAGGGGAAGAAAAATAATTTTTCTTCAACATTCATAGGTTCTGAGTCAGAACGGACCTCTGTAACAAAAGACAAATTAACAAGACAAAACAGAAGTTTATTAACATGCATATTTCATATATACATGGGGGACACCCAGGGAGCAAGTAGTTCTCAAAGAGATGGCTTTTGAATTCTAGCTTATAAGCACCTCAACAAAGAACAGTAAATCTTTAGAGAAGTGAGAAGTCAGTGAAAAAGGACTTTGAGTCTCTAGAGGCAGCACCTTGGGGGAAAGCAAATAAATGGCAGATAAAGGCTAGTTAGTAAAGCGTGCTAATATAGATTCCTCTGATACCATCGCCAGGCCATTAAGGGTTTAAAGTTGTGATCAGTGGTTAACTTTTCTGCTACCTGGTAGAGGTGGAGGAGGGTGGGGGGTAGGATACCTTTTGTCTTTGTAAATCCATGTCCTGCTTTTAGGCTAATGGAGGGAGGACAGAGAGCTTTCCTGCATCTGCCTCTTCTTAATAGCCTTCAGCTCAATAGTCCTTCATATTTGGGGGTGGTATATTCTGGTCTCCCATAAATTCATAGGCATGAACCAACATACACCTAAATTCTTTGTGTGTGTTTGTGTGTAACATATCGCACGTCAAAAGAGTACATGCATGTACACACATATATATTAAAAGACTATTAATAAATGCACATACATTCTCCATCTTTTAAGTATCACTTTTCAAAATTCCTGGTATCCCTTTCTCTAATTCCATCTTCTTTTTTCCTCCTTCCCAAAAAGCCATTATTTGGACTTTTTACTTATCATTCCCCTGCTTTTACTTACATTGTTCAGTTTTGCCAGTTTTTGAACTTTAAATAAATAGAATCATGTTTTTTCTCTGGCTTAGATTTTTACCCAACATTATGTTTTGAGATTCATCTGGGTGGTTATACATAGCTGTAGTTCACTCATCTTCACTGGTATCCAGCATTAATTAGTGTATCATTGTCATTCTTCTACTGTATGAAATACACCCACTTTATTCATTCTACCCATTTTGGGCATTTGGGTTGTTTCCAGCTTTTTGCTCTGATGCACAATGCTACTCTGTGCATTCTGTGTATGTCCCCTAGTCCACATCCAGGAGTTTTTCTAGGACATTCGCCCTGGAGTTCAGTTGCTAGGGAATGAAACATGCAAATGTCCAGCTTTACTAGGTTGACCATTAGTGGTTGCACCAATTTAGTCTTCATTAGCAGTGTAAAGAGTTCCTGTTGCTCCACTTGTCAACAGTAAAGTGTTGACAAGTTAAGTGTTGAACTGAACTGTCATTCAGCTCTCTGAATTTTAATTTTTACTGGTTTTCTTGCAAATATATTCTGAAATTCTTTTTTTAAATAACAAAAAATTGGGTTTTCATTGTTAACTATCTTGGTGAAAGAGACAAGGAAATAAATTGGTTTTTGTTTATTAGGTTCGATAAAGTTAAATGGGCCATTGAGGTAGGCTCTGCCCCTAGATACATGTTTTCAAGCAATATCAAGCCTAAAAGTCTTTTTTCTTTAAATATTTTCTTTCTTAGGTATTTTTAATTTATATAAGTAACGCATTCTTGTTTTTACAAGTAAAAAGTTATATAAAGACATTCATTTCTCCCCTTCCCCAGGTAACCAATGTTAGTGCTTTGGAGTGCATCATTGCATATTTTTCTTCATGCTCATAAATATGTAATAAAAGTATGTTAAGTTCCAACTTATGAGATTGTCATTTTATTAGGTCAGTAGCAGTTGAATATCAGCAATTTCATATAGTTCAATCACGTACATTCATATCATGTAGTTGTTTGGGGATTTTTCAAATACGAGTTAATGTGTAACTATGTTTTAGATGACAAATGTCACAGGCGTTCACCTAGCCCGTAGGTGTGGATCTAACTCATTCACGTTAATGATTGCAGGGTGTCCACTCCATTGTCCTATGTGGAGCGACATTAACTGGGTCTCCCTTGGTTGTGGTTGTTTCTTTTAACCAAACTGTCCAGTGTTTCACTCTGGTTTAATCCCAGCAGGGATATTGTTGATTCAAAGGGCACATGTTTCTTAAATTTTAAACTACATTGCTAGATTTCTTTCCGAAAAGGTTGTAGCAATTCAGACTCCCATTAGCAAGTAGGAGAGGACTACTTGTTTGTTATAGTCTAGTCATCACTGAGAATTACCACTTTATCGGATGAAGAACAGTCTTCTATTTTAATTTGCATTCCCTTGAATTCTGACAAAGTTGAGCATATTTTCATTAATCTTTTGCATTTTATCTTCTGTGAATTGTGATTTTGTATCTTTTGCCCATGTCTCTATAAGGTTGACTCCTCCTTCATTTTATAGAGAAGCTTAGTTTATTAGTGATAATTTGTCTGCTTTACATGACACAGTTATAATATTTATTTTCCAGTCTATAATTTTTCTCTGATTTTTTTTTTTTTTTTTTTTTTTGGAGACAGAGTCTCACTCTGTTGCCCGGGCTACAGTGCCATGACGTCAGCCTAGCTCACGGCAACCTCAAACTTCTGGGCTCAAGCAATCCTACTGCTTCAGCCTCCCAAGTAGCTGGGACTACAGGCATGTGCCACCATTCCTGGATAATTTTTTCTATATATTTTTAGCTGTCCAATTAATTTCTTTCTTTTTTTTTGGTAGAGACAGGGTTTCGCTCTTGCTCAGGCTGGTCTCGAACTCCTGAGCTCAAACGATCCATCCGCCTCAGCCTCCCAGAGTGCTAGGATTACAGGCATGAGCCACTGCGCCTGGCCCTCTTTGCTTTTGTTTATAGTAGATTTTGCCATACTTTTTTTTTTTTTCAGTGTTTAGTGACATATGTCTTTTACTTTATGGCTTCTTGGCTTCTTGTCTTGGTTAGGACCATTTCCTCTATCCAAGTAATATAAATATCTTCCTTACTCTTCTAATATTTTTTAAAATACATTTTTTCACATGCATATATTAAATCCATCTGGAAAATATTTTTTATATGGTGTGAGGTGTGAATATAACTGTATGTTCCTCCAAATAGCCAAGTCTAATGACACTATTTACTTTAAACACCTTCTTTTATCTACTGAATTAAAATGCCACCTTAGTCATATATTGTTTCCACATACACTTGGATCAATTTCTGTACTTTGCATTATATTTCCTGGATTTGTTTTCTATTCTTATGTCAATGTGATGTCATCTTGATGATAATAGTTTTGTTTTAGGTTTTAATATCTAAAAAGCAACTGAGTCCCATTTCACTATTCTTCATCTTCAATATTTCTGATATTGTTTGACATTTATTTTTTACATAAACTTTAAACTCATTTTATTACAGTCCAAAAAGAGAAAAACAACCATTGGAGATTCTAATTACAACTGCATTAAAATCATATATTGCTAGAAAGAATCAACTTTTTTTATATGCAGTTTTTTCCATCTGGAAACATGACTTTCAGTGCAAGTATTATTTTATATTCTTTAATAATATTTTACAGTAGTTTCAAATAGGTACTATAGCTTTCTTTTAAAATGTATTTCTCAGTATATAAGGAAGTTGGAAGTTTGGTAAAATGGCTGGTTGTATGATAAATGTAGAAATAAATAGCTTTTCTTCTCTTAATGCTAATACTTGTTCTGAGAATAAAATACGGAGGATTCCCTAGTTCAGATCCCCAGAGACAGCTGGGATAAGCTGGACGGAAGGATATTAAAGAAGAGCTTTGTGCCACTTGACCTCGTTGCAACTCTCCTACCATGGGTGAGCATTATTATGGATGCAGGCAGCACTCTGAGCTCTGTGTGATTAGGTATGTTCTAGATCAGCCATGATTTTGTTTAAAGTTAAATCCTCATAGGGGAAAATAATTATTGTATTTAAATTTCTATTTTCTTTGAAGGATAGTTTTATCTGTTGGACAGAGGCCTATTTGAAGATAAAACCTCAAGATATAAGCTATTGGTAGATAGAGGAATCTTATTAACACTTATTGGAGGAATTTTTAATCAGTTATAAAAAAATCTAATACATTACTTCTGTACTTTTTACTTAAGACTAAAATTTACAAGTAGAAATATTTTTGCCTCTGGGAAACTAATGGCCTAAGTAGCAGTGTAGATAGCCTTCTTCACATTAAACCCATTAAAATACCAATGAAAATGTCTCAAACAAAAATCTTCGACAACAACTGCAACATCCAAAAAAACAAGTCAAAGAAGAAATTTTTAAAATAACCCAACTAATTTTTAAAAGTTGTAATTACAAAGAGCAAAACTGTAAAAGAATAGAAAAATCAATAAACTTAAAAATTATCTGATACAACTTTTGAGACAACTAAAAAGTCCCCAAAAAATATTCAGCTATACTTTAAATGAGAAGAAATAATTCAAAAAAATATTCAGCTATACTTTAAATGAGAAGAAATAATTCAAAAAAATATTCAGCTATACTTTAAATGAGAAGAAATAATTCAAAAAAATATTCAGCTATACTTTAAATGAGAAGAAAGAAGATGTAAAGCCAGGAAACAAAAGCCATGTAGTGTAATTGGAAATATCACAATTAGCATTTCCAGAAGTAGTAAGGAAAAGAGTTTATATGGAGTACTACTAAATAGTTAATCATGAAAGCCTATTTATTAACTACAGAATCAAATCGAAAATTAAATGGCGTAAATAAACACATGTAAATAAGGCTGGACCAAAATGATCTATTTTTAGAAAGGAGCACTGTGTTTTAACTTAACAATGATGGGGGTAAGTACTTGAACCAATATAGTAAGTAAATTTTAAAGAATCAACAATTTAAGGTAGAAAGTATTTCCAGAATTAATCAAAGACTTGTCCCATATATTGGGAAATTAATCTGGAAACTAACATCCAGAGAAAGATGCCAAGACATTTCCCTATAACTTTTTCAAATTTCAGTGAGGAAGAAATCTTAAAACATCTGGAAAGAAAGGCCAGATAACATTCCAAACACTGATTTCAGATGCAGCCAAAATTGAGATCGTGAACTCCCCAAGGAAATGAAACAACATCTGCAGCTCTCTTTGTGGAAAAAATTATCCAGGCAAGATGTCATTCATTGGGAAAGCTAAAGAAAGATTTTCACATATCCCACCAACCCTAAATAGTCACCGACCTTACACTTTGGGTCAAAAATAGGAATTTCTTCACACTGTGGCCACCTTATCAAGTCCTACTCTCAAGGTGGAATACTAAAAACACTAGGAAGGATCAATGCATTTGATCATAGTCCCATTGCAAAGTAAAATTGTGATCTAAAACTTACAGGGAAGAGAGGAAAGGGATCAATATTTAGGGAGTGTCTACTATTATCAAGTTCCTTATAATACATTATTTCATTTAGTCTGTAAAAACCCTGGTAACATGATCCCCTAGTTTCAGATGGGAAAATAGTCTCAAAGAGGTTAAGTAATTTGTTTTGTTAAGTAGTAGAGTCAGAATTTGAATATGTGTTTTTCTGACGCCCAAGTAAAATAGAAGTTTCAGAATAACAGACCCAAGACTGAGAATGAGATGAGATTAGGAAGGACTAAAACCGATAGCTCAAATGGTGTTTTTTACCCACAGAAAGAAGCCCAAGAATTTTGAGTTTTATCATGACTATAACTAGAAGTCAACAGAAAAATGAATTCGATTTTCATGGTTTGTGTGTGTGTATGTGTGTGTACAGATTTGATGTAAGTAAAAATAATTTTATTTGATACTTTTTTCCAAACATTTCAGAAGAAAGAAGGAAGCATATATATGGTGCTTAATTAATACCTATGGCATTTAGAAAGTGAAATAAGGAATAGCAAAAATAAGAGAAAACGAAGAATGATAGATGGGCAAAATGTAACCATCATAATAAAGTTAAATATGCCACATAAAACAGATGCACTTAAAACAAAAGGTCATATATTAAAATACAAGGCGGGATTATAACACATTAACTAAACAAATCATAAAGAAACAGAATAATATGCTATCGTTGAACATAACATAAAGCAAAAAAAGATGAATATATGACTTATATAATGATGAAGGCCATCACAAATAAGTATAGGGGAAATGTGCCAAAAACAGAAGGAACAAGCAAATAATGTTCCAATTCAATAGATGCCACTCTCTTCAGGTGGCATCCTTTTTGCCACAATCCAGGAGTTAAAGTTGATTTATGAGGTATATTCCAAGAGCCCTCAGGGCCAGAGATGAACTCCGGCCTTTTGAAATTTAGGAATATATGTTGCATAACTCCTGCTTTACTAACGCTAACTACAGTTGGACAATCCGGATTCATCTGGACTGAGATGCAGTAGGATCAAACCATTCACTTACAGTCAGGAAATGTATGAGTTTCCTTGGCTTAATCATATAGGGGAGGAAAGAGACTTCATCATGTCAGCAGCTGTAAAAGCGATGGCCCCTGTAGCTAATGAGAATGGAAACAGATGCAGGAGGCAGGGTTGCCATGGTGTACAACTCTAGGGTCAGAGGAGGGTCCTGGGAATAAACTTGTGATATATTATAAAAAAAAAAAATGTTAGAATTAAGAGGTGTCACTTGGGCAGGCTCTACAGATGGAACCAAGTTTCTAGTTGAACCAGCACTCCAGTGGCAACTTCAAAAAAGGAGAGAGGGATTGAGAAATTTGATGAAAAAGTTATTAGGTGGATGAGTTAGTGATCAAATTCGCTTCCCGGGGACATAAACCTATTTGTAATGTTGCCTTTATTTCTGAGTAGATTACCAAATAGTTTAGGGTTCCTTCTCACCTGGTTCTGGGAGGGCAGGGAACTCTTTAGTGGAAGGCTAGGTGGAGGTGAACATGGCCAAGTAGACAGAGAATTTCACTGGCCCTGCCTTGTTGGAACCAGGGTCCCGGAGGGTTGTACCAGCTGCATGTTCCACAGTGTGTTGAAGGAATAATGTTCTAAAGCAAGGCAACAGGAAATATCAGCATAATACTAACATTCTTTTTGAGTCCTGACTTAAAATGAGGTGGTTGGGAGGCCGGAAAGTATGAAAGGTCCTCTATCAGCAGAGAGACCCTCTGGCCATGGATTTAACCTTCCCTGACTGTTCTCTGGAGGGTTCTTGCTTTCTGGGTATTGTTTTCCATTTATTTTATTTTCCCTCTATGGCCTGGGCTTCTCAAGTGAAATGTTTGTATCCTGCGGTTACCTATGTTAGAGACCATGGCTTCTAGTTTACAGATCTCATACTCTGAAAATTTTGGAGTGGCATTATTCCAACTATTTCCCCAAGCTGCCTTTGAGGCTAATATTATTGCTTAAAAACGATTGTGAAATATTTAAATTACACAGGAAAGGACAGAGAATTTCTTTCTTTCTTAGTGGTTCTTTTGTATGACTTACAAGAGCAATTTTAAGGGTAGAAGCAGCCCCTGCATTTAGATTTTTGCTCGCTCTGACATGCATTTGGGTAGCTATAGGAAGGAATACCACAGGAAAAGATTGTTCTCAGAGCTCTTCACTTGCTTCCTGGTCCGCATTTAGTAAAAGTGAAAGATACAAGTAATACAAAACAAAGCTAAAAAAGATCACTCATTAAAGAAAGAAAGAGAAAATTGTTAAAATAACAGTTCCAGCAAAAGCCCAGTGGAACAAACAAAACAGCCACAAAGGACCAGAGAAAGTTCTTTGTCTGAATTAAAAATAACTAAAAATGGTTGAGTGTGCACTGAATACAAATGTGCACTTCATTGCAGAGCCTGAAACTCTGTAACTTTGCACCCTCTGAGATGAGGGATGCCTGTACCACCTGCAGGGAAGAGCTTCCCAGCCAACTGCTCCTGGGGCCAAGGCGCCGTCCCCGTCTTCTTTGACAGTCACCTACAGCATGTCCACATTGTCAACACTCCCTTCATTGTTCCGGCTGTGATGCCATGAAGCTTGGTGGAAATCAAATAGGTTAGGGTGATCTACATCTCTATTAATAAAGACCTTAAGGTTTTAATATATTTGTCCTCCAGCAGCAGTGAAGAGAAATGGGGAAAAAGGAGGAAGGTCAGCTGTGATAAAATCTCCATATCTGATGGTGCCTTGCTGAGCTTTCTGGAAACCCATCTCTACTCTGGAAGTGACCTTTAAGGACTTGTGTGTGTGTCCAAGTGTATGAGACTTTCCCTTTGAATTCTACCCCTGTCTCTACAGCTTGCTTTTCTGGCCCGACCCCTTTCTGACAAATAGAGTTTGCTCTGGGGCTTGTTTGGGGAACTCAGTTCTTTCCCCTCTCCCAGCCCATTTCTGCGCATCAGCTCTTGACTGGCCCTGCCTCTGCCGGGTTCCAGCCTCTCTCCCACTGAGGCCATGACTCTGAACCAGCCCCTGCCTGGGGCTCTGGCCATCCCTCACCCAGGCCTTCGTTGGAACTGAAGTAAGAATGGTTCTGACCATAGCAGAATTATGATTTATGCTCAGAATTGAGGGTAAAGAGAGGAAAATACACTTTTTAGTTTCGTTTAATGGTGGCAAAATACCCATAACATAAAGTTTACCATCTTAACCGCTTTTAAGTGTGCAGTTCGGTGGCATTAAGTACATTCACACTGTTGTGCAACCATCACCACCATCCTTCTACAGAACTCTTTTATCTGGCAAAATCGGAACTCTGTGCTGATTACACAATAGCTCCCCATGCTCTCCTCCCCTCAGCCTCTGGTACCATCATTCTAGCTTCTGTCTCTGTGAATTTGACTACTCTACATACCTGTAAGTGGAATCACACAGCATTTCTCTTTTTTTTTATGACTGACTTATTTCACTTAGCATAACGTCTCCAATGTTCACCCATGTTATAGCATGTATCAGAATGGCCATGCTTTTTAAGGCTGAATAATATTGCATTGTAAGTATATACCGTTTTTTTGTTTGTTTGTGTATCCATTCGCCCATCATGGACGCTTGGGTTGCTTCTACCTTTTAGCTGTTATGAATAATGCTACTGTGAACATGGTTGTACAAATATGTCTTCAAGACCCTGATTTCAATCCTTTTGGGTACATACTCACAACTGGAATTGCTGGATCATATGGTTCTATTTTTAATTTTTTTAGGAACCGTCATGCTGTTTTCCATAGCAGCTATACCATTTTACATTCTCAACAACAATGCACCGGGGTTCCAGTTTTTCCATATTCTCACCAATTACCTGTTATCTTCTTCTTTTTTTTTTAAATAGTAGCCATTCTAATGGATATGAAGTGGTATCTCATTGCCATTTCTATTTGCATTTCCCTAATGACTAGTGATCTTGAGATCTTTTTATGTGCTTATTGATCATTTATATATCTTCTTTGAAGAAATGCTGATTCACATCGTTTTCCCATTTTTTTGAATAGGGTTGTTTGGGTTTTTGTTGTTGAGTTGTAACAGTTTTTTATATGCCCTGGATCCTGTCAGATATAGGATTTATAAATATTTTCTCCCATTCTCTGGATTGCTTTTTGATTCTGTTGATTGTATCCCTCAATGCACAGAAGTTTTAAATTTTGATACAGTCGAATTTAATTGTTTTTTGCTTTTGTTGCCTATGGAAAATAAATGTTATTCTCTCAGACTCATAAGAATTTATAAAAGTGTATCCTCTACTGAACACATGGAAACTCTCAATAAGAACTGACAAATCAGAAATTATGCTATTATATGTCAAATTCTATGAACATAGTACAACTGTTTATTATAGTAGTAATATAGAAAGTATATTTAAAATAATTTGGTCATACCTAACAGTACAAAGGAGAAATGTATTATTTTCAAGATTGTTACAGTCTTCATTCCTTTCTTCCCTGGAATTAAGATAACTGTTGGACAGAGATGAAAAGGAGTAGACAATGTTTGAGAATAGGAAGAAGGAAAAGGGCAGTGGCCTTTGGGAGCACCTGTAATCTGTCAGGGGACTTGGGGATATTATTTTATTAATGTCTCACAGCAGGCCTGAGAGGGAGGCATTGCTGTTGGCATTTCCCAGTCTAAGCCTTGATATCTTGCCTGAAGTCACAGAGTCATCAAGCAGCAGGGATTGGGTGGGGACCTCAAAGCCTGTTTTTTTTTTTCCCCTAACCTATTACCACATTAATTAATAGTTAACCAAGTCAGCAATTTCAACTGAAATATGGGTGGGATACTTTTTGGAATGTAACAAAATTATTTTAAAACTAATTGGTAAGAATTAACTTTCAAACAAAGAAAAAGAAATAATCAAGGAGAATTAGATATTCTACTAGATATTGAAAATGTCTTATAATATCTCATAATTCAAAATGGTGTGATGTAAAAATAGAAATTTAAACAGATTATTGTGATGGAATAAAGAGCTTAAGAATAAACCTTCATATAAATATATAATACTCCAAACTTAAACAATTTACATGAAAAAGTGACTCAATGTTTTATCAAGGCTGGGATTACTAGAGTTCCACATTTAGAAAAAGTACTAGATCAGGTTCCATACTGGCCAGAAGTTTTGTTTGACCAAAGGGGTGTGTGTTTGTGTATGTATGTATTTGAATGCTTCTATTGGGACATCCGGGTTACAATTTCTCGGGGAATCTACCATTCCCTGTAATCGTAATCTTGTTAAATTTGTGTTTCTGTGCCTGCCTGGGCCCTTTGGCATTTAAGATTGTGACTCTTGATTTATACTCATTCTAGGTAAGTGATTCTCAAAATTGAGCAGGCATCAGAATCACCCAGAGGTCTTATTAAAACCCAGATTGCTGGACCCCAAACCCCAGAGTTTCTGCTTTGGTAGGTCTGGGATGGGGCCCCAAAACTTGCATTTCTAACAAGTTCCTAGATGAAGTGTAGTTCCTGGACCTGAGATAAGTACATAAATTGAGAGTAAACATTTAGAAACTTTTATACTTTCAAAAAACTTATGTTTTACAGAGTAATTTGGGTTCTTTGGAATCTAATTAAAAAATTAGGTTTGCATTTTCTGTGAATTTTTATTTTATTTTTCTAGTTATATATTTTTATTGGATTTTACAATAGTATTGGTCCACAAGGGATTAGAAATTTAAAGTAAATGAACAAAAAATGTGCACACAGGCCATGGATAGTTCGCAAAGCACTGTCACTGGGGTCTCGACCAGCTGGTATTTCCCTTGGTGGAGGCACGTGACCTGGAGCAGGCCACAGCCTGCAGGCCCGGAAACTTGATCTAGTAGAAGAACCAGAATTGGTTTAAGTACAACGCAGACACACGCTGTCAGTCCCACAAAGAACAGGAATGTAAAACCACATGCCAATGCCAATTTATTCATTTACCATGAAAACTGAAACTACCAACTGATGGGTTATTCATGCTGGCCTGGCCAGTGAATCACTTCCCTGACAGGGAAACTAAATTATATCCCAGAGGTTACTTAGTGAGCATGGAAATGGGGAAAAAAAAAAAAGAGCAAGTTACGTGGTTTGTATGTTTGGTGACATTAGGCTGGGTATCTCCTGAAGATGTAGTCCCCAGCATATACTTGCCAAGTGGACCCCACCATCTCCTGGTCAGTACTTGGATGGATGGACATTTGCTTTTGAAACTTCCACTGCTGATCCATCAATTTCCCCTTCCTCACTGACATACGATGAAATTAATTCAGTCAAGTTACTGCTGTCAACCTAGTCAGCCTTGTCTGAAAGTTACTCTGCTTCTTCGACAATGTCTTTGCAAATCTCCCCTGCAACCCATTGGGTTGTGATTGTCAGAGTCAGCTTTGAAACAGTTAAGAACATGAATCTCATACAGATACGTAACAAACACATGTCAAAGATTTAACTAACTCAATAAAGGAAACAGTGAAAAACCTGATTTAAAGAACACAAGAGACTGAGTGTATAAAATCAATGAAAGAAAAAAATACTGAAATAAGATTGCCGAGTTAGATACAAAACTGTATGTTAGATACA
The DNA here is from genome assembly GCF_000956105.1 of Propithecus coquereli. Lineage (NCBI taxonomy): Eukaryota > Metazoa > Chordata > Mammalia > Primates > Indriidae > Propithecus > Propithecus coquereli. The sequence goes on along the minus strand of NW_012154507.1, from coordinate 6,082,042 downwards.
AAACTAATGTCCTGTAGGGCAATAAAGCTATAACTTTTGGAGTTATTTTTTCATTCAAATAACTTTCAACTCTACCAGACAAAAATAATTTGTAATTTATTAATCCTCTATAAGTGAACTTTTAACTTTACAGAGCCTGGGCCTTTTTATTATATTTTTTAAAAATGTTTTTCTGCTACAGTGTGAGATGAACCTGAGCTCTAGTATGATATTGGAAGAGCACATAGTAATGTTTCTGCTTCCTCTGTGAGCTTTGGAAATTTTTTCTTAACAGGCTTAGTAGTTTTACTCCCAAAGAGCAATTCTGTTTTGTTTCCATGATTTCTGGAAGAGAGTAGCGATGGGTCTAGCGGGCAGAGCAGAAAGAAACTTTCACCTTTCTAAGTTTTTTTCCAACTGGAGTGACTTGGCCTTAATGATATTTTGGAAGCTCAATATTCATGATTGAATAAAAGTGACCATGTTCCTGGTCACCTAGTGGTTAATACAGTCAGTCCTCATTATTTGAAGATTCATGTTTTTGAATTTGCCTACTTGCTAAAATTTGTTTGTAACCACAAAATTAATACTCATGCACTTTTGCTGTCAATCACAGACATATCCAGAGTGGTGTAAAATGAGTTGCCCAACATCCACATCCCCAACAGTGGTTGGGGACACTGCCTTCTTGTTTTGGTTCTCATACTATAAACAAGTGTTCTTTTCACAGTCTATTTAGTGCCATGTTTTTTGCATTTTGTGCTTTTTGTTGTTGTTGTTAGTGGTGAATTTACTGTTTACAGTGGCCCCCAATCATAGTGCTGAAGTGCTGTCTAGTTTTCCTAAGCGCAAAAAGGCTATTGTTACTTGAGCAATGTAGACTTGCACAATAAATCCTTAGAAGACAGCAAGAACTTTAGTAGACACACCCAGTATTTTTCCTTGTGCCCCTCGCAATTTCAGAAAGTGACAACTACTACCAATTCTGTGGTTTGGGAAGAGCCCAGAGAGTGACAAGGTGGCTGTGCCTTACGGAGAAAATATACATATTATATAAGCTTCGTTCAGGCATGAGTTATAGTGCTGTTGGCCACAATAATGTTAATGAACCAGCAATAGATATTAAATGAGGTATCTTTAAACAGAAAAATACATAAAACAAGGTTATATGTCGATTGGTTGACAGAAATGTGGCAGAGGCTTCTGGGAGCCTAACCCCGTATTTCCCCTAGGCGCAATGCTTCAGTGTCTCTGGTAACTTCATAGAACATAGCTACTGAGAATAATGAGAATTGACTGTGATTTAAATGAGGATGTGGTCTTATGTGCTCAGATATGGTCAAATATTATTGGTGATATTCAAAATCTTGGGCAAGGCAGAAAAGATAACTGTTTTTAGGTTATTGTATTTTTTTTAAAGTCTCTTTATGGCGATCAACACACGCAGCTCCAGACCTCTCTGACTTTCAGTCTTTTGTAGAGTTTTCAGCTCTCTCATTCCCTTTTTTCCCTCTAAGATCAATAAGAATATCGTTATTTCAATAGCATAGATCTGAACATAAATCCTTAGATGGCAGATGTATCCAATATTTTTCCTTGTGTTTCTTCAAGATCAGAAAGTGACAGCTACTACGATTCTATGGTTTGGAAGGAACCCAGATAGTGACAGGGTGGCCATGACCAAAATCCTAATCAGATAGCCTATGCTGGGGATAGTGAAGACTCAAACCTCAGAGAACTGGGTATTCTTAGTTACAAGCATAGTAACCAACTTTGGCAAAATTTACCATAGAAGGAATTTATCAAAAGGATATGCAACGCTCACAGAATCTTTAAGAGACCTAGAAAATCATCAAATGTGGAGAATGGTTACTTAGAAATAACACTCAAATCATACCATGAGCAGTTCCAGAGAAGGTGCCATCCCTGCCTCTACTGGACACAAACACCGCAGCTCACACAGCCAACACCTGACACTGGATGCTTGAAAGCTGCCACTGGAATGCTGCCACAGTTGTCTTTGAAAGCCCACAGTAGCTGCCATCACACCCACATCCACCATCCCTGATACTCCATATTACTAGCTTCCAGCTCAGAGTCTGGGCAGGAGCCTGAGTGATGTACCTGCACTTTAGCTGCAAGGGAGCCTGGGAACAGTGAATTTTAGCATTTGCCTCAAAACATAGAAAGAAGAGAGGGAAAGGAGGAGAAAAGAATGATAAAAGTGCCTTACCATCTTGCACAGTTTATGTTAGAGTTCTTTACAGGGAAAAATTCACTTGTGGTTACTTAGAGCACCATAGGGAGATGTTGGGATGATTAACTGGCCTGGCCCACCCACTCCCAACTAAGGCAACTGGAGCATGATTTGTATCGGTGGTGCCTGGGCTTCCCAGGCTGCTGTAACTGCTTTGTGTACATCCCTCTTTCACTCTATGTTGAGGGGGAGAGTGGGAAGAGAAAGAGAGAGAAACTGTATACAGTGATAAAAATCAATTTTAAAGAAGTACCAAACTTCAAGTCTTTTGACTTGTTCATGTTCTAAAAACATGCATGAAATCAAGGCTCTAAAAGAATCTGCACCCACATCTATTGTGAGAGTCAAAGATAATTTTCAGTGTCATATTTGCGTCCTGGCAAGTTTTTGGTCAGCTTCATTTCTTTAAAAAATTATTTTCGAGAAGGCACTTTATGCCCGTTGACATAGAAGGCAGCTTCAAGCAGTTTCCGTGTCTTCCTGATGGTCCAGCTAGCTGGCGGCACACAGAGCACGATGGTTTGGATATGATGGTTTTTGACAGACCTTGATGGCTAATACAGCTGCATTTCAAAACATTTTTCTTTTCCCATTTTATTATAATATTTTTCATTGTCAATTTCTTGTTACGTGAGCATGGCGGGTTGCAGGGGCCAGGGGAGGTTGTGCTCTCTGCAGCTTCTGGCCTGGCTGGCTGCATCCAAGCTCCTGAATCACCCCATCACCCAGGGACTGGAAGGAGTTGGTTTAAATAATCATTTACCTTTTGCTGTGGCCCCAATCTTTAGAAAATTCTGGTCTTGCTTCTCAGACACATGGGATTCCACAATATTTCATTTGAAAGACTTCTGCTTGCAGAACAGTTTTAACTCTTTTACATTTTTATTGTGAGACAGCTGTGGTTTTTAATCGTTGGAGGGTTTTGTACTTTCTGACTATATACCACATAAATGAAAACTATAGTATATAGGTAGCTTGAAAATAAAAATGATAGTTATCTGAGTTAAAATTGCAATAAAGTTTTCATCCTGAATACTTCTACTACATGATTAGGCTGAACTTTTCTGAACATATCTTTAGATTAAAAGTGAAAAAATAAAAATAGATTTAGGGAAGTTGGGCCCATTTTAGTCACCTTTACTTTTTTAGTTTGAATGGTAGACAAGCTCAAAAAGAACGGAAGCTGAATATGCAAAGAAGTAGGTCACCCGTGGTGACAGAGGGGGTATTCTTTGGCAGGGTGCCACACAATACAACAGAGACCTGAAACAAACTGAATTTTCCTTTACCCTTCTAAGTCAGTAAACTCAGGGGACTATCACTGTCCATTTATTTCACGGAGGTTGCTAGACCTGGGCTTTCTACATGAGACAAGACTTTCTATTCCCCACCTTTCCTACCACCTGACACTCAAGGGCCCTGCTCTGTTCTTTCTCCTCCTCCTTTTCCTTTCTTTATTTTACTATTTCATACTAAATTCTTTTGCCTACTAGGAATGAAGACATTGTGGTACATTTTATGTACCATACTTAATGATGTATAATGAGTCTTTTCTTCTTTTTGTTTAAAGTGTGTATTCTGTAAATGTAAATTTATGTAGGAAGCGTGATTTGGTATAATCAATGCACTGAATGTTCACCTTCAAGCAGTGGGTAAACTGGATTACATCTCAGTGGAGAATGAGAAATTTTTTATCTCGCAGTAGCATCTCTAGAATAATGATTCCTAACATTTCAAATTGGAAAAGTCTTTTTTTAAAATAAAACTTTACAAACCTCCATGTATTGTATGATAGGAGATGTACTTTCAGTATCCATTAGTTGAGAAAGCTATTTTTTTTTCTTACCTAATAACCATCTATTTTATTCTCTTTTTTTTTTTATTTCAGCATATTATGGGAGTACAGATGTTTGGGTTATGTATGTTGCCCTTGCCCCCCCCTCCCCCCCAAGTCTGAGTTTCAAATATGTCCATCCTTCGGGTGGTGCGCATTGCACTCTTTGTGTATGCAAATACCCGTCCCCTCCTCCCCCCCCCCCGCCCCCCTCTGCCCTGCCCAACATCCAATAGATGTTATTCTCATATGTGCATTTATGTGTTGATCAGAGAAAGCTATTAATTGAAAAGTGTTTTTAAATGAGTTTGCATTTGATCCATCACACTGCCATCTCCCTGTATTTGTGGAACTAGAAGAACATATGTGTGTAGAGTATATTTTGCACGTGGCCTGTTGGAGAATCCTTTGCAGGGACTACATGACTTTATTACTAAGCCATGCTGGAGGCACAAGTATGACAGCTCCTGGATTTTATTCAGGCTGGTGGCCACTGCCAAGTCTCTTTGGACCAAGCTGGCAGCAAATCGATGGTGCCCGGGAAGAGATTGGCTCCCTCCAGACATGCCGGCCGTGCTCCCCTGACCTCGCATTTATTTTCGAGGTGCTGATTCATTCACACACTTTTTTTAGTTATAGAAAAATACATAATACATGTACAAACCATTTTAAACAGAAAATAAAAGCCATCCTAGAACTAATTGAACAGATGCTTATGGCCAGATTCAAAACCATTGTAAATAAGGGTCTCAAGTAGAAATATATTAACGATAATAGCAGAAAAAAATTTCTACAACAATGAGAGTTTATTTCCCTCCCTGCACTTGGTGTTCAGCAAGATTAAACTTACATTTGAAAGGAGTCCATTTCTGCTTTCATCAGAGATCCCACGTAGCAGGGAAACAACGGACAACTTCCTGTGTTCTGTCCTCTTCTCTTTGTTAGGGTGTTCTCCTAGGGCACTGAATTTGAACCACTGCCTGACTCAATAATGTAACAGTTTGATTGGGTCAGATAGAAAAGGCAGAAGTCTTTTAAAAAGCACAAGATTTCAGTTGGAAGGTTCGATGACCAAATCAGTTCCTGGCTCCTGTGATCTGGGTGACTTCCCTTGGATTCCTCCCCCTGCCCCATCATCAATGATTTCCTCCCGAAGACAGAACAAAATACTCTCCACTAACTTTAGTCATTGGTCTTTATCAGTTTGAGGTTGTACAAAAAGGGAAGCAGTGTGAGACTCAGAGTATAAAGATGGTATGTGCAGGCTGGGAAACAGGTGCTAAAAATTAGAGAGTTGATTGGGTCCTGTATTACTTATCTATGGCTACATAACAAAATAACCCAAACTTGGTGTGTTAAGACAACAAACATTTATCCTCTCACGTATCTGTTGCTCGGAAATCCAGGAGTGGTATAGCCGGGAGGCTCTGGCTCATGAAGCTGCAGTGAAGGTGCTGGCTGGGGCTGCCGGCGTAACTGGGTCTGGAGCATCCAGTTCCCAGCTCATTCATGGGGCTGTTGGCAGGAGGCCTCAGTTCCTCACCACAGGGGCCTCTCCACAGACTGCTCATGACATGACTTTCCCCAGAGCAAGTGATCCAAGAGAGAGAACCCAAGATGGAAGCCACAGTCTTTTATAACCTATTTCTAGAAGCGACATACCATCATTCCTGCCACATTCTGTTGGTCACACAGGATGTAAATACGAGGAGGCAGGAATTATTGCAGGTTGTCTTGGAGGCTGGCTACCACAGGTCCAAATTTCTAGCTTTTCTAGAAACCATGGATAGCTGCATGCTTTGTAAGTCTGGTGCTATGCCTAAGGACAAATTCGTGATCAAGTTAATAATAATGATCTATCATGTTTTGCTAACAATGTTTATACCTTTGCTTTGAAAATATACATTTGAATGTTTTATTTAAGTAAAATATGCTTATAAAGTCTGTAAATAGTAAGTACTAGGGTATAAATAGAAATTGAAAGTTTCATATAAATTCCTTTTAAATAGTTATTAAAATATATATCACTACAAAATATATTTATTAAAAAACTATACATTATTCTGAATCTTGATTTTATTCACTTAACAGTATACTGTGGATATCTTTTGATGTCAGTATATAAAATTCATTCTTTTTACTAGCTGCATTATATTCCATGAAACAACTATAGCAAATAGAATAACTTTACCAGAATTATCTAACCAGTCCCTACTATTGGACAGTTGACTTTTTTCTTACAGATTGTTAATAAAATAAGAATTGTGTTTGTACATATATCTTTGTGTGCTATGTGAGAATTCTTCAGGGTAAATTTTCAGAAGGTGAATTCTTAAGTGAAAGGGTATATGCATTAAAAATTTATCAGATCCTAGCCAGGCCTGGTGGCTCATACCTGTAATCCCAGCATTTTGGGAGGCTGAGGTGAGAGGATCACTTGAGGCCAGGAGTTCAAGACCAGACTATGTTGCCCAATCCTGGGCAACATAGCAAGACCCTGTCTCTTACAAAAAAATTTTTTAAATTAACCAGGTGTGGTGGCATGCACCTATAGTCCAAGCTACTCAGAAGGCTGAAGTAGGAGGATTGCTTGAGCCCAGGAGTTAGAGGTTACAGTGAGCTATGATCAGGCCACACTGCACTCCAACTTGGGCAACAGAGCAAGACCCTGTCTCTAAAAAAAATTAAAAATCAAAAATAAAAATTTACCAGATATTGCTCAATTATCTGCTAAAAATATTGTATCTAATTACTCTCTTTCCAGTGGTGACAAAGTGCCATAACATTTGTCTAGTAAAGTCAGCCTCATTTCACTTTGATATACCTAGCTGTGATTTGGAGGAAGGCATGGTGTTGTACTTGGCAGAGGAATTTAAGACAAAAGAAAGGAAAAGTCCTGCTGTAAGATTATAGCAACCGTCCAGGATTGTGAAGAGAACCTGTGAGTGGTCGATTCCTAGGCCGTGCCACCCACTCCGGAGTGCTGCATGTAGCTTCAGGGCCCAAATTTGCCTCCTGCACCTCAGTATGAACTCCGGGGATGTTTGCCCGGCTCATCTCTTAATGAGATAAACTCCAATGTATCCGGGCATCTGAGCGTTGGTGAAGGCAGGTAGAGGTGAAGATACGCGTGTTGCCCAAAGCCAGCTACCCCGATTTTTCCCCACAGCCTGCCACCATTCCTTTCTGAAAATCCCACTGTTGCTGTGGCTGATACATCAGACTCAAGATCCTTTAAGCAGCATACAAATTGTCCAAAAAAAGTAATGCATTGATATTAGCCATTAGTATATAAGCAGGGTTAATATTTCACATTAGTCGAAGAGACCAGGATTCTGTAAGAATAGAATTTATTCATTCATTCATGGATTCATTCAACCATGAATAAATACTGAGTACCCACTGTGGGCCAGAAGCCCAAACAGGCACAACATGGAGCTTCCTATCTAGTGGGGAAGATGGACAATAATTAATCACAAATATTTATTTATAAGCTAATTATGTCTAAGAATGAGCAGTATTTTAGGGAGCCAAGAAAATAGAGATCTAAAGGATGAGTTTGAGGTCAGTAAGAGAGATGCCAGGAGAATCATGACAGGCAGAAAACAAATGAACACATAGCACACGTGCAAAGGCCCTGAGGTAGGAAGGAGTTGGGCTGTTTGAGAAACTGAAAAAGGCTAATGGTGGCCAGAGGGAGTCATGGCAAGAAATGAGGCTGGAGAAGAAGCTAAGAGCCAGATCATGTAGGACCTACACATTTTGCTAGAAGGAACAGTTTGTAAAAAAGAATTCAGGATATTGAAATATTCAAAAGGGCAGATATGGAGGGGAGAGGGAAAGTGATGACCACTGGGCTGGAAGGGAGAGATCTCAGCTGGGTAAGAAGGCCCCGAGGGCTCTATTAGCCACGAATCTCTTACCCTTTGTTGTCTACCTGGGCTTCGTGGGCAGAACGCTGTCGTGCTGGGACCTGTTACGGCACACGGTGCACACTCCAGGGGCTGCGCAGCCCTGCTAGGGCCCACCTTTCTACCCTCCTGGACTTAAAAGTCTGTGCCCCACTTTGCCTTTCAGCCACCTGGGAGGATTCCAACAGAAGTCCATGCTTGATTCTATCAACTGAATTACAGAGGAAAGGCCCCTGTGCATTCAGCAAACCTTAATCCATCTGCACATTAGCCTAAAATATTCAATGTTGTAAAAAGCCCACAGCAGCATGCCTCTGAAACAGCACTTAATTGACATAATATGGGTCACCTGTCTACATGGAATTAGTTGGCAGAGCTTCCAGAACAACCTACTTTCCCTCCCTTTTGTCTTTAGTTTTTGAACTTTTTTTAAAATGCATCACTGCTGCTCAAGTCAGTTTTGAGCCACTATTTAACAAAGAGGTGTCCAGTTGAGAGCCGCGCTTCTAGCTCAGGATTTGTCTAGCAGTGCAGTTAGGGGGTGAGAAGGAAACATGGTCAGGGGCCCATCAGTACTGCCCACCAAGCTGGTCAGCTTCAGCATGCGCAGTAAAACACAAAGTGTACATCGCATGGCTTGGTGTCATGCTTTAATGGGATCAGCTTTATAAAAACCGTGCATGTGTATGTATGTTTGTGTTTGGAGTGGGGAAATGTGAACACATTCTGTTGTGGGGCAGGGAAGGGAATGATTATCAAGACCTGTGGGAATGAGATAGTCCCTGAGCCCTAACCTGGTGTTCTTGTGTCCTGACTCAGGAAGCCGCAGAGCTGAATGGCCCAGGATGTGGCCCTTGGAGACCCACTACCTCGGTTCAAATCCTGGCCCTTCCACTGACTACCTGGGAAATCTTGGAAATTTAGTGAACTTAATCTGAGCTTCATTTTCCTCATCTGTAAAATAAGAATAAAGATAGCCTTTTCTTATGGGGCTTTTGTTAGGATTAAAGGAGCTGAAGCATGAAAAGCGCTTTGTATAAAGTGATTGCTTAGTAAATGAAAAAACATAGCTAACAGTGTCAGGCACTGTTCTAAGTGCTTTACAGGTGTCCATTTATCTACTGTTCACAAGGTCCCAGGAAGTATGTGCTGTTATCATCAGCCCCACTGCCAAGATGAGGAAATGGAGGCACAGGGGTTCAGTAACCTGCCCAAGATCACATAGCAGATACACGGCAGAACTGAGACTCGTACTCGGGCAGTGGGGCTCAGAGTCCAAGCTCTTAACCTCTTTGCTGACTGCCTCTCAACCATATGCGAATGTTAGTTTTCACTGGGAGATGGAGAAGAAAGAATGGGGGAAATACGGTAGGAATGGCCAGAAAAAAAGAGAGCACAAAGTTTCCATTATACCTTACCTGGAACTGTGAGCTACTCCCACCTCCACCCCTACTCCTCCTTGAGCCTCAACCCCCAAAATCCCTCAGTCCCATTGGCTCAGCCTAAATGCTGTGTCCTGACAATGTTACACCCTCACTGATTCCAGCTAGGCCAGGGAGAGACTGTCACTTCCTGCTGCTGCCACGGCTGTCCTGGTTGAAGGCTGACCACCGGTCTTCCCAGGGATACCTGACACCATCTCCAGGACAAAACCCCTCTTGTGGGTCGAGTCCTGTCTACTTTCATTGCTGCTGGGCTTCTTCAGACAAATCAGAAGTGCCCAGGAGTGAAAGTCCCCAGACAGAACTGCATGACTGACCAAATCTGACATTCTAGAGAGTTATTCCCTACAGGGTTACCAGCCTAGATTCTTTCTTCTAAGATGTCAGTGATTCTATATGAGGCCAAAGCCACCACACAGGGGAACAGCATTGTGTGAGCGCTCCTTTACAAAAACCGTACAGCAGATATTATGCTGTAACCTGTACTTCAGCTACCTGGCGTGTGTGTGTGTTGTTTCCTGGAGGTGGGAGATTGCCCAGGAAAAGCTAATACAAATATTTAAGTAAAAGTGCTGAAGCTCATTAACTCTGCTGGGAGTTACTTGAATCTATAATCTTATGTTTCTGCCAACAAAGGGATGCTACTGCTGACACGTTCAGGGATGAAGTCTCATGACATCTGCCACCTAGTTTCAAACAGTGGGAGAGAGAGGGACGGAGAAAGCAGAAGTGACAATTGTTAAATCTAAGTGTTTGGTATGTGGGTGTTCATTGTTTTATTGTTTTGATTTTTCCATATGTTTATATTTTTAAAAAAGAATAAATTGGGGAAAATATTAATATAAGCATTAAAAATAAAGTTTATGGGGAAGAATTGAAATAACAGGTGCTGTGGGATCTATAGAATGGGAGGGCAGTACAGGATTAATGGTCCTTTCTCGCAGGTCATCATCTGTGGGATCAGGGAACAGCAAAGACCTAGACGGGTTGTAGGAAGGAGCAACAGGTAGAAAAGGTGTGTTCCAGAGAAAGAAATAAGCACCAGAGCTGTTAGTTTGCTGTAGAACCAGAAGTTACTGTGGGAGTGCAGGTTACTTCCTTTAAATTACATTTATAAGTCCAATATTAGGATCAAAGTACTCCATATTTTCCCTTAAAACTAACCCAACAATAACAACAAAAATGTTGCACGTATATATTAATTTATGAATATGTCACAATATATTAAAATGTTGCCTATATATAATATATGCATATATGTTCCATTCATACAAATATCTTTTTCATGTATTTGAAAAATAATGGGAAGACCATTACTAAAGTTTTATCTCTCAGTAGTGGGATTACAAATGATTTTTATATTTTTCCTAATATTTCTCTGAATTTTTCAGATATTTTTCAAGTGATATGTATTATTTTATAATCAGGGAAAAGTGTTATATGAAAAACAAATGTGATGTACGTAGTATCTCTAGGTAACTTGTTTTCTGTATATCAGATGGAATATATACCTTTTTATCCAAAAATTAAAATTAGAAGTTTCCAGGGAATATGCCCATACCTTGACAGAGGTCAATGAATAAACCTTTAATGGCTTTATTCATAGTTTTTACTTAATAAATTTTGGCCATCTTAATATTTTACCTAATTTTGAGGAGTTTTCCACATTTATCAGTTTTTAACAGAGCTTTGATCAATAGTTCCAGCTTTTCTTTCTTTGGAGCTGTGGAGTAGTTCCATCCTGCACTGGTAACTTAACTAGATGCAGTTAGTCTGGTTGAGAGTATTATGTGCATTTACCACTGTTTGATTTAATTGCTTAGACATTTCTCTTTCCCAAGGTTATTTTCAGATGGGAATCTCCCCAGTGGCTTCCTCAGTAAAGATCAACCCAATAATTCATGCAGTTTCTTGACTTATGTATTTTCATCCCTTGGCCCATATTATGTCCACAAATAACCAAATGATTTTTTTTTATATTTGCATGATTAAGTTTTATAAAGAGCACACAAAATTTCTACCCAATTTGCCATACTTAGGCCTTTCTGAGCTGTGTTGGGATAGGAATTTCTACATGTGTGCTTAAAACTGGGAGTCGCTGTATCCAGTATAAAGTTCAAGGTTTTGCTTGTTTGTTTGCTTGCTTGCTATTTTTATATACTTTTGCAGAAGGTACTGAAGTTGCAATCATCTTCTGTTTTTTGAGAAAGTAGTGGTTCCATTTTGGCTCTTGAACAGGTCTGCCACCACTTTTATTCCAGCAAGAGGCTGCCAGACGTAGCTGTGCCATTCAGTGGGGCCATTAGGCAACACAAAATGGCTGAGTCAGACCAAGGGAAAATGGAAGACGACTGCCATCTTGGGCTGCTTCATTATGTCTGAAAGAAATATTGATGAAGAAACACTGGCCACAATAACTGTAGCTCCTACTTTAATCCTTTCTCCTTGAATCTTCTGGAAGGATCTTCTATGCTAAGGATGCCCAGGGTGGGGGAGCAATTAGAATAAATACTGTTTTGGCAAGAGGTTTGGTAAATCATCTTGGGTGTTAAGTCCCATGCAACATTAGCTGATAGTAATGAGGTAGCAGCAGTTTTTATCTATTTAAAACTTTAAATAGACCACATGAGTAATGTGCTGCAGGTGCTTATCTCTACTTAATTAATTCATTTGTAAGTGAAATACCTAATTAAAGCAATCTAAGGGAGCTCCTTTGCGATCTGGTAACAAAGAGAGAGCTCTGCTGATGAAACTTGTTGAACTTATCCCCATGGGCTAATTAGCTTTATCAGATTTCGGTTGAAGAGTTAAAAGTTTTTTTTTTTTTTTTTAATGTAATACGGGTTTGAACTAGTCTTTAATGTTCACTGGAGTCACTCACGTATTCATAGCTTTGGAAGAAACCTGAAGATGACACCATTGGAGTCTCCCTTGATTAAAAGGGCAAAGACGATACATGTCCTGGTATCGTGCCTTTTTGTCATGGGCATTGCCATCCTGCCCTTCCATGACTGCTTGCTTGAGCTTAACTTCAGGGGCGTTTCTGTCTACTTAGAAGTTTGCTTTGCCTTTACCTTATAAGACAATTACGTAACCAAAAGTGTTTATGCTTTCACCTCAGCTATTAAGAAATATTAGCCATGTTTAAAACTCACATGTGTTAATCAGTTCAATTATCTGTTCCCTACATGCCTTTTCACCTTGTTTGTTCTTTTCTTGGAATAGGGCATCATCCTTGAAAAAAAGAGCCAATGCCTTGTAAACGTAGTTAACTAGTTCACAGCTAAGGATGGCAACTTTTGGTTGAGAAATGTCTATTTTATCGTATTGCACTCTGCTCCATGATGAGGGAAAAGGATGCATTTGAGTGTGATAATTATGAATGACTTAAAACATGTTTTGTTCCTTGTAAACTGTTAACAAAGAGCATAAATGAATTCACAAAAGACACCTAGCTGCTTGCAGGATACAGGAGGGATTTAAAAGAGGCAACAGGAAAACAAATTGAACTAGGGATAAATGGAAAATGAGGGAGGGAAATGGGTAAATATGATACATTAGAAGCCATCTGTTCTCGTCTATGGTTAAAGTGACTTTTTATTTTTTAAAAAAAAAGTCTTCTGGCCGGGCGTGGTGGCTCATGCCTGTAATCCTAGCACTCTGGGAGGCCAAGGTGGGCGGATGTTCTGAGCTCAGGAGTTCGAGACCAGCCTGAGCAAGAGCGAGACCCCGTCTCTACTAAAAATAGAAAGAAATTATCTGGACAACTAAAAATATATAGAAAAAATTAGCCAGGCATGGTGGCGCATGCCTGTAGTCCCAGCTAATCAGGGGGCTGAGACAGAAGGATCGCTCGAGCCCAGGAGTTTGAGGTTGCTGTGAGCTACGCTGATGCCATGGCACTCTAGCCAGGGCAACAGAGTGAGACTCTGTCTCAAAAAAAAAAAAAAAAAAGTCTTCTACGAGTTTTATGACCTTAAAATATTTCTCCTCCAATACAGAAAATTGGTACTTTTCTAAAATGTTTTGTAACAAAATGCTATTTGGGAAAAAGTGGCATTGCACTAACTTAGTGCTTTGAAAGGAACACATACTTAGCATGAAGGGATTTTTGCCCACATATGTGAATTAAGGGTCCTGCATGTAGAGCTTAGCAAATAGCTGATGTACTCTTCTCAGGCAGAAACACACTGCAGAATACCACCACATCCAGGTTTCTGGGTTCTCCCGAAACTGTGGCAGTAGGTGACAGGCGATAATACTTGTTATAAGGTAAACCTGTAATTACTGTCATTTTAGGAGAGGGAGACATTAGAAATACAAAGCAGGATTATAAAAGAATATAAAAGTCAACCTCAAAGATAAACTCCTTCAGAACAAGAGCCTTTTCCTGTTTATTTCTTTATCCCTTCCTGTACAACATACAACACAGAGTAGGCACCAAATGAATAAAGAACAATTGATTCAATGAATGAAATCATGCATCACTCTACCTATATAATCATTTTATTTCTATGTAAAATTTCTTTGTGTTCAGTGGTAGCTGATAGTGTCTAACCAAGGGCTAATTTTAGTTAGAAAGCCATATTTTACATCCATTATTATTTTAGCTAGACGAAAACACAGAAATTGAGTGGGTGCTGGAACACATCCATTATTTGCCCCCTGGAGATAAATGGAGTAGTTGAAAATAGTGCGTCGTTGGCAGAATATGGTGGGAAAATTTGCACATCGGCTTCCCACAAAGACCTATTTTGTGCTGAGTTATTTCATATTTCAGTCTCTAGGATGCCAGTGTTACAACATCTTAACATGCTAAAATTTCTCCACCAAATAATTCTGGAAAAAAACAAATGGAAATTAATGCAATTAAACACACTCTCCTTGGAGAGTGAATTTGAAGCTGGTGCAGCTTCAACAGTGGCCAGCGAGAGGGGAGGAGGCCAGGAGGAGGAGAGGCAGGCCCAGGGAGGCGAGCTCCTGCAGCTGCCTTGCACCACCCCCAGGCCGGTGTCAGCATCCTAGGGGTGCCGTGTGATGGACAGGGTACATCAGGTCGTAGATAGCATCAAGGTTCCAGGGCTATCTGTCGGCTTTGAAGCTGTCTCCCAGCTTATATTGTTTATGAAGATTCAGGAGGAAGGTCTCACTGCTGGGGCTTAAGGCCTGGCAGAAGGCCCAGCCAAAGGGGTGGAATGCAGGGAACATTATCTGGGTGCCCAGGTGTTCCCCAGGTCCCTGGCTGTAAGGCTTAAGGAAGCAAAATCCATTTCAGACCTCACCCATTGATGGAGATCTGATTTCATATCCACTGCCAGGTGTGTTTAGGGCTGGCTTGGGCACTGGTGGGCACAGCATGCTGAAAGCAAGGCTGTCACTAGAGGGGACGAGGTGGCAGCTAGAAAAAAACTGGACCTAATGGACTATCTCTAAACCTTTGGTAGCCCTTAGGCATGTGAGCACGTCCTCAGCTGATCCTCACCCCTTCAAAATATCTCATTTCTGAAATTTCTTCCATCCTAGTGAAAACAGTCCCCACATTCTCTAGAGTCAAAGTACTCAGCAGTCAGCACACTTCCCAGTGACACTGAGCCACTGCCGGGAGGAAGGGTGGGCAAGAAACATTTTGTCCACAGCTGCACTTGCCGAGCCCCAGGAGGAAAGCACAAGAAAACTGCCTCCCTTTTGTCAGCAGTGACGTGACCGGTTTGCCTTCATAACACAGTCGCCTCTGTAATCTGCCTGCGAGACGCAGCATCCTCTAGGGAATGAGTTGGAACCTTTGCCCAGTGCAGAGTTTATTAGAACCATGCCTTTTTTAAAATCAATTAATATCCAGCAAATAGTATAAATCTTGCACATACTAAATTTCCTCTGATTAAAGGTATTTAGGATTAATCAAGGGAGATTTTTTGTTCCCTGCAAGTAAAAGTCAGGATTTTTTTTTAACTTAAAACCATACTATTGAGCTATTTAGTCATGATTATTTCAATCACAAAAGGAAATCTGAATTTTGGATCATTTCCTTATTAATCATCAGTTACACTGTATTAAAAAACTAACAAACCAGCCCCACTCCCCCAAAAGGGAAGAAGACAAAAGTTGCGATAATAAATCAGATGCGGTAAAACGGGGCTCGACGCAATCCCCAGAGCATTTTTATTGGACAGTGTCAAAGACACCTGCTGAGGTGGTACCCAACGAGCCTTGGCCATGTCGCCAAGATGCTGTCATGCATGTGGTAAAGAGCTGCACCATCTCTGCACTGCAACGGGCTACTCTTTGCCAATTTTGCATCTTAGTTGTCCTTATGTAGATATAAGTCCCATATGAGAGCATTTTTCAAAAATATAAAGTCAACTTTTATGTCCTTCCTTTAAAAGAAAAAGCAGATTTTGCAGTTTTGCCAATGAGGCATAAGGTTGAACCCAAATTTCAAAATTATCCATCCCAACTTAGACAAAGCTATTTTCTTAAAAAAAAACAAAAAACAAGAGCAGTTGTTTTTCTCTGGTGTGGTCCCTATGAGAGAGTGCTTACCTTGTGTTTGCAGGCTCTTTCCAATAATTTATGCTTCTGAAAATAAGTAAATAAATAAATACGCTAACATATATAGCACAAAAATAAGACAGTTTTTACTTGGAGACCAGCTACAGAATAGAAACTTCGTGGATAATAATGCATGTGTTAATGCAATAAAGTGAGAACAAGATTATAAGAATAATGTCTAAAATGTTAAAAGAATAATTTGGTTTTGAACATATTTAAGATGTTTAGGAATAGCTCTTTACATATAAATCAGTGAACATGCCAAACAAAAATTATTTTATCCAGCCTTTCAAGCAGGTCCCCAAAAGAAGTGTTTTGCAGCATACTCTGTTCATATACTCTGAGTTACCCTCAGAACTTAAAAGCAATACATTTATCCCTGCTTACAACCCCTAATTTGGGTGTTTTAGACTGGTCTTTTTCCTTCTACTTAGTTTGATGATTGAGGTTTAACAACGTAGCCAGTCCCAGCTAGCGGGTTCCTGGCCCCTGGGTGAAAGGTAGATTTGTAAGCCAGCTGAGCTTTGCTGATTGAAACTTGTTTGTTTGAACATGTTCTGCCCTAGGAATGGCTATGGTCCAGTGGCTGCGTAACGGGCACCAAACAATACATGTTTGTTAGGCAAAATATGGAACAGCCGAAGATCATCTTTTAACACTGTAATGCTGAGACTTTGGTGTAAGTTCATTTAACAAATTTTAATTGAACCCCCATTTATGTGCAGGTTCTAGGTATTTACAGGCAAATAAAACAGACATGGCCCTTGTCCTCATGGAGGTTGCAGTCTAACTGGGGAGACAGGAACTACGTACATACATAATTAGATATATGTAGTCATCCTGCAGTATCCATGGGGAACTGGTTCCAGGACTCCTCAGGCATACCAAAATCCATGGATGCTCAAGTCCCTTATATAAGATGGTGAGTAGTATTTGCATATAACTCGTGCACATCCTCCTGTTGACTTTAAATCCTCTCTAGATGACTTAGAATACTTAATGTAAATGTTGCGTGAATAGTTGTTTAGGCAATAATGACAAGTCTGCCCATGTTCAGTACAGACACAATCATCCATTCTTTTTTTCCAAATGTTTTCGATCTGTGGTTGGTCGAATCCATGGGTGTAGAACCCATGGGTGCAGAAGTCTGGCTGGAATTATAAATTGTGATAGAGAAGTACTCCAAAGGGTAGGAACTGAATGCCGTGAAACTATGAGATAGGTGGGAAAAACTTGCTTCGGACAGAATTTATCAACGGAAAGTTCCAGGTGAGCACCCGAGATGTTGAGCTCTTAGTTTAATGTCCCCCAAACAGTCCTTATTCCTTCCTTCCCTTGCATCGCATGTTGGCAGTGGAAGGTGCCCCCACCATGAATTTTACCTGGTTATTGCCAGTATAGGTATTGATCTTTTTTAACCAAGTCATCATGACTTTGGCTAGGCCTGACAAATTGCAGTCGTTGGGGCCATGGGAACATGGGAGCTGGGCTGCTTAGGAGGATGTGGACTCTTTGGGAGGGTGAGGGGTGTGGTATTTACCAATTTCATTAGGATTAAAGTGATCTTAGTTCTGCTCTGGACTTCGCCAAGAAGTAGCTGTATTCCTCTGCATCAGTCACCTAACTTCATTGGATCTCATTCTTTCTCCTGTAAAATGAGATTGTTAAGATGAGCTAATTTCTGAGGTCCTTTTAGATTCAATGCCCTAAAAAGCTATACAGTAGAATGAAAAAATAGACCCCGAAACCAGATTTTAAGGGTTCAAATCCCTGCTCTATCACCTACTAGCTGTGTGACTTTGGTAATTTTCTTAACCTCTCTGTTTATCCACGTCCGAAACTATAAGATGGGGGATAATATTAATACCTACCACATAGTGATGTGAGAATTCAAAGAATTAATATAAGTACTTGGAATAGTGCCCACCCCATGGTAAGTGCATAAGAAGTGTTACTGCCGTTACTGTCCCCTGAAAGGGGGTCACCTTATTTAAGGACTGGACTATAATAGAGGCAGAATAGTCAAGACACTAGAGTGGACATGCAACAGAATAGCGTGTGGGAACCAGGAATCCACATTTCCACACTTCCTACCAAACCTCCCTTGGTTTCAGGCATGTTTTATTTAAAGGTGCAACTTTTTATTGCTGGAAAAAGGGCGAAACCATAGAATGCTTTATTTCAGACCTGCAAGGACTCTCTTCTTCCTGCCCCTGGGTATCGGGTGTGTACAGGGCATTAAGCTAGTGCTTGCTTCATAATGCTTTCACACCTGCAGCCAGGACAACAAAGCGGTAGAAATCAATGCCATTGCTGGGGATGCTGAGAGGGGGCTTCTCTTAAGGCAATGAGGCAATGAGCTTTTGTTCTTCTCAAGCAACATAATGAGACCTCATAAATTATACTTGGAAAGAACTTTCCAAATTGTAAAAAGATTCATTAAAAAATTTACAATCATTAACTGTAGCTGACTTGTATCTATCGTAGAGATTCTGTTTTAATGAATCTCATACAGATTTGGAATAACCAGCATCATTTTCTCTTTATTTCTTAATGCACCCAAATCTCTAAAACTCTATCATTCTCTCCCTTTGTACTATTTCCTTTAGCATTTTCATCATAAATGGTACCGCTTGGACTTATTTACCTTATCATAAACTGTTATTAAATGTTTAATAAAGAATGAGACTTTAATATACATCTTTTTTTTCTGTATACATGCGTATGTCATCTTGTGACAGCCAAAACTCTAGACTTTTCCTACATACTACTAAGATTTGGGGATGTCCGAAATAATTTAGGAAATTATGCTTCTGTGGTTAGAGAGAGGAACTGGTTTTTCTGTGACAAACGAGGATAGTCTGATGGGAAGAAAATTTCTTGTGAATCTTGTAAAACAGAGAATGTAGCTTCTTCAATGAAAGGAAGAAAAAGACAAGAAATTATCTGCTTAGAGAAAACGTAATTCCCTGACATTTTTCTGGAGACCAGCACACTAGGGTCTCTCCTAAATGGTGCTCGCCACAGATGAATCCCCTCTTGGAGGAAAAGACCCCAAGTGGTTGTGAGCAGCGGACTCCTCTCCTCTCCTGTCAGCCACCTAACACCGTCGCCTCTGCCTTAGAAAAGTAGATTTCAACCTCTCTGACAATGTCCCCTGCCCCTCCCTTGTCCCTAGCCTTGTAACATCCTCCCTTGAACCTTCTCCCTGTCTTCAGTTTCTCCTCCCTCCCTGAAGACTTTTCAGAAGGAGCTCGGTTTTTCCTAAAGAGTAAGAAACAAGAAAGTCTTTATGTGGGAGTCTGTTTAAGAAATAACGGACTCTGGCTTATAAAGGACCCTTTCATTCTGTTTGCTGGAATGTGCTTCCTGAGCAGCGGGGGGTGGGAAGTCTCAGCAGAGTCCGGTCAAAGATTGCAACTGCTAATTTCCAAGGCTGCAGGGCGAGGGTGGCGCCGTGCGTGCTGCCATGTAGACGCTTTCTGCAAGAGTTACGCAGAGCAGCCCCAGGGGCTCTTGGCTTTAAACGTGCCAACGTGCATTTTGTTAGCAGAGCAGCTCTTTCTGGCAAATAACTTTCTTATGGTTTCCTATGTACAGGATACTTTTATTTTTCACAAAGCACCCTTACTTAAAAATAACAACCAAGCAGGGAAAACGATAGGCATTAAGTAGGAAATGGTTGGAAGCTAAGGTTTCTTTCTGTCGTAGGCTATTGAAGGGCTGCCGTGGTAAGCCAAGGTGACACACTTCCTGTGGAAACCTTCAAGGCGGTGCCTGGAGTGAGAGGGAGCGTTTCAAAGAGCATTCCACTCCCTCTTGGTCCTGGGTCTTAAGGTAGAATTACGTAGGGACAATCAAGCTTCCAGGAAGTTTGAAATTTGAATCTGAACTATGGAGGTAAAGAGAGGGTTGGTGTAGAGATTTACATTTTTTTTGAAATTCAAATTAAATGGTTTCACTTTCCCCATACATCAAAATGTGTATGTACACACAGTTACATTTTTCTAGTCTGTATTGGTAAATATATATATTTTATGTACATATTTGATTTAGAGTTAAAAGACATTTGTTTGACAGACTTTAAATGGGTTTCATACCACTTTAGTATCTTCTTAAATTGGAAAATTGCAACCATGAGCCAAGATTAATATGCTAAAAGTTTCACTTTATTTAAAAACATTTTATACTAAAATAAACATGAAATAGAATACAAAATGTATATGAATTTAAGATTGAAAACGGAATACAACCCTTGCTTGTGACAGGAAAAGCTCCCAGAGTCCCCAGGGGTAGGGGACAACTCTTCTCAGCCTCAGCAGAGATTCTGAGACACCTCAGCTTCGGGGATGGCACAGGCCAGCAGGAATGGGCAAAAAAACTGGAAAGATTCTCTGCCCAAAGATAACCAAATCCTCACTCCCTACCCCTACCTTCATTCTGTCCTAATAAAATCATTATCCTTTTCAGGTCTCTTTTTTTCTTTTTTTTCTTTAGAGACAGGGTCTTGCTTTGTCCCCCAGGCTGGAGTGCAGTGGCCCAATCATAGCTCATTGCAACCTCAAATTCCTGGCTCAGCCTCCTGAGCAGCTAGGACTGCAGGCACGTGCCACTATGCCTGGCTAATTTTTAA
The DNA here is from genome assembly GCF_000956105.1 of Propithecus coquereli. NCBI lineage: Eukaryota > Metazoa > Chordata > Mammalia > Primates > Indriidae > Propithecus > Propithecus coquereli. The sequence goes on along the minus strand of NW_012154507.1, from coordinate 6,061,437 downwards.
AAATTTTTTTAAAGTTGGGATCTCCCTTTAAAAAAAAGTGAGACCAGCTCAGTCTGGTCTCGAACTCCTGGACTCAAGCGATCCTCCTGCCTCAGCCTCCCCAGTCTCTGCAATTGCAGGCACGAGCCCCTGCCAGGCTCAGGTCTCTCTTTTTAAATGCATGTTGGTCATTCACATCTTAATATGAATTACTTTAAGCAACAGCTTTCTATTGCGATTGACTTCATAGACCAAATCAGAAGCCTTAGGTTCCTAACCTAGGTCACCTAACTCTTGTGGACTAGAGCAAGCCAGTTAATTCATTCCAGCCCCAGCTTCCCAATCTGAAACTAGGAATGATGACACCAGCCTCTAGGCCTCTAGCCATCACAGAATGGCTATGAAGTCAAAATGACATAATGTAAATGGAAGACCTTTATTAAATTATAAAGTACTATTTAAATATCAGTCATCAACACTGTCAGTCATTTTAGTGAAGATTAGTAATACATCATTATGCTTAATCATTTTAGTTGAAATTAGTTAATAGAGAAGAATGGTGTGGGGAGAGGTAATTTTGAAATGTAAGACATGTAGGAAGATTGGGGCCAACACGTGTTACCTCAGAGAGGGACTTCAGCGTTTGAAAGTACTACAGGTCAGATGAGAGAAGGAAGAGGAAGGGAGAGAGTAAATCTGAGGACAAATTTCTGTTATGCAATTCAGCAGGGGAACCTTGAAGTAGAAACAGCCCCTGACAACCTAAGTTGCTATAAAGGGAAAAGTCCATAGATGAGATTAATCATAAATTGTTAGGCAGCCCCCAAGACACAGGCTATGAAGTTCTGAGTATAATATTTCTTAAAGCAAGGGTCTACCAAAAGTGTGAATAATTGAAGGTAAACACTGGCCTTAGTGTTAAAAATATGTAATGCCCTTGTCCACTTCTGACAATGCTGCCTGTCATCTCTTCTCTTGTGTTCATCATCCTAAAAATAGACAGCAGCTGTTAAGTTGTACTATGTATGGGGCACTATTCTAAGCATGTACATGAATCATTTTATCTGCACAGCAACCCTAAGAAATATATACTTTAATACTCCCATTTTATAACGGATTCAAAATTGTAGCTAGATAGGAGGAATACTTTCTAGTGTTCTAGCAGTGTAGGGTGACTGTAGTTAACAATTATTTATTCTATATTTTCAGAGAATTTTCAAGAGAGGATTTTGAATGTTCCCCATGCAAATTAATGATAAATGTTTGAGGTGATAGATATATGCTAATTACCCTGCTTTTATCATTTTACATATTATATCTATGTATCAAAATAATCACTGTGTGCCCCATAAATATGTACAATTATTACACATCAATTAAAAATTTTTAAAAATTCTATTTTGCAGTTGACAAAACTGAGACTGCATGTTTAAGTAATTTGGTTAGTATATGACAAAGGATGCAATTAAAACCAGGTGTTGTGACTATAGAGCGACAGATTCTGTGTGCCCTTATTGTACCTGCCCCCGAGTGATGGCATAGCCGTTGCAGGTAAAGGTAGTTGAATGTGCAGAAGACAGGAAGTGGTCACAGTCACTCCTCTGAAGATCGGAGAACACTCCCTTCTTTGGGGCCTGCTGCTCAAATCCTCTTGTGCAAGACTTGACATCAAAGTCTTAAATATACTTGGAGAGGTGAGGACAAGTAGGTCCATAGAGAAAAACACTCCAAGGAAGTGATCTATTGTGCTTCTGTTGAGCAAAGGTTTGAGAAGAACAGAGGTCTGAGGACATTGAGAAGGGAAAGTGTACATTTTTGTAAAAGAAGTGTTATTTAGTGAGTTCTCAATCTGATGTTGTTTTGCTGTCTTCCAGAGTCTGCTGAAATCATCATTTTGACACATTTGCTAATAACACCAGGCTTCACCAAGACACACTTCAGTTTATTCAGAAAAAAGTCATGAAGAGCAAAGCCAAATAGTGGATCTTAGATCTTAGCTTTTGAAAATATTCCATTTCTTTCCTTCTAAATAAGTCATAGAAATTACAGGCGAAGGTAGACTCATGTGTAAGAAAAAAAGCAGAGGGTTTACTCTGACACTAGAATGAACTTTGAGCTAATGTGTTTAGGGGTGGGCTGTGATGGGCAGAAATGCAGGCTGTTCATCTGGTGCTCAGCAGGCGGTGAAGGACCCAAAATGACCGTTCACACATGAGAATGGTGGTTCCCATACTGTTCCCCATCTGAGATTTCTAATTTTTTAAATGACTAGTTTGGTTACCCTTTATCAACTGTTATTTAAAAAAAAGTCTTACTAAAAAGATAGATTAACATTTATAATAGTGTGGTATTAAAATTACCAAAGACAATAATCTTTTTGAGAAAATACTTGGATTCAGGTACCAGATGTTTGCATTTCTTTATTTTCAGTATCATTCATATAAAATAACTTTTCACTTATGACCCAATCAATAATGTGGGCAGTAGTGTGAGCACCTTTGGCTTAAGGTCTTCCTGGATCAGGCCCTGGGAGGTAGATGCCGTGGTCTGGCTTGAGGCAAGTTGCCAAACACACTTCAGCTGGGACGTTTTCTTGGGCTGTTAATTAGTAAAAGTTAAGAGTCTTCTCTCCTTCCTGGGATGTACTTGCCCTCTCACTTTTTGTCTCCTTGACCATTAGCAGTTCCATTTGGTCAGATAATTCCATTTAAATGGATAGTCAGTCCAGCAACATGATAAATAATTTTGTCTGGGATCAAATTTTTATTGCCTGTCTGGAGCTGATGTCATTTTGAATGAAAGTTACCATACTTCTTTATTCTGATCCCATTCTCCAACTTCATAGTATTAAAATTCTTCAGATTCAGATTTTCTTTTATAAGTCCGGGTCTCCAGTCCAACTAAGACCCAGCTACCCATGGGTGAGTGACGATAAACAGCATTAGACCTCCAAAGTCAGGCAGGTCTGATTCTTTATGTCATTAATTCAAATCGTGATTCTAGTTTGCCTCCATCAGGTAGCCAAGGATCAAATATCAATTTATGTCCAAAGCTGGGGAAAACCTTTGTTTTCTGTTTCTCTTGTCAGCTCTGGTCACATATGTAAAATAACCTCCTCCGCCTTTCTCACTCTCACTTGAAGCATCGTGTTTGCCTTTAACTGTATGGCTTGAACAAGTCACATACCTGTGGGCTGAGGGGTGCACTGAGCTTTGTATTTATTAGCTAGAGAGAAATTCTTATTTAATTTACCAGAGCGCTATATTTCACAATAGTATTACAAACTAAACTTTTCTTCCTCTGTGGGGGGAAAAAAAGGGTTAGGGTGTCCCACCTACGTGCTTCCACTCTACCCTGGGCTTTCTCCTAGCATAGTACAAATCATACCATATTGAAATTGCCTATTTATGGGTCCGTCTTTACCGCTAGAGTATAAGCTCCTTGAAAACAAAGGCCATGCCCAGTTCTCTGTTCTATCCCTGGATCCAAGCACTGCCTGGCACACTACGTAGGCAAGCCTGAAATCTTTCGATGACGCTGAAATCTGAAAGGAAGTAGCCCCAGAGGGCTGGCAAGATTTCTGTTCAATTTCCCAGTTTAGATTACATAAAGCCACCTAGATGTTTAGGAAGAGTGATCTGTTACATAAAGGAAGACTGGAAGTTTTAAAAATGAAGTGTTTTGGTGTTCTTTGCAAACAATGAGAAGAAAAGAGCCAATCCCTTTGCATTATTAGAATCCTGAGGTTTTTGTCCTGACACCAAAACACCTATTGGAAATACCAAGTCTTCTCTTAAGTCCCTGTTGGGTGTTTGCCTTTTTCCTGCCTTGGTACCATCACAGTAACTAATGGGAACTAAATCCTAGTCTGTTATAAATGACAGGCTTTCTTTGTTCTCCCCAAACCATAACTTGAGGAATTTCAAAAGACTCTTATTAAACATTCTGTTCTGTCATTTATGTATATATGGAACTCAGAAATAAAAAGTATTTCATAAGCAAGGGGGATTACTGACATCAGCATTTGTAGGACCAAATCCTAGGAATTTCAAATGACTCCGTAATGTTAAAGGCTTAATTAGACTTCTGTAAAATGAATTGGGCTCATTTGCTTAATCAGGAGTCACCTCAGTAACAGGCTCAGCAAATAACCTGGCTCAGATACAGGCCTGTCTGTTGTTTCTCTTCCAGCTATTTTAAATAGCTGCTGTAATGGGGCCACTGACCGCTTCCGTGCATCCCATTCCTATCTACCCCCCGTGGCGGATGCGGTTCATATCTGCGTGACTCATCAAACATTTCCTGAAGAAGTGAAAAGAACGCGAGGATGCTGAGACTCAAGAGTCACTAAGCAGCCTTTCAGGACACACAGGGTTTCTGAAAATGAGTGTCTGTAAAGCACAGGATGCTCTAAGCAGCTCCAGCAGAATTCGCCCCTCCCAGCAAGGTGAAAGGTAAAAAAAAAAAATACCAGGCATTAGTCATAAATATGAGCCTTATGTACCTAGAGCCAATAGTTGATTGGAGATGGGTAGGGTTAATGAAGAGACAAGTGTTAAAACTCAAAGTGATGGCTACGTCCCCTTCCTACTCCGTTTTGGTTTGATTTTCATGAAAAGATAGTATTCTTTAGGATGAGACTGAATCTGTTTGCCACAGGAACATCCTCGATCCCTCTGTGCTTGGTAGGGTGGAAAACATAGGAGGAGGTTAGGCCGGCGCTGGGAGACGAGCTGACAATAGTCATTGACGCAGGTTGCTCTGATGCTGGTGTGACGGATAAATGAAAATTTTTATAGGGGATTGAATACGTCTGGAAAACGATTTGCTAGGATGATATTATCTGTTCTTGTCAGCCAGAAGAAAATGTATGATCCTAATTTTAAATTCACCAGTAATGAAAGCATCTATCTCTAGAAATTCTAGAGCATGTTTCTATACAGACCACCAATCACCACTCCCTCTGTAAAGTGACCATTCATCTTAGCTCAGCCTGTGTGACGCTGAATAACTCTCAGCTGAGCCAGCGATGCTCTGACCGGGCGTGAGTTGGTTTTCGGATTCTTTTGTGTGTGCTTCCTTCAGCATATTTGGCCAATGCACTGTACAAATATGGTTGGAACACGCTCATTCCTCCTAGCGGAGTCAGCTTCGCCTTATTCCAGGACCACAAAAGCCTTGTCTAGCCCCATCCTGCCACATTCCTTGACGATGGGGGACACAGAAGCCATGAGCCTGACTAATCCATACCATCAGAAGCAAAGTGATTCCGGATGCGAGCTCCATCCTGGGCCCTACTTTATGGAGGAAACTAGTCATTTCCACAGGAAAGACCTAGCACGAACAAGGATTCTGTTCCCTGGGGCTTTCTAGTTCTCAGAGAACTCAAAGAACTAAGTCCTAGTTCTCAAAGACGTGAGAATCGGCTTCTGGCCACCATCTTTGACCTTGGTCAAGTCACCTGATCTCTCTATTGTTTATTCATCTGCCAAATCTGTTTCTGGTTTGCCTCAGAGGTGTTTCCCCCAAACGGGAAAATACAATATAAGTCATGGAAGGTAACCTTTCACTATGATACTTACCATTCTATATCGATGGCCTAAAAATTAAATGGAATAAATAAGCCCCAGAAGTATCCCTTAGAGGTTAGCATCAAATCCCCTAGCCTGTAGGTAAGAGCAATGTTTAGAGAGTCCAACATGAAACCTATTTTAAAGCTAACTTTCTATAGCTCTTTTTTAAAGATTCAATGTACCAAACCTCTCAGGGCCCATCTGCAAATGATTAATAGAAGCAAACCCCCTTCTGGGAAATGATTCTTTTGATAAGGCATTATATGTGCTTTATTCACGCGTTCATAATACAAATAGTTATTGAAATGAAAACAGTTATTCATTCTACCATGAGGCAGGCACTGTTCTAGGCACTGGCGGTTTGACAATAATCAAAACAGACTAGTTCTCTGTTCTCATGGAGCTTATATTTTAATGGGCAGTCTAGGCAATAAAAATAAAAAAAAATAAGGATAAAATATATGTCAGGTGGTAATAAGTGCCAAGAAACACCATAAAGCAAGGTAAGGGGGATGAGAAGTACAAGAAGGAGGTTGCTTGTTTAGACAGGAAGGTCAGGGAAGGCCTCTAGGTTAAATCAGACACCTGGATAAAATGAGGGAATAAACTATAAGAAAAGCGTTTCAAACAGGGGGATGAGGAGGTGCAAAGGCCCTGGGGCAGGAGTATACTTACATGTTCAAGTTCAAGAAACAGCGAGGAGCCACAATAGCTGTACTGGAGTAACCAGAAGAGACTAGTGGGAGATGAAGTCAGAGAGATGCCCATGGGCCTTATCATTCGGAGCTTGAAGACCAGTTAAAGGACTTGTGCTTTTTTTCTGAGTGTGGTGGGAAACCCTCGAAGAGTTAGGAGCAGAAGACTGACATCATTCTGACATATCTTTTCCAAAGGAACACTGGTTGGCTATATGAAGAATGGACTGAAAGAGGCAAGGGCAAAATCAGGGAAGACAGGATGCTATTGAAATGTTCAAACAAGAAATGAAGGTGGCTAGGCCAGTCTGGGAGCAGTGGAAGTGAAGAGAAGAGGTTGGATTCTGGATGTATTTTGAAGGAAGAGTCTAGGGTCTTGCTGGCAGATTGGAAGTGAGATGTGAAAGAAAGCAGCAGCAGCAGCAGCAGCAGCAGCAGCAGCAGCAGCAGCAGCAGCAGCAAAACACCCTCAAAGTTTTTAATCTGAACAACCGGAAGAGCGGAGCTGCTGTTGACTGCTATGAGAAATACTGCAAGAAGAGCAGGTTCAGAGGTGGAAATCAAGTTTGGTTTGGGACATGTCAGGTGGGACATGTGCAGAGAGGGTGGGCAGGTAGTTGGATATATGGGTTTAGTGGTCAGAGGCAAGACTGATAAATGAGATATGAAACCGGGAGATGTAAGCAAGAGATGGTCTTTACAGCCAGGGGAGTGAGTGAGATCACTGAGGGGGAATGGGTGTAAACATAGACTAGAAACGTGCAAACACGCTGAGACCCGAGGGTTTGGGAGATGAATAAAACCAAGAAGGGAGATGGAGAAGGAACTGACAGGAAAGTAAGACAAGAATCCAGAAAGACAGAAAATAACAAGTGTCGGCAAGGATATAGAGAAATTGGAACCCTCGTGCACTGTTGGTGGGAATGTAAAATGGTGCAATTGCTATGGAAAGCAGTATTGTGTTTCCTCAAAAAAATTAAAAATATACTACCATATGATCCAGCAATCTCTAGGTATATATCCAAAAGAATTGAAAATGGGCTCTCAAGGAGATATTTGTACCCCCATGTTCATTACAGCATTATTCCGCTTGGGTGGAAGCAACCCAAGTGTCAGCTGGTGGATGAATGGAAGAAAATGTGGTGTATGCATGCAATAGATTATTACTTAGCCCTAAAAAAGAAGGAAATCCTGTCGCTACAATGTAGATAAACCTTGAGGACATTATGCTAAGTGAAATAAACATGTCACAAAAAGACAAATACTGTATGATTCCACTTACATGAGGTACCTAGAGTAGTCAAACTCATAGAAACAAAAAGTAAAATTGTGTTTGATAAAAGAATCAAGAAAGAGCAGTATTACTGAAGTCAAGTGAAGTAAATGTTTATGGAAAAGGGAGCGATCTGTTGTGTTAAATGCTGTTGGGAGGCTGCAGTAGACTGAATAATGGTTCCCAAAGACACCACATTTGAATCCCTGGAATCCATAAATGTTACCTATAAGGAAAAAGGGTCTTTGTAGATGTGATTATATGGAAGCTCTTGACATGGAGTGATTATCTTAGACTGTCCTGGTGGGCCCCACATCCAATCATAAATATCTTTATAAGAGAGACACAGAGGGAGGTGACACAAGAAGTGGAGGAGGTAGTGTGACCACAGAATCAGAGACTGGGTGACATGGCCCAAGTCACAGAATGCCGGCAGCCACCAGAGGCCAGAAACAGATTCTTCCCTAGAGGATCTGAAGGGAGCATGGCCCTGCTGGCACCGTGATTTTGGCTCAGTGAAACTGACTTCAGACTTAAAGCTTTTACAGAACTGTTAGAGAATAAATATCTATTGTTTGAAGCTATCAACTTTGCTGTGATTTGTTACAGCAGCTGCAGTAAACTAAGACAGAGGTCAGATAAGATCAGGAAGGGGCAAACCGGAAGTCTGACCTGCTGGTGACTGGGACAGATGTAGTCCCAGTGGGATACTTGGGGGGAGGTGGGAGCTGGGCATGTTTTTGTGGGGAGGAAGCTATTTAGAGTGGATATGAGAAAGAATTGGAGGGGAAGTGGATACAGCAAGGATAGTCAACTCTTTCGAGTTGTCTGTAAAGGAAAGCAGAAAACTGGGATTCTGGCTGGAGAGGGGACGTAGAATCAAGGAACAGGTTTTATTTTTGTTTTTGTTGCTTATTTCTTAAGACGGAAAATGTTTTATCCTGTTTATATGCCTGCTGAGATTGTTCTGATGGGGAGGGGAGAAGAACTGGTGATGCCGGAGAGAACAGGAACAAAAGAACAAGGGTGAGTCCTGTAGTTGGCAAGACAGGGCGGGAGCTGGTGCGGCGGGAAGGGAAGGGGCTGCCCTCGGACGGCGGCAGAGCTGAGCTTGTGAGGACAGAAGTGCACACGCTGTGGAGTCGGTCACGAGGGAGGATGGACGTTCGCGGCTTGCTGCTGCTGTTTTCATGGTGAAATAAGAGGCAAGGTCACCAGCTGAGAATGAGGGTGGGGAGAGAGGAGATACTAGAGGTTTAAGGAGAGAAGAGAAAGTGTGAAAAATCGTTAGAAGGTGACCGAGAAACTGAGGAAGGAAAGCTGAGTAGCGCTAAAGGATCCACTTGCAGTTAATGTTGGTGAATTTTCAACGGACCAGCCGCGTGGCCGTGTGTTTATTCCACACTCCAGTTGCCCCGGAGCAGGTGGACAGCGGGATCCAACCGGGATTGGGGGTTTCATCAGTCCGTGCGATGGAGGCGAAAAGAGGCGGGATTGCTGTGAGTAAAGAGGCAGTGACCCATGGCAGACCCCGGAATCTACGCCCGGAAGGGCGGCGCATGAGGGCCCGAGGGCTCTGAGGAACGGTGAAGGCAGCACTCCAGAGCCCAGAGTGCGGGCGAGTCACAGCGTCGTTCAGGGACAGTGGCAGTGACCTAGACGCCGGGAAATGGCGTCCCGAGAATGGAAAGCTTAAAACCCCCTTTCTAACCAACTGGGTCCTCTTGGTCTTAGGGCTTTTCTGTGTGTCTGTCCGCTCTTCTCGAACATTTAATTTGGGAGTATGGGCTGAAACTTAACGTGCTGAGAGAGTCCCAGAGCTGTGGGACTCACTGACGCAGTGGCAGGAATAAAACTACATTAGGTCTCTGGAACAACTGGCGAAAGGAACTGGAGAGGAATCGAGCAGCCATCTACCTCAATGCTCTCGTTTTACAGGTAGAGAAACTGAGGCCCAGAGGGGTGACATGAGTCTCCCATGGTCACTCAGCAAAGATGAGACTCAAACCCAGAAACCTCCTGCCCCAGAATTCAGTACTCTCTGCATCACCCCACGCTGATTCTCAGGCTCCCTTCCCGAACATCAGCTCAGTGCCGTGGGGAGCCAGGACGGCCGGCTCATTAGGCGTCCTCATGGCTCTGCGTACTTTCATGCGCCTCTGTTTTTCGCTTCCCATTTTCATCGCAAGACACCACATTTATAAAAAAGAGACGTCCTCTAAAAAATTCCCGGGAGATCCACACAATTATCTGTTTCTCCCTTTGCACAACATTAACCCTATCTTATTAACGTGCAGAGACCTGCTTATCAAATACTACCCATACATTAATCATGGAGCCTGTGCAGTCAAATTTGCTGGCTTTTTAGTCTTCGTAAAACAGTGCACAAAAATAACTAAAGTGGAAAAATTGAGCCCAGTTCCTTTAAGCTAAATATATCAGAATGTGTCACTATTTCATAGTGACCACCTTAGGGAGGCGAGAGGTCAACAGGGAGAGTAGGATGTGATTTTTATTTCACTGACTCCGCCCATCTGTTCTCCTAGCAGGGTTTCTCCAGTAGTGACCATACACTTTGAGGGAAGATAAGACAAGTTAGAGAGAAACTAAACCTTAATAATGTTCCCAATTTGGGGGGTAGTTAGAAACATTCAGGAAACAGTAAAAAGTGCATCTAAACAGGTATCTTAAACCTGGGATTAAGTCCTTGGTTCTGACACTCAGTTATAGCTATGTTTTCTAAGGCAATTCGTTTAATCACTCTGTCCCTTACATTCCTTCTATCTGTGAAGTAAGGGTTATGGTTCAGTAGGTTTTAAATGTCTCATATTTAACCTCTCTTTAAGGGTCAGTGGCATAAATTTGCAGAGGAGCCATTTCCTAACTTACTCCTTCCTAGAAAAATCCTCAAACGCTGTCCCGGAGAGGCCCTCCTTTCATGAGCCACCAAAGCTGGATGAAACTTGTTAAATTAAACAGTGCCACTCTGGACTCCAGAGGAGGAATTCTCTAAACTTGTGTTACAAGTGATTCAAGTATATCGTATCAGTGGTTATAAAAGAGATTTCTGTTTCGGATAGTCGGTTCTGCAAGATACTTCTGGGTTGTGCTAAACTCTGAGATTTAAGAACTCCACGAACTCCATGGTATATTAAGTGAGGTCAGTCAAGTTCATAACTTTTGCTTTCTCAGAACTGCTCTTGGTACCTGGGGACTGGTCTCAGAAGTGTTCCTTCTATGAGGACAGGCTAGAAAAGGAAAGTGAACAGCAAAGGTGGTTAAATAGCTCCTTAAAATAGTCTCTGCAATTGTGGTGGTTTCATAACTATATATACACAATTGTCAACCCCTCCCATTGGCACACAAAAAAAAGGGTGAATTCTAATGTACGTAAATTATACCTTGATAAAACTGACTTAAAAAATAGTATCTGCAAGATGAACTCCTGGTCCCCAAGTCAACGGTTTCAAACAAGCTCCTTTCACCCTTTGGAGATGGCAAATAAACAGTTGTTCTGTACAGAAGGGTCCTTTTTGTGGTTCTCCTCCCAGACAGCCCAGGCTATTTCTGAATCAGTGTGGGCAACGGTGTCTGTGCCCTTGCTTAGTGACAGAGTAAAAGTTACTTGTCCCTTGATCTTTAATTTCTTACATTTTTTCTCTACTCACTCCTTATAATAAAAGGGATATTGGCATGGCAATTTATTTTATGTACCTAGAGAAGTCATTTTAAAAACAGTATTGATTAAAAGGATGCAAAGTGGCTCTGTACCAAATATATCAGAGATGTGTGATAACCTTAAAGGATGTAATATAAAATTCAACACTTGAGTAATGGGGAAAAATTAAAATAACTGCATTCTCTAGAAGCAGTGGGGGGTGGTAAATCTTGCTCTATAAATAATGAGAAATCATTCAAGAAGGTCAGCATTTACACAGGGCCCAGCAAATGATTATGTATATTAGTTAATATTATCTTCCCAGCATGCTATTACACACAAAAAAGCAAGCACTCCAAGTTGGGGAAAGCCACTTGAAAAATTACTGCAAACGTTAACTCAATTGTCTGTAGATGGTGGATTGTAGGAGATTTTTGTGTTCTGAACCTCTGTGTTTTTTGGTCTTCTAAAAATGGCCGTGTATTTCTTTTATAAGAAAAAAGCTTATTAAAAAGTGAATTGGCTAGCCAGGGCTACAGAGTGAAACCCTGTCTCAAAAAAAAAAAAAAAGTTTAAAAAGTAAATTGGGAAAAAAATGTGCTGCTTGCCATCCCTGACACTGAGCTTATAAAAGGAGACAGGAAGTTCTATGCAGCATTTTCAGGGGCTGCAGTCTCACACTTGGATACTAGCATATCTGAGACCAGTGGTCATGGCGTGATTGAGGCGGGGATGCAAAGGCAACACCATAGAGGAGCTCTCAGCATCAGACTGATGTTTACGCTTTCAGACAGAGTATCTGTGTAACTTTGCAATTGGGAAAAGTAACCAAGGTTTATATGTTGTCAGAAACAACCCAGATTGCATCTGGTGACTTGAGGATCTGTCCTTTCTTGATAGTAGCCAGGAAATGGGGAGAGGGAAGATGGTGCACCAGTCTCAAGCTTGTATTTTGCCCCGAGAATGTGAGGATCCTCAAAGATTAGATAGATGGGACATAGCCGGAGTCTGGAAAGTGCCCCTGTGAGGAACATGCCGCATCAGCCCTTTTGTTATCAAGAGAAAGCGATCGTAAGCAGTCTGGACCGGGGACCCTCCGTGTGGCGGTGAGGCCGTGCGCCTGCTGCCCATCTCAGAAGCAGTTCCATTTACCGAGCATCTAGGTGCCGGGGTGCTATGGAGGACTTTCATTCATTTAACGGGTATCTATTGAGCACCTACTGTGAAGACTGCAGACAAAGTCGCTGCTCTTGGTTTACATGTAGCAGAAGAAAGAGATTGATGATAACTAAATTAATTCAGTAATTTCAGATTATAAGAAGAAAATAAACAGTGACGTGCTAGGGAATAACGGGCTGAACGGGGCACTTTAGACAGCGTGATCAGCAAGGGACTTGTCATTTGAACCTAGGCGTGAGGGAGAAAGCAGCAGGCACGGGCAGCGCCACACAGGGACAGCCTTGCGACATCGCAGGCAGAGGAAACAGCACGTGAAAGGCCCTTGGGTGGAACCTCACTTGGCCTGTTTCGCCAGTGAAGACAGACAGACTTAAAGCTATTTCGGAGATAAAGTGGCAGGTTTAATAAATATTTATTGCATGAATGGCTGGACAAAATAATGACAATTAATAAGACCAGTCAGCATGCAATTTTTTTTTTTTTTTAAAGCCAGAGAAAACGGCTTGGATATCGGCACAGGCTGCTGGGCTGGTGCATGCTCGAGGAGCTGAGGAGTTGCCCTGGTCGCTGAGAAGGGTTCCTCAGAGGGAGAGAGGCTTGAGCTGGGCTTTAAGATACAAGAAGAGTGAGGGCAAGAGAAACATGACAAAATCATGGCCGCCATGGGCCTGAGCTGTGTTAGGAGAACAGAGGACAGGCTGGATTGGTGGAAGATTCGGGCTGGTGATGTTGGTTTCGGCAGACACGCTTACTGCGTGTGCACAGGTGCTCTGTAGGGCCTTCACATATGGGATACAGGCCTGAGGAGGAGGCGGCAGCCAGTTATGGAAGCCTCAGGTGCTAGGCTTGCAAGTTTATTTTGTGGCCACAGGAAACCTTTACAAACACTATATGTGGACGTGAGCTTTTTCCTGTAGAAGATAACAGTGAAAGAAAGGAAAGTGCCTCCCTAGGACTATTGAGGTAACCCACAGCACTCTCAAATCTGTGCAATGGCTGGTTTCCTTAGAAACTTAGTAAACAGTGTTCCTGTGCTTCTGGGTCACACACTTTCGGCACTCAGTAAATCCTTGTCAACTCATTTTAAATCACAATTGATTTTGAAATAGTTGCCATCTCTTTAATAGGCTGTACATGAAAGTTAGAAATTTCAAAATTGGATGAAGGATTTACTAATCCTCCCCCACCCCAAAAGGATTTTTCTCCCTTAGGATTATTTGTTAAATTGTTGCTTAACTATTTCATTTCTTGCCTAATAGAATAACAATTGGTGGTATCCATAGATTTTTTTCCCTTTGCCCTTCTTATTCCATGATTCTTGGTCCATGTTCTTTGTTGTGAGGAGTGGAGATTATGTAATGTTTTAGGTCACAGTGCTTAGTAGTTGCTCAATAAATGGTGTTGATAATTTTTTCTGTTCATTCCTGTTCCTTATATAGCCCTTCTTAATTTACAATGTGCTGTCACAAATATTAGGTGCACGTGTGCAATCCTGGAGTTGTTATCCCCACTTTATGGCTGAGCAACAGAGGCCCAACTAGATTAAATGCTTTTGTCACTGTAAAACAGCTGAGAGTGTCAGAGCAGCTTTTCTGTCTGTTGGCACATGCTTTTCCACTCTTATACCATCTGTCAGTTGCACCACTGGAAATATCCCTAGACACACAGTGATAGAAAACAAACCTGAGTGGAAGAGATCCAGTTCTTATTTGGGGAGCTTGGTTGGGGAGCTCAGCATCTCTTTGTTCACCTTGTGTTATCATTTTGTAAGCCTAAGAGACCATCTGAGCAGTGGCAAGGAAGCTCAACCCGGGAAGTCTCTGTGAACTAAAGGGGTTGCCTGAGGTTCGAGATCCACTGAGGATTTAGGATTGAAGCAGTAGTTTTTCATAAAGAAATTAATTAACCAATAGATAATTTCCTACAAGGAGGCAGAAGGCTGCTGCCTGTCAGATCCCCCTTGCCTGCTGTTGCAGAGTATTAGATATCAGTAGGTTAACAGAGCCATTTCTATGGAAACTAGCTCATTATTTCCCTTTTGTTGGAACCCTACTGGTTTGTGGTCGGGGCTTCCATATTTAAAAAAAAAAAAAAAATCTAACATATACCATACAAAGTACTAATCTTTTTTCCTTGGAGTGAACAAAGCCCACCTAGCATCTAAGAATGCCAGCTCCTATTTATAGATACAAGCCATTTCCTTATCCAAGGCTCAGATAAAAACAAAAGCTTACAGGTCATTTTAAAGTTGCAGTGTGGCCTATTCATTCCTGTTTCATTTTACAAAATTTGTGAAATCTATGACTTTGAAGTCAACATTTTTCAAGGACTGTTTTCTTTCAAGGTCATTAAAAGCAGCTACCCAGTGACCCTCTTTCCAGAGGAAAGCTACATTGTGTAGGGGTTAATACTTTCGAAAACAGCAGTTTACTGGAAAGCAGAGGGCTGTCATTTCAAATAATGTTTCTAGCACTCAAGCGAGGCAGGGAAGCCGTGTTGTGTCTTACTCTCCACCTACACTGCATAGACGGCTCCCATGCTGATTTGGAGGAAGTCACACTTGATTTTGCCTTTTTCTCATTTGGTGAGTGGCACGTTCGCAGCAAAACTACATGGAAATAGTTATAGTGGGTTTAAGTGTCGGTATGTGGATCCCTGGGTTCCTTTTCTTCCCTGTCGGCTCCCAGCAGGCTTGGTGGTCAGGGCTTCCACACTGGTCCTCATTCGCATTAGCTCTCCCTGTAGCTACACAGACCATAAAATTGGTATTATGTTTGTGAAAATGGCCACAGGTATACCACAGACCTCCGATTAGGATCAGTCTGGTGCCTTTGAAAATGTGAATTGAGAAGGGCTGAAAGAAAACCTTTCCCCAGGGTGATTACTTCAGAAACACCCTTCTCGCTATTGTGCTGACTTAATCTAAGCCTCAGTTTCCTTCAAGGAGGGATGTAGCACTCGCTCCCCTTGGGTTGTGAGGATGAAACAGGATGATGCTTTAAAGCACTGGCCCAGTTCCTGGCACAGGGCAAGCTGTTGGTCTATGAGCTAATATTTGTGTCACTCTGAGTTCCTGGTCTTCTGGTGAAGGAACAGAAATTTTGGCCTATCAATCGAATTCCCAGAAACGAGAAGCACTAAAAGATGGGGAAGAGGGATAGAAAGAGGAGGGAGGCACTTGGACGCCTCCAGTTTTGTTTGGCTTACAAAGTCATTCCTTCCCTCGGCCAGCATGTGTTGTCCAGCTGTCTGCCTTCTGGCCACCCCTCCGCCCCCAAACTCACCAAGGCCTCCCAGGGATGGATACCTTCCCATGCCTCCCCTTCCTGGCCTTACATCCCCTCTTCAGATACAAAGCAGTGTCTCATGGAGTCCAGATTATTCCATACCCTCCGTCCCTAAGCTCTTCCATGCCTATGGGCGTGGACAGCTACCCTACACACCCCTACACAATAGATCTCATCTCTTGTTTAATTCTCCATCTAAACCTCCTCGCCGCTGCTCGAAAATGAGCAAAGACAAGTGAGGAAACCAGCACATGGTGACACCCAAAATATCTGTGTGACATGCCCAATTGTTGACAGGTTGGGAAAGAGCAAGCACACGAAGTGGATTCCAACCTCCATACTCTGGGGCTTGAAAGTGTTGAGGGAGAAGCAGCATCACAGTAAATCCCTTATTGATATAAAATGTCCTCAGTGGCCGGGGAACTAAAAGAAATTAGCGTTTGCTGCTTAGCAGAGATTGGAATGTGCTATTTTGGTATTTTCAGGTCAAAGTGGCCAACGGGTAATAGAAAAAGATGCCTGACAAAAAAAACTACCCTGAAACCTGGCAGGCTGGTGTTTTACGATTATAATTTGATTCACGTTGCAGCCACTGTGCATAAGTTCACTAGTGCTCTGTTTGTGAAAGTCCTTCACAGGAATGGATATTAATTGTACTCTTAGTATATATAATCTAATATTAGAGGTTGGGCGTGATGGCTCACTCCTGTAATCCTAGCACTCCGGGAGGCTGATCACTTGAGGTCAGGAGTTTGAGACCAGCCTGAGCCCTGAGCAAGAGCGGGACCCCATCTCTACTGGAAAAAAAAAAAAAAAATAGCCAGGTGTGGTGGTGCCCACCTGTAGTCCCAGGTACTTGAGAGGTTGAGGCAGAAGGATCACTTGAACCCAGGAGTTTGAGGTTGCTGTGAGCTAGGCTAATATTAGTATATATATCAACCTAATTAGTATATATATAAAATATTAATTGATGATGTGTATAAATATATGTCATTTAGTATGTATATAATCTAATATATATTGGTATATATAATATCAATTTTACGATGGTGTACATACCTGCTACACAATCAATTAGAATAGGGATCAAAAAGAGTGAGTGGCAAAAATGACCAAGCTAAACTTGGGTTGTGGTCTGAGCATTTAATAAAGACATTTATCCAGATGACTAGCTGCAGGAGCTCTGAAAAATTCTAAACTGGAATGTTTTTAAATTAGTCCTCTAATTCAAAAGCAACTAACTACCAATCACCGGTGATGCAGCTAACTAACGAATAAGAATAATATAGAGTGACTGGGAGATTATAAACCTTCAATTTGTATTCTAGACTAGACATCGTTTATTTTATTGCCAGTGTTATCCTAACCTGTAAATATACAAAACAAACAAAAACCCCTCAACACCTACTGCAAATATCAAAACATAGTCCTGAGAAATACACAGCTGTAATTAGAGTTAAAGGCCCTGGGGAAGTCTGTCTGGATACCACCCTGAGAAAACACCATTAAAGTATGAAAAGAATGGAATCCTCCACAATTAACCTACACGCTCAAAGCAAAGATTCCCATCCTGAAAACATTTATTTATCTTTGTGCCACAGAAATAAGGGGTTGTGTGTTTATTACCAAGCCTAAATGACAAGAAAATGTATGGTTTCTTAACAGAAAAGTTCCTCCTGAACTAAATTAAAATGCTAAATGTACTTTTAGAAAAAGAAATCTCATCTAATGGTTATTATTCCATAACAGGCCTGTTTCTCATGTTCCTGGGGGTGGGGAAACGGGGTGGGATGGGGAACAACTATTCTCATTAGTTGAAAAGAAAATAATTCCTTCTGTATTATTCTTCAGTTTGGAATTCAGGTGGGATAATTAGGGCATTCTTGCAGAGTTCTACCAATCTCTTACACACAATTCCTATAATTGTTCTAGGAATTTTTGTTATTTGTATCCTTTTTGCTCACTGGCAAATATAACCCAGCATAATCTTATTCTACTAGAACACTGCACAAAAGAGACTCTGCTCTATTTTAAATGAGCAGGGACCAGATATCCATAAAGCATAATAATGCTAGTGAGAATTATGAACACTTAACATATATTCATAACTGGGACAGTAATAGGAATTGTAAGACATAAGAATATAAAAGCCTAGTTAGGCGAACATTTCCGCGTGGAGTACTTTCTTTGAGCAAATTTTTCATGTATGGGTTTATGAATATTTTGGATATTTTTTGGATGTCCTTCCATATTTATCATTAAGGGTACTATGGGCCTTTTAAGCAGTGCCATTCATTGTTGCCTGGCATGCTTCAGGGCATTAGAGTCTCCGCCTCTGCTCCCTGAATGCCGGAGGCACCCCCAGTTATTGTCATACCCCACACCACCCCTACACATTTCCAAATACCTCCTAAAAGGCAGTGCTTCTCTGGTTGGGTACAGCTGCCAACGGTAGCGGTGGGGCATGGAGAAAAGATTGAGTCCTACTTACAATTGCCAAAGGGTAGATTATTAGATTTTAAAAACAGATTTTGGCTGTAGAATTTGGAAAGAATAAGCCTTTGGTATTATAAATCTCTGATTCAAATGTTGTAAAGAAGTGTACCCATACACATTCCATGCTATACCATGGTTACCAGATAATCTAGTACCTGGCAGGTGCTGCCAATTGCTGGGCTCAGAACGGCATGCTAGACAAAAGAATGTTGCTTTAGCACGATCCAACCTTTGGTTATCACCCCCACCAACTCCCAGAACTGTTCTGAGATCCCAGAAGTGGCTTCAGAAATTCAATTTCCCCAAGAGAACCAGACTCTGACTCTGTTTCTCTCTGTCCCACCAACTCCTAGAATAAGCAGAATCCGCCACTGGGCGTATCTCTGGAGTGGCCCTCTGGTGGCTCCAGGGTGAGGCTGGGTCCCTTCAAAGGTAAACTTCAGTATATGCCAAGTCATAGTTCATCACCAAAGGCTGGGCTGATTGGGTGAGGGAGGAGCAGTGTGTAGAAATGAACCACATTCTTTTTTTTTTTTTTTTTTTAAACTAAAAGGGTGCCTTTTTGGTCATTTGTCTCTAAGAGGTATGTGTGTTTTTAAGCTTTGTCCACATGATTTTCTCAGCAGATTTCTTTTATGGCTATTTCAGTGGTTAACCATTTCCCTTCCTCTTAAAAAAATAATTTCTGCACAATTTGGGTTCCATGAAAAATGAAAAAGAAACATTAGCAAAGAATATCTGATGTGTGTCTGTGCTTCCATGTTGAAACTGTCTAAGTATCTCATGGTACTCTGTTGACCCTTTTTATTGACCCTATACGTTTCCTCAACAACACTTCTCATTGTGTGCAATTACTTTCAATTTAGGTGCGAGTGGAAGGCAAAAGGTTTCCTCTTCTGCATTAAGAATCAGTGATGTAGCATTTTATACACTAATGATGAACAATCTGAAAAGGAAATTAAGAAAACAATTCCATTTACGATAGCATCAAAAAGAATAAAATAATTAGGAATTAACTAAGGAGGTAAAAGTCTTATACAACGAAAACTAAAATACAATGCTGAAAGAAATTAAAGAATATATAAATAGATGGAAAAAGACATCTCATGTTCATGGATTAGAAGACTTAATACTGTTAAAAGTCAATGCTATACAAATCAATCTACAAATTCAATGCAATCCCTATCAAAACCCCAGCAATGTTTTTTGCAGAAATAGAAAAATCCATTCTAAAATTCATATGGAATCTCAAGGGACCCTAAATAGCCAAAACAATCTTAAAAAAAAATAAGTTGGAATGCTTAACACTTCCTGATTTCAAATTTACTACAAAGCTATGGTAATCAAAACAATGTGGCACTGACATAAAGACAGACAAACCTTATATAGACCAATGGAATAGAACAGAGAGCCCAAAAATAAACTCTTACTTATATGGCCACATGATTTTTTGACAAAGATGCCAAGGCCATTTATCTCCCTGAGTTCAGGCTGCTATTACAAAAATACTTTTGACTGGGTATCTTAAAGGACAGACATTTATTTCTCACAGCTGTGAAGGCTAGAAGTCTAAGATCAAGGTGCCAGCATAGTCAGGTTCCAGTGAGGGTCCTCTTCCTTGTTTGCAGGTAGTTATCTTTTCCCTGTCTACTCATATGGCTGAGAGAGAGAGGGGGAAATCATCTCTCCTCTGTCTCTTCTTGTAAGGGCACTGATCTCATTTTTGAGGACTCCATCCTCATGACCTAATTACCTCCCAAAGTCCCCACTTCCAAGTACCATTACGTTGGGGACTGAGCTTCAGCATACGAATCTGGGGAAGGTCACAAACATTCAGTCCATAATTCAATGGAGGAAAAGGACAATCTTTTCAACAAGGTGCTGAGAAAACTGGATAGCCACAGGCAGAAGAAAAAAATTAATTCAAAATGGATCAAATACCTAAACAAAAGAGCTAAAACTATAAAATTCTTAGAAGAAAACATAGGCAAAATCTTCATGACATTGGATATAGCAATGATTTCTTGTATGTTACACCAGAAACACAAGCAACAAAAGCCAAAATAGACAAATTGAACTTCCAAAAAATTAAAACTTTCATGCTTCAAAGGACAGTTCAACAGAACAAAAAGGCAGCCCACAAGCTGGCACCTTGATCTTGGACTTCTAGCCTTCAGAACTGGTAGAAAATATTTGTAAACCATATATCTGGTAAGGGATTAATATCCTAAATATATAGAGACTCTTAAAACTTAGCAATAACAAAAAACCCATTCAGAAATGATCAGTGGACTTGAATAGACATTTCTGCAAAGAAGATACATGAATGGCCAAAAAGCACATGAAAAATGCTCAGCATTGTTAATCATTAGGAAAATGCAAATAAACACAACAAGATACTACTTCATACTCATTAGGATGGCTACTATCAAAAAAACAGAAAATAACAAGTGTTGGTGAGGATGTAGAAAAATTGGAACCCTTGTGCACTGTTGGTGGGAACGTAAAATGGTAGAGCCACAGTGGAAAACAGTTATGGCAGTTCCTCAAGAAAAAATTACCATATAATCCAGCAATTCCACTTCTGGGTATATTCTCAAAAGCATTGAAAGCAGAGTCTTGAAGAGATATTTGGATACCCATGTTCATAGCAGCATTTTTCATAGTAGCTAAAACACGGAGGCAACTGAAGTATTCATCAACAGATGAACAGATAAAGAAAATGTGTATATTTATGTATGTGTGTGTATATATGTGTGTGATATTGTGGGGTGCGTTTATATATGTATATAATAATGTGTGTGTTTGTGTGTATATATATATGTGTGTGTATAATATTCCATTGTGTGTGTGGCCAAAACTTAGTCATGTAACTATTCCTAGCTATAAGGGAGGCTGGGGAATGTATCCTTCAGCAAAATATACCTAGCTAAAATTCAGGGCTCTTGTGGTCTCTGTTTAAAAAAGAAAAATACTGTCATTACTAATGAAGAAGAAAGGAAGAGGTATTGGGAGGCAGGTTGTGGTCTCTGCTGCAGGTCACTGTGTGATCTGGTGTAAATTCAAGGGTAGAAGAGTAGCTGGCCAGACTCCCAGAGCTCCTGCAGCCCCAATGAACATTTGGTAATTCTGGGAGAATCTGCATTCCCAGTGTGATGAATGAATCCCAGTATAGCAGAAACATTAGCTTCACAGAGCAGTGTCCAGGGGCTTGTAGATCATGGCTGCTTCCAACCTTGGATGAATGAAAGAGTTAGGCCACCCTACTGTGGAAGTCAATGCTCCATCTTGACCCTGTGAAGTCTTCCTAGGCTGTTAGATATTTGTTTAATTGTGGGGCATATTATTTCCTTGTGGGACTAAGACGATTAGGTCCCTAACCATGATGATGAAATCATAGTTGTTAAAGCCTCCTTTTATTTTATTTTATTTTTTTGTTTTTACATGCAGTTCTCCCTCCTTTGATCTTCAAGCATATGAAAGTAGAGGTCACAGATCTTTGTGACTTCAAAAATTCCTTCAGTCTTCCCTCCCATTTTATTGTCTCCAAGCTCTTTTTTGAAAAATTGAGGAAACAATTATCCTCCAATTTATTCCATAAATGCTCTTGGGTGGCTTATTTTGCAGTATTCTTTATAAAGTAATACTCTCTATGAAGGGACTTGTATATTTCCAAAGAGTTTTACATAGTTTCTTCTTATGTCTTAAAGAATTAGATATCAATACATAAGTACCAGAGGAGATAATTTATAGACTTCTGTTACAAGAAAAACAAAAATTATTTCTTGATTTTAATGAGTAGGTAAAAAATTTATGTACAGAATTTGTTATGGGTTATTCTTCCTCCACCAGGTTTTCTGTCTTTTTAAGATAGGCAACCTGATCTTACTTCATCCCTAGATAAAAAGATTTCCCAAAGCTAGCAGTAGTAACAGTTTTTGATATGATGTCTTCAGAACAAGAGTCCACAGTGTTGACTGAGGCAGTGTTTAATGCTTCTCATTTCCTGGATTTGCATTCTGGTCAAATTGAATCTCTCAAATATTGCTTCGCTATTGGATGTCAATGACCTCAAGGGGCCTATTTACACAGATGGTCCTGAAACAGCATATGGCACCTTGACACAGAGCAAGACCCATTCAGAATGTGGGAGAAATGGACATTAAAAATAAAAGAGGATACTTTTCAAGATGAACAACAAGAATAAAGTGAGATAGTGGATCAAGAAAGGGTTATAAGAGAAATGAAATTGGGATAGGACCTGAAGAAGATGGGGAGCACAGATGGGGAGGGGGTCGGGCAGAGCCAGACAAAGAAACCACCTCACAATCTACATGGGGACAGAACTCCACTCTGGAAACATTTATGTTCCATTGCCATATTTATAAAAGTAATAAGTCTGTTGTACTGAATTTAGAATAAGATTGGTGAGCTAATTGATGTATTTACCAATTTATACATGGCAGTCCCCACCCCCTTGACATGATAGATGTGTTCCTAATGAATTGTGAGCAAAGGAGATAGTTGTGACTCAAGCCATATTTCAAAGAGAGTGGAGAGGAACGGCTATTTCCAACCATGCTGGATTAAGTGACCCTGAAAAGCCACGCCTCCTATCGCAGTGTCTCTGCAGTATAAAAGGCTACGGTGGTCACAGTTAACCAGAAGGGTGGGGTTTGAGCCCATCAGGAGAATACTGTAAACAGAGCCTTTGGTCCTGAAGGAGTTTATAATTTACCATTCATCCTCCTGCCTGGCCTCACTCATCCTCTGAGGGCACTTAACATGGTATCTGATGGTTGTAGCAGGTGAACAGCATCAGCAATAATGCACAGTGTCACCCTTACCATTTTGAACTCATTTTAAAAATTCAGATCATTTTAACAGCTTGCTGTCTTAGTGTGGCAGCATGTCTTATTCTACCTGATTTGGTAAACTTTCTCCTTGGGATAGAGAGGGAAGGAGGGTTGGAAAATCAAATCTTCTTGTCTGCCCGCTAATCAGACATAGTGCTGACCAGGGATGGAGAGGGCTGGAGGAGCTGGGCCTGGCTATGACCACTGTTCTGATATTTCCCAGGTTCCGATGAACCTGCACCTTTGGCAGCTCATGGATTCTCTGATACATTCTTCCTCTTTGTTTTCTTTTCTAGTGTGTCTGAAAAATCCATCCGGCACTCCGATGGCCAGCAACAACACTGCCAGCATAGCACAAGCCAGGAAGCTGGTAGAGCAGCTGAAGATGGAAGCCAACATTGACAGGATAAAGGTGAGGACAGCCTGACCCCACACCTCATCTAGCCTGACTATAAGGAGCGTGATTTGCAGCCATCTGTCATCTGACTACTCTTCCATAGATAGGGATGAAACCAATAATGACAGGAGAGTAGCTTAATGATTAGGCAGAAGTTCGCTTTTCTAATGTGTCTTTGCCTTCTCCAGATTTCTACAGCATGAAATGGTAGAATAAATTAAAACTGGTTCTCTATGTAGATTTTAAAACAAAACAAAAAAATAAAAACAGGCTCATGGCTAAATTCCAGCCAAAGAAATTGGAGAACATATAAAACATATCAGTCTACCAGTTCACCTCCTTGACCTTGTGGAAACCCTCTTCTCATTTGGGTTTTAACTCTTTCTGTCCTGGTTCAGGTTCTAAGGTCAAAGGTCTGTCTTTCATGTCTAACCCTTCTAATCATCACTGCAGGTTATTAGTTTTTTCCTTCTTTATACTTTATTGGATTTTTTTTCTACAAAACACAAAAATCACACCTTGTCTCCCTAAGAAATCAAACAACATAGAGGTTTAATGAAAGTTCACAGTCTACTTCTTTCTTTCTTTCTCTTACCCTCCCAGACCTAACCTGACAGCTTTGCTGTAAGTTGGAACTCATTCATATTGAACCAAGACTTAAAATCCAAACCCTTTGTTGGTAGATTTCAAATCAAAAGTAGACCCATTGGATGCATGCTAGAGGGTGAAGGGAGAGCTCATCTTCCTCCCTAAATAAGTTGAGCAATTATCCATGGACGTTTTCCCATCTATCCTAAACTTCCTTTGTAAAATTTGACTCCTGGTAATAGGCCACAAGATTTAATCAGCTCCTGCTCTTCTTTAATTCTTCTTTATTCGTGAGTGAGATAAATAAAGGCTCCTTTGCCACCTTTCTCTTCTCCTCTTTTCTTCCCTCTTGTTTTTTACTTTTTTATTCCCTTGCTGAGGGAGTGAAAAAGTACAAAGTGACAGGTGGGCACAGTAACTGCTGAGAGCAGTGAGGTGGCCCAAGGATTGTGGTTATAAGAAAGGATCATCCAGTTCTTTTTGGGGGAGAGGAGGTTCAGCCTGTGGGCCTCTGAAAAATACCACTTTACCTGTTGCGGTGGCCCAACTGAGATAAAAGTTGGTGAAGCCCTATCGTGGCTGGCATTTTCTATTACTATTTGGTGTCCCCAGGCACTGTTCCTAAAGGAGAATATGATGTGCTGATGTGTGATGAAGACTGATGGTGGAAGAAAGAACAGAAATAGACCTTCCCAGCAATAGGTCAGACTTCATCATCCGTCACCTGAACGACTGACTGCAAGGGCTTCCTACCTGCTCCTGCAGTCCCACCTCCGCCTCTGCCATCAGTGACCCTCCACACTGCTGCCAAAGAAAACTTTCTAAAAGAAAATCTCATTATGTTCCTCTGCCACTGAGAATCGTTTCATGGTTCCCCATGACCCGTAATATAAAATTCAAACTCTTTAGCAGGGTATGCAAGGTTCCTCTGGCCCCTTCCCATCTTTTCAGCTTCACCCCCATCCACTCTCCCGGGTGCCATACTGAACTGCTTTCAATTCCCTTGATGGAAATTTCGAATGCCTAGAACATTCAATCTCCTTTGACTCTCCACCTTTCTCCTTTACTGACGCTTAACTGCATTGACTCCTTGAAGAGTCAGACCCGTCACTGGGTTCTTTCAGAAGTTTTTCTAGACCCTCATCATAAGGTTGTATTTTTGCTGTTTGTTCAGTTATTCATTCATTTATTTATCTAATAAATATTTTATTGAGAGCTTTCTAAATTGCCAAGACTTGTGAGGTTCTAGAGATATAGAGATAGATGAAGACATGATTCTTGCCCTTAAAGATCTCCAACCTAGTAGGGATTATAAAAAATAAGAACAAGACCTATTACAGATGCAAATAAGTTATCCAAGAAGCACAATTACCAAATGTCGTCAGAAAGAAGCCAACGTCACACCTTGATTGCCCTTTGAACAGACACAAATACATCACTACTAAAAAAGACAAGACATTAGCCCAACAAACTGAGCACCAGTGGCTGCCTTCCTGGACGATCGTCACATTCAAATCTCTGAATCCCTCTTGACATCATGAGACCTGAAATTGTTGGAAATACAGCAGCATCCTGTATTTCAGCATTTGTTTGGCACCTCAGCGCCAGGCAGGCCTGCTGTGGTGAAGTGACAGGTTATTTTTAGTTTAGCTGTTGGATAAATTGTCGACTGTGCTGACACAGTCGTCAGCTAGCTGGTTTAGGGCTTGGTTATCTGCCTGCAGGAGGCCCTTCAAGGCTTCTGAGCATTCAGGCGTCTTCACCTACTTTCTGTGCACAATCCTGTCAGCAGGAAGGGGCTTCTCTCTGAAGACTCCAGGTTTGTGATTTTCTAGTTAGAGTAGTGACCTCTTCAGGCTATAAAGGATAGCAATGGCTTTATGTACATCTGACAGAACCTACTGTGGCTCAGACGACAAAGAGTAGGACTCTTAAGGAGGCATGGGGACACAGTTGCACTGGAGCTGCTGAGGGTCCCTAAAGTAGGGGAGTGGCCTTATCCCTCATGTGGGCGCCGGAATAACTCCAGCTGCATAGAGTAGCCCTGCCCGATCTGAACATATTGGTTTTTTTTTTTGTTTTGTTTTGTTTTTTTTGAGACAGAGTCTCACTGTGTTGCCCGGGCTAGAGTGCCGTGGCGTCATCCTAGCTCACAGCAACCTCAAACTCCTGGGCTCAAGCGATCCTTCTGCCTCAGCCTCCCGAGTAGCTGGGACTACAGGCATGCGCCACCATGCCCGGCTAATTTTTTCTATGCATTTTTAGTTGTCGGATTAATTTCTTTGTATTTTTAGTAGAGACAGGGTCTCGCTCTTGCTCAGGCTGATTTCGAACTCCTGAGCTCAAACAATGCGCCCGCCTTGGCCTCCCAGAGAGCTAGGATTACAGGTGTGACCCACCGCCCCCGGCCAACATATTGGTTTTTAAACCTTCTTGTGTCCTATCTCTTTACATCACAGATCCTGGGAGATTTGCGCTAATGAACCCATTATCTGTTCATAAGCCTCAGGCATATGTAAATTATACTCCCAGGCTTTCTGTATTTCTTTGTTAGCATTTCGTTCAAGGACAGAGAGTAAAGAGAAATAAAAGGAAAATGGGTAGGGGATGGGGAAGGGATAGAGAGGGGTTGTGTTCTGTGACACTTAGACAAATGGAATAGCAATCTACTCACACTACCGTTGAGCAAAGACAAAATAAAAGAAAGCTTGTCCTTACAGCACAAGTGGAGGGAACATACACAAAAGTAAACAACAGCAGGGCTTCAGTAAATCTCTTGATTCATCACTGTATTAGGACTCTTTGGGTTTCTAATAAGAGGAACCCAACCCAAGCTAGCTTAAGCAGAAAGAAAGGATTGATAATAAAAGATGTGTGTCAGAATCCAGGACCAGAGGTAAAACTGGGTAAGCAGTGGAAGTGGGAACTGGAAAGCCACTGGGAACTGCAGGTACCCCATCACATGTCTCTGCTTCTCTCTGGATGTCCCCTCTTCTTTTTCCTGGGAAGAGTGATTTCTAGCTGCAAGGTCCGTGTGGCAGACACAAGATGGCTGCCCATGCTCCAAGGATCACACCTCACATTCCAGAGGTAGATTGATTCAATCCCTTTCAATCTCCATTCCATAGTACGAGAGTAGCATCTCTGTTCTAGTAAGAATAAGCCATCTCCACCTTCACTCAACTGACATTAGGATTGAACCACGTTATATAAACACGGCTTCCAGGAATTAACCTACCCCCATGTATGGGAATCACCGTAAGCTGGAAAGATGCTCTTTGATGAGGGATACTGTTAGTATTATGCAAAATAATGTAGCTATAAGAGCAAAAGAAAGCCAAGGCCAGGAGCCTGGGTGAAATCATTGCTTCTTAACTAATTAGGTACTCCATAAATTGACTCCACATAAAAATTTCAAGTTTATTTCTTATTTCTCCGAAATATTCCCAATAGACATTTCTAACTGGTTCTCCTTACTTTTCCAGGAATGTGCTATGCAAATTTCCACCTCTCTGGTGATTCTGGGTCCCTCACTGAGAACACCCTTCCCCTTATTCTTTGCCTTTCCAAATGTTATTCTTACATTAGGGGTCAGCCCAAATCCCCACTTGTTTGTGAATCTCTTTTTCTATTCTAACCATGTTTACTAATCAATTTACTGATCAATTTCACCTTCATCAAAGAAATTTTCCAACTACATAGTCCTTAAAGTCCAAAACCAAGCTGTCTACTTCTTTACATCCTTCATCGTGCTGGGCCACATAGGCATTCAGTAAGCAGTTTTTTTTAGTAGATAGCTTTAAGTTTGCATATTAAGAGTGTCATATAGTAAGACATTAGGAACTGTATTTTTCGTGACATTCATTCCCAATCACATTATAGATTTGGAGATTCTAAGCATGAATATAATTGACCAAATAAAACTGTGGTAATGGGAGAGAATTCAAATGTAATTTGAAAACTGGTCATTTTAAAGAGAAGTAAATTGTTTCATATCATATGATCATAAATAGCTAGTATTTATAGTATACCTTCCTTTTGGTATCAACATAAAATAGACTGATTTTCATGACTGATAAATATGTATAAATTAGTGAACCAAATATGAGCATTTCTAATGATTAAATCATCTTTCTGATTATTGACTCATAATAGATTAGAATTGAACTTCATGGGGCTCTGGACTGAGAAATGGGCCAGTCAGATGCCATGCTTGGTACTAGAGGACATATATCCTAGGTTTGAGACTTTTAAGGTATTTTTCCAACATTTTAACATCCTTTCTCTAAAATGCTTATGTTTAATTTTATTAGATAGAATGGGATACAGTCTTCCTTATAGGCCAATTTGAGAATACTTTTAGGGATGATAAAAATCAGTAAGGTATATTGAAGGATTTATAGAGGGAAGGGCTTTGTTCAAAGATGGCTAGTCCTAACTCATTTAATATGCTGAAAACAAAGCAAAAAAATTTAAAATTGAATTCAGGCATATATTAATAATGGAGCATAAAACTTCATTTTTATGAGAGTTATACAATTTTTTAAAATCCAATAGATGTTTGTTAAGCACCAAGTGCATACTCAGCCTATGCATCCCACTTAGCAGCTATAGAAGTAGTACTATAAATCCTTGGTAATTCAAAATCCCTGGGAAATGAATTTTCCTGAATAGCCAAGTTTTTAGGCCAGATGAAGTCTCCCTTAAAAATGTAACTATTTTGGATGACAATATTCAGTGTCTGTCTTCTTTTATTAAATAAAATAAATATAGTATACTTTTCTTGATGACTATTGTTTGGAAAATTATTTCTTTTTTTTTAAAGATGCTATTAATAAGTATCATCAGTTTAATATCAACTTGGAGGAGCAGGGAGAGGAAGACTACTTAAAATAGTCACTCATTATTTCAAAAACAAAAATAATAAATATTTATTCATACAGTTATACTTTCTTTAGTGTCACAATCAAAGTTTGATCCTGGGCACTCTTGACAATCACAGTGCAAAGATCCTTTAGATTCACCTTTGGCCACTGGCACTGATGCAGACATCATGGTGATATAGACCATCATGATAACACAGACCATATTACATAGGCCATCATGATAACACAGCCCATCATGGTGATGCTGGCATCATGATTACATAGGCCGTCATGATAACACAGCCCATCATGGTGATGCTGGCATCATGATTACATAGGCCATCATGATAACACAGCCCATCATGGTGATGCTGGCATCATGATTACATAGGCCATCACGATAACACAGACCATCACAGTGATGCTGGCATCTTGGTGATAAAGGCCATCATGATAACACAGATCACCGTGGTGATGCAGGCATCATGATTACATAGGCCATCATGATAATACAGACCATCATGGTGATGCAGACCATCATGATAATATATATAGGCCATCATGGTTGACTAAGGTACCATGGTTACATAGGGCACTGTGTTAGGTAGGGCACCATGTTAGGTCGGGCATTATGGTGATGCAGGCATCATGATTGACACAGGCATCTTGTTAACTTGCTGCTTTTCATCCCCTACATGGTGATCTTACTTTCCTTAGCACCTCTCATATTTTCAGTATGATTGCAAGACATAGCAAAGAATTCTGAAGTTGCTTCTGCATTTACTGCTGCTTAACACAGATGTTTTTATTTTCCTTACTTGAATTACACATTAATGATTCAAAGAAAAATAAAGCCTTTCTTTAAAATAGCCAGCAGCTTTGATCTGAGTAACAGATCTTTTTAGATAGATGTCAGACCAACCTCTCCTGGTTTAAAAATTCTATGACCTATTCCTAGAGGTTTGACCGTTTCTTTTGCCTTCACTTCCATGGCCAGGCCTGTGACAGGCAATCTTTGATGTTCAAGGTAACTTGCTGTGAAGTAAAAAGAAATATGTATATTGGTCTCTGCCTTTGGTTCCTGACACAGAGCTCTTACAGCCTTTGTAAATAGAGGTGCTAGGAGAATCTTGTGTTCTAATATTTGGTCTTTGACCCTGGTTTCTGAGACAGAGCTCCTAAGACCTATATAATTTCCTGGATAACAGGAGCATCTTTTGTTCTAATGAGGTGACTCTTGGTGGGCTCCAGGATAGGGATTGGTCACCAGAAAGACCAAGCCATGATTAGATGCTTAGAACCTTCAGTCCCACCCCCATCCCCTATTCCTCCACTGAGAGAAGAAGGGCTGGAAGTGGAGTTAATGATCTATCATGCCTACGTGATGAATCCCCCATAAAAATCCCAAAAGAACAGAGTTTGGAGAGCTTCTGGGTTTATGAACACACACGCATTCTTGGAGGGTGGTGCACCCCAACTCCACAGAGACAGAAGCTCCTGTGTCCAGGACCCTTTCAAACCTTGCCCTATATCTCTCTTCATCTGATTATTTGTTTATATACTTTAAAATATCCTTTGTACTAAGTTGGCAATACTAAGTAAACTGTTTTCCTGGGTTCTGTGAGACACTAGCAAATCATCAGAGTTGTGAGAACCTCTGACTTGTAGCCAAGTCGGACAGAAGTTGTGGGTAGCCTGGAGGCCTACCACTTGTGATTAGCATCTGAAATGGGGACCAGTTTTGTGAGACTGAGCCCTTAACCTCTGGGATCTGATGCTGAATCCTCAGAGATAGTGTCAGAATTGAGTTAAATTGTAGGATACCGAAGTGGTGTCAGAGAATTGCTTACTGTGGGAAAACCCACACATCTGGTGTCAGAAGGGAAGTATTGAGAGCGGTATCAGTATAGAGCAGGAGAAAACAGTTTGATTGTTTTTTTCTATGTACACTTCCCATTTCAAGCTTCCATCCAGTATAATCTTTGAAGTCCTTTAAAGGAACAAATTAAAGTTAAGTCAACTTTGCGTGGCTTCATGAATGCAGGCAGCGCAACTGAAGGAGTGATTTTATGACTAATATCCAGTTTGCCACATGCATGGTCAGTGACAACCTGCCTGTGCTTATTTCGTTGCCTGATGGCTTGCAAGCATTTTGCAACATCAATTTTAAGATGTGTCTCAATTTCAGGATGTCATGAAACTGGAGCTATATCCCTACATTCCATTTAAGTTTGGGGGTCTAGTTTTTATCCTTACTGACAACTGCTGCTTCTTGGAGCTGTCAAGGTATCTGCCTGGACAGACTGTCACTGCAACTCATCGTAAGGTAGGAGACAAGGATGACAGCCAGGGGCTGGACAGGAGGAGCATTCATAATTTCGAAGTCAGAAACCTGAGACCTGCTCACGAGCTGTGAGACCTGGGGCCAACACTTACTTAATGAAGTCCCTACTTCACATATTTAAGATGAGGAAAATAACAGCTTGTGACCTATAATGTTATTGTGAGCATTAAATAAGATACTGTGTGTAAAGTGGTTAGCACAGTTCTGACACATAGCAAGGGCTGAGATTTAATATTAGCAATTATTCTAATTACTACTAGGGTTCTGCACTGTGTTGGACCATCACCTACAGGAGATTGCAATCTAGTTGAGAAAACAAGATAAAACACACAATGTATTTTGAGAGGAAAACCATTGTGAATCAGATGTTCAAATATAAGATATGAGCAACTCTTAAGTTATTAGTTTTGCCCAGTATAGCTCTTTCTGAATCATAAAAAAGATTTTGAATATTCGTGCTACATATTTGTGTGTGGGTGTTGCAGATGAGTAGGGACGGATGGTGCTGGATCTCTTGTTAACAAGCGAGTTTTAGGTATTACTGATTTGCAGTTTCTGCTGCTTACCAGCTAAGCTCCTGTTTGGTATAATAATGACTGTTGCTCAAACAAGTAAAAAGCACACACAAAAAAAGTGACCATGATTCAGTCTGAAAGCCTTTCCTTTGTTTTTATTTAGGGGAGCTAAGACATGAAGAGGCTGTTTCATTTTGTCATAGTAGCCTTTCGCAAAGAATCTCAGTTTTAACCTTTGGAACTTGTCCTGCATTTGAGTAGTGTACATGTAGAGGGCTGTGGCTTAATGGCAAAACATCAGGGTTCATGTTCTTTTCCTACACATGGTTTGCAATGTGACCTTGAACAATTCGTGTAATCTGCTAAGCCTCGATTTTTCATCTATAAAAAGAGGATAATGATTCCTACCTCAGGATTATTGTGAAGATCAAAAGAGAAAATTTGTCTGGGACAAAATAGGAGCACAATAAAAATATTTTTTATAAGCACTGTAATGTCTGTTAAAAAGTGAGAATGATTTTTACAGAAATATGCTATACTTGGTTAAATAGCATCCCCTGAAAGTCATGCCCACCTGGAATCTTAGAATGTGACCTTATTTGGAAATAGAGTATTTGCAGATGTAGTCAAGTTAAAAGGAGGTCATACTAGATTGGGTAGGCCTAATGCAATGACTGGTGAGATGGGAAATTTGGACACAGAGAAGAGAATGCCATGTAAAGCCATACACATGCAGCAGAGAATGCCCTGTGAAAACAGAGGCAGAGATTGGAGTGATAAATCTACAAGCCAAAGGACATCAAGGATCGCCAGAAACTGCCAGACGCTGGGAGAGGAGCATGGAGCAGATTCTCCCTCATAAGCTCCAGTAGGGACCAGCCTTGCTGAGACTTTGGTGTTTTTTGTTTTGTTTTGCTTTGTTTTTTTTATTTCAGAGTATTACAGGAGTACAAATGTTTTGGTTACATGAATTGCTTTTGTGCTACTTGAGTCAAAGTTACCAGTGTGCCCATCATCAAGATAACATGCATTGTACCCATTAGGTATGAATTTACCCATCCCCTCTCACCCCTCCCACCTGCTTGTTCTCCACTGAGTTTTACTACCACATGTGCACATGAGTGTTGATCGCTTAGTTCCAGTTTAATAGTGAGTACCTGTGGCATTTGTTTTTCCATTCTTGTGATACTTTGCTTAGAAGAATGGTCTCCACTTCCATCCAGGTTGTTACAAAGGGTATTAGTTCCCCATTTTTTTATGGCTGAGTACTACTCCATGGTATACACATACCATGACTCCTGCTGATCCTTGCATTTCAAACTTCTAGCCTCTAGCATGAGAGAGATGCCCTTGACGCTCACAGGGCACCAAGTCTGATGTCATGGTGTGCGTATGTACGCCCTACCTGTAGGGAGGGACAGTGAATACCTTTAGCAATAATATAATCTACCCAGCTCTTACAGAGGATTATCCTTCCCATAGTTGCTTTGAGAGGCTTTCAAAGTGGCACAATGATGTTGCTATCATGTGGAAAAATCTTTGGATGTGATCTTCAGAACAAGTGTATGATGGCACGTAAAACCTGACTCTTGACTTTGCAATTTTTTACTCCAAATGGTATTCCCCAGGCTGATCCTCTACCTAGTGTCTAGATGTAGTAATAGATAATTTTTAATTTATTTCCCAAAATTAAATCCACCTACTCAAGTAGTAAAAATTTGCCACTGTTGAGGTGGTCAAAGGAAGGTACCATAGGCAACTCCTAACAGGGAGCTACAAGATGTTCTGAGGAATGACAGAGTCACCAAAGTCAGTGACAGCCTCCCAGTGAAAGATCCTGAAAGGGTACAAGGCTTGGCTGAAGTCATATATATAATATTGTAATTATATAACAAATATAGTTATATTTATTATCATTTATATAATTTATACTTGTAAAATATGCAATATATTAATATTAAGTTGTGCGTGTGCGCATATATATGCCTCCTGCTGTGTTTAGTTAGAGAAATCAGCATGGCTTTAGGCATCTCTGGCACGGTTCCTGAAGCAGAGAGGCGTGCCTACAGAATGACAACAGGCCGGCCTGTGTAGAAAGCTCACCGTGTGCCAGGTACGAAATGATTTGCATGGGGTGTGGCATATAACCCTTGCAACCAGGACTGGGACCGGGGTGAGGCCAGTGAGGTATCTGGGGCACAAAATTAAAGGAAATACCACTCTCAGGCTGAACAGGTG
This sequence comes from Propithecus coquereli, assembly GCF_000956105.1. Classification (NCBI taxonomy): domain Eukaryota; kingdom Metazoa; phylum Chordata; class Mammalia; order Primates; family Indriidae; genus Propithecus; species Propithecus coquereli. The sequence continues at coordinate 6,027,494 of NW_012154507.1, read as the reverse complement.
CGAGGTGGACATTTGCATGACCCTGGCAGTGAGAGCCTCCTTCAGTCTAGCTTGCTAAAGTACCTCACTCACCTTACCCTAGTCCCGGACCTGCCAGCCACAATCCTGCGAGGTCAGTGCCATCAACTTCCTTCTTTGCGGATGAGGAAAGAGAGGCTTATGGAGGCTGAGTATCTTGCTTCACTTTCACACAAGTCCTGGGGCAAGGATATGACACCAGGCTATTGGACTCCAAAGCTGAGCCTTGACTGACCGAACCAAACTCTTAGTCAATGCCCTGTCTACAGTTTCGGTTCTTTCTGTCTTTCTTTCCAGGTGTCCAAGGCAGCTGCAGACTTGATGGCCTACTGTGAAGCGCATGCCAAGGAAGATCCCCTTCTGACTCCTGTCCCGGCGTCAGAAAACCCGTTTAGGGAGAAGAAGTTTTTCTGCGCCATCCTTTAAGTCTTCAAGAGGAGCCTGAAGAGCCTCCAGGCTCCTGGGACATTGATGTAGAGTTTTTAGCAAAGTGGGCACCTTTCTGGTCCACGGTATTTGAAGAGAGCGAGGAGAACCATCCTGGAAACTCCAGGCTATGCATGTTTAAAGAACTGGTCCCCTTACGAGAATGCAAGCCGATCCACATCCTGAGCTAAGAGATCTGAATCTGCAGCACTGCCTGGAGGAGGGGAATATACAAAAATAAAATTGGTGTCACTTCTTTTCCGCTATCTCTCCCCCAAAACCTTATGTTTCTGCTTTATATTTAAAAAATAAAAATGAAAACCGACAGCTGTACTGAGCTAAGATGTGTATGACCTTCTTGGAATGAATATTGTCTTTAGAATACCCTTTGATAAGCTGAGTTGTCCAGTGTAACCACGGTTTGGTTTAATGGCATTGATGTTTAGTCTTTGTGCCTTTCTTCTTTTTTCCTTCTCCCCACCCTTCCTCTACCCTTCCCCCTTACAGTAGTGTGGAGATAAGGCTGGACTTGTCTGTAAGATTGAACTCCCAGGAAGAGCCCCCAAAATGTTTAGGGAGATGTTCCCCGTGGTGTATCCTCATGGTAATAACAACGACAAAAAATGCCGGTTGTCTCTGTTCTCTTATCACTATTCCTAACATTTGTACATGATAGCTTTGATTCTGCAAGTACAAGTAAATCATGTGTTGTGACTGGTGCTTTCATATATTTGTGACAATTTTTGAGTAATACTGCATGAAAATGTCCCTATGTTACATCCATTCAGAAGTTTTATTGTTTTGCTAAAAAGTTGGAAAAAGAAATGAGAGGGAAAAGATGCTGGGGAGGGAAAAACTCAGTATTTTGAAAATTGAGGTTACTTCAGAGCCTTAGCCACGCCTAAAATACCTCCTAGGTAAGAGTGGCATAAACGCCTCTTCAGTATATTTTCCAGAATCCACAGCATTTTTTTGGTTGATCCCGGATCCAGGGCAGCACAGCTACCACCCATCAGGAGAGTAAAGGATTCACCATGAGTTGGGAAGTGCTTTTGTCATAGAGTATAAGCAAGTTCCCTCTTTCCCTGAATCATTGAAATTCTAGATTGAAAGAACACTTTCTGTACTCTCAAGAAATCCATGGCCCTCCTTTATTCAAGTATCAGGAGAAATAAATCCATAGCTCCAGAGAAGGTGACCCAGTCTTAGAACCCTGGCTGTTCGCCCACCCAGGAGGACCCCCACTAGCCGCTCTCTGGGCAGCAGATGTGGAGTCCACAGCTGGCTCCACCGGAAGGGGTTCTGGCTCTTTTTCTCCACTGAAATGGTCTTGGATTTTCACTCATCAAAAATGTTAATAGAATCTTTTCTTTGTTTTTGTTCTCCATCTTGTTTGTTAGAGTCTCTCAGTCTTTATTTACAACTCCCTGCAGATAGAGCTCTCTCTTGCCAAGACATGATATTGAGAGTGATTTTTCATGCAGCTGGAGCCTCCATCAGTAATGTCAGGCCCCGAAAGCTTTTATCACTTTTTCTGTGTCATCCCCAAAGAGGGCCTCTCTTACATTGTGTTTGCTTTCAAATCCCAAAAGACCATTTCCCGATTAATTTTATTCTCCTCTCAGTCCTTTCCATTCTTTCTCCTATTTAAAAAACAAAAACAGAAGTACGAAAAGAGAGGGGAAAAAAAGATAAAAAGACTTAATATGCCAAGGACAGATTTTGAAACAGACGTGGTCAATGTTTTCCTCACCTCCTTTATGGGCATGCTGGGGAGAGAATAAGTACTTCCAATTAAAGCTCACGCCTGGGATGGGAGAGAAGAGGATACTGAAACATTTGTGAAATGTATGAATATACTTCTGTAACCAGATGCTTCTGTTCTTCTGTTCAAATTTTGGAATTTTGTTATAGTCAGTGAAATACTGATAAATATTTAGCGGGAAAAACCTGGCAAAGAACTTATTAAACTATAGTATTTTACAACTAGCTTAGTAATACTGTGCAATCAGCTAAAACCATATCACATTTTTAAAATGAGCCAAAATATGAATATGTCGTCACATGAAAACAAGTGTGAATAAAGCGCTCTTAGGTGGTGATTCAGGCATCATTAGAAGGCCCAGATGATGTTCATAATCCACAGCATTTCTTTTTCTCAGAAGGACTATATTTTCATGTAAATCTAGATCTTTGGAGCAATTTAGATGGAAGTAAAATTTTTAGAAAGCACCATGATATAGATCTGGTAATTAAAAGTTAAGGAAATCCCAAACTGCATGTCACCACGTTTATAAAAGGAGAGAGGAGGCAGAAAACACATAGCCCATCTAAAATTAAATCCAAGGAAAATGTTCTGGACTTTTTATAATTCCATGTCTTACAGTATGGAATTAGAATACCAAAATCTTTATATAAGTTTTGGCTTCTTGGTAATTGTACTTATTCAGGGGAAAAAGTCTTTTGATTACTTATGCCACTAAAGAGCTTAATTCTTTTAGAAATTCAACAATCATTTTCACCAGCACAATTTTATCTTAAAGGGTAACTAATAAAATACATCTTAATTATTTAAGAAGGTCCTGGTCTCTATAGAGAACATATTGGTTAGTAACAAAAACCTGCCATGGAACTAGTTAATAAGCAGTAACAATAAACTTCATATTTAGAATGCAAACTCTATAAGGAAAAAAAATCTTACATCATCCTCAATATTAACTCCAGTTTAAAAATTATTTTTTTTTCAATTTGAAACCAAGCACTATTTAATTTAAATCAGAGAATGCAAATTAGTACTTTGATCTGAATCTGAATTTGCTAATAATATTTGAAAGAGATTGCCTACCAAGGAAAAATTAAACCATAAAAACTATTTCTCCATACACTCATACTCACATAAAAACTATTTCTCCATACACTCATACATAAGGAATTTTGGGAAAATAAAGCATGCTATCTTAAGGGATTTTTATACTTTTTCTTTCTTTTTAAATATTTGTTTCTAGCTGCTCCTGGCAATGATGAATTGTTAACTTATATATTAATGTTTCACAGCCCAAGAATTGCTCACCTTTTCCCTATACAAGATCTATGGTGTGTGTATTTCGAAGAGAGGAAAAAACAGAAATGTTAAAGCAAGAAAACCTGAATGTGATGTGCACGTTTTCATCCCCCATGGACAATGTGTTTGTTTTAATAAATGGAATTTTCAGATTCATTTCATATGCAAATTCATTGTGAAGGCGGTGGACCACCTCACCATTGATTCCCTGGTTAATCTGAGAAGGATCTCATGATACAAATGGATGGGGAAATGGGAAGCCATTGATTTTCTTTAGGATTTTGTTAATAGAGATGTCCTAAGGGTCTTTAAAAGCCTTTCTCCATGGGTCTTGCATCTCAGATACAGCCCTTGGGGACAGAGAAAGATGGGGACTGGTGGGGGGGCGGTAGGATCAAGGGCTCCAGCAGGTTGGGCCATGCAGAAAGATGAGCTGTATTTACACTTTAACTTGCGATGGGTATGCCACAGGGGGATTTTTCCTTTATGAAAAAAAATGAACACAGAAAGTCCTGTTCTCCATAAGCTATTCACGATTTAAAAGGAGTATAGGAGAAGATAAATCCTTAGAACTCCAGTTTAGCTGCTCCTTGAAGATTTTAGTCAAAAAAGACTTCCAAAATGTCCCTCAAGGCCGGGCGCAGTGGCTCACGCCTATAATCCTAGCACTCTGGGAGGCCAAGGTGGGCAGCTTGTTTGAGCTCAGGAGTTCAAGACCAGCTTGAGCAAGAGCAGACCCCGTCTCTACTAAAAAAAATAGAAAGAAATTAGCTGGACAACTATATATATATATATATATGTGTGTATATATATATATATACATATATATATATAAAATATTAGCCGGGCATGGTGGCGCATGCCTGTAGTCCCAGCTACTTGAGAGGCTAAGGCAGTAGGATCACTTGAGCCCAGGAGTTTGAGGTTGCTGTGAGCTAGGCTGACGCCATGGCACTCTAGCCCGGGCAACAGAGTGAGACCCTGTCTCAAAAAAAAAAAGAAAGAAAAAAACAAAATGTCCCTCAAATTATGCTAATTGTAGTAAAAAAAAAAAAACAAAAACCAAGCACAGGATATCCCAGGGCTTGTGCCACCAACAGCAGCATCTTTCAACCACAGATGAAGGTGCCGCTTGGTACCAGTGCTCCATCGACACTACTGTTTCTCAGACTGTGGGCCATGGACCACCAGCTTTGGAATGACTTGGAGCGCCTCTTTTAAAGGCAGTTCTTGGGCCCCCCACTAACTCAGAATCTCTGGTGGTCACTACTCAGGACATGCATTCTGTTGCATGCTATCATCCGAGGACCACTACTTTAAGTACTTATGACAGCTTGCTTTGCATACTGCCAAAGGAAAGGCACAGACAAACCGTAAGTATGCCTGCTCGTATGCCCATGGCCGCAGGCAGTGGCTGCCTGGGTGTGCCATGTAACCCGTGGGTGAGAATCTAGCCAGCTCCTAGACAGGGGACTCTGTGAGGAAGGCGCGGGTGGGTTTGACTCTGCTCCTGTCAGTCGTGGCCCTGTGGGAGGACGGCCTCCAGCTCTCATTCGTTAATAAGCTGGTCACATTGTAGACGGTGCTGACAATGACAGAGGGAATTGGAGCTGGATCAGCTCCAATCCACAAATTGCAAATAATTTGCCAAGGGAAATCCCTTTCCCTTCGGTTCTGCCCCAAATCTACATTTTTTTCTATTTAGAACCAGGAGACACAGGCAGAGTTTATTTTAATGAAGGGGGCTGTGGGCTCCCAGGCCTTTCCTGGCTGAGAACTACTACTGTTTCTCCATGTCAATAATAAGAAAAGCCAGGAAGGGGGTGTTGCATCTCCAACCCGAGGTGACAGACGGTACCTGGTGACCTCGGGTCGTACTGTGCGCAAGCAAGAGCCCATTTGGCTTGAGCTAGAGACCCAGAACTGGGCCCCAGAGTTCCTGTGTTCTCTTGGAGAAGCCCTCTAACCTCTCCATGCCATAAAGTGGGACAAGAGTATCTGATTCATTTGTCTGACAAAGTGGTCGAAATCGAAAGAGAGCAGGTATTGGGCATCACGAACGAAGAACTGAGAAAGAATCATTAGACACTACTTGACAGCAACCTTCTGAAGAGAGGAAAACACTAGTCAGCTCCTTCTCACCTCCTTGCCTCCCGACTCACCTGCTTCCTAGCTCCCTGGTGCGGATCCTCGGTGCCTCATGTCTGAGTTCCCGCCACACCCGCTGTCATGGTCACTCTGACTCTCACCACCTCCCGCCCCTGGCCATCCCTCACCCCTGCATATTCATCCATCAGGACTTCTCTGGCTGTAAGTGGCCAATAACCAACGAGCCCACAGATGGGCTCAAGCCTGGCTTCAAGCCTGGCTGGATGCAGTGCTCAGATGCTGTCATCAGGTGTCACCCTCATGCCATGGCCTTGCTTTCCTCTGCGCTGGTTCAGTGCTCAGACTCTTGCCCTGCAGCGGCAGGAGTGTCAGCAGTTCCCGGCTTGCATCTCACCAGTCCAGCAATCGCGGAGGAAAGCTAAGTCCCTGGCTGTATCCCTGCAACACTTCCCAAGGCTCTTATTGCTGGATCTGGTCCCCGTGCCCACCACCCCTGGACCTGGGAATAGAGGTAGAGTTACTGTGGCCCCATGGGCAGAACAGTGGCTCTGGGGAATCTGAAGTCCTTTTACTAGAGGATGAGGGATAGAAGAATAAAGGCAAGAAACAGCTTCTCGTCTTCCAAACCCTCTGTTCTAGCTCGCCCCGTCCCCTTCACTGCCCTGTGACTATATCCCACCTCCACACCTTGGCTTATGACGTTACCTACTCTGGGATGTCATCACTCAACTCCTTGAGCAACTAAATCTTGCTCATTTTTCAAGGCCAAGTTTGAATTCCATGTTGTCGATGAATGACTTCAGGGAATAAGCATCTCTTTCCTCTCTCGACTCCTGTTGCCCTTGTTAGCACCTTGAAACCGTTCAGTATTTTACTGTGCTTGAGGCCTTTGTGCTAGGGTAGACGGCATGGTGCCTGCCTTCCCCAGCTTGTGGGTTTATGGGGGAAGTAAACAAGGAAACAGTTACCAAAGTGGAATCCTCTAAGGCATATATTTACCCCTGTCTCTCACTCACTCACATACACTGATAATAATCATGACGATGACAACAGCACCCACAGCCATAAAGTGAACACTTATTAAGCACTTAACTATGTGCCAGGCACAATGGTAAACCTCGTATAGACAGCATTTCGTTTAATTCTCACAATAACTCTATGACATGGATGTTATTTAATCTCCTGTAGCAGACAGCTTTTGTGCCTCGTGACGCATCCATGACCCCATTCTGATTTCAGCCACAGCTGCAGTGAGATTTCTTTGCAAGCTCATTCTTCCCAGAGGAAATTAGTGCCCCCTGGGGCACTCCTCAGCCACTGAGGATGAGAGCCTGGAGAGGCGTCTCAGGCTCCCCCACTTCAGAGGGATAATTCTGGGTGCATTTTATATGGTTTCTCTGAGGGTCCCTAACAGGATTGAGCCTCAATCGCCCACAACAGTAACCAGCTCAAGAACATGCCATGTTGTTTATCCCTCCCTGAATCTGCCTCATTCTCTCTCTTCCTGCATTTCTGCTTTCTGGGATCGCCTCACCACCACCCCTAATCATCTACCTGCATCCAAGTCCTTGACTCAGGCACTGCTTTGGGAGGAACTCGAATTAACTCACCCCCATTTTATAGATAAGGAATTTGAGATTTGAAAAGGTTGATGTTTCCCCAAATTCTCACTGCTGTAAAGTGGCAGATCAAGGATACAAACCTAGATCTGCCTCTATTCCAAAGATTTAACTCCTAATGCTATCTCGTAATGTAAATTGAATGCAAGTAGGTAAGAGGGAGTTAGAATGAAAGTTCTGAATCTGCTCTTATTTGTAGAATAAGCAGATTGTTTGTCAACTTGAAATCTCTGAATTACTTCCCTGGAATGAAGAAATCAGTGAGCTCTTTCTTTTCGATACTTACCTTTTCTTCACTGTGGCCATTTGGTGCCTAGAAAGTGTCAGCAGTAGCTTCCAGGTTCGCCTTGCACAGAAAATATTTCCTGGAATTGAGGAATCTGTGCAAGGAAAACCAAGAAGAATGATTATAACAGGGAAGGTTCTGAGTGTTTATTTTTCTTCAGGACTTAAAGAAAGAAAAATATCTTCCTTTTCCACCGACTATTCTAACAACTGCTTCTCTGTCGTCTCGGAGCCCAGTGCCCCTCCAAGTGTCAGAGGCAGGGTCATCTGAGTGGCGGCTGAGGTTTCCTGTGGCTTCACTGTCCAAGACATGATTTGAGAAAAGGATCAAGAAAGAATCTCAGGACAAAGGCCCTTGCAAATGCAGTTTTAAGGACTCACCCAGAGCTTCTTTAGGAAAAAAGTGTGATGCTCCTTCCTGTCCCCACCCCCACCCCATGTCCTGTCCTTACTCCAGGAATATGCAGTATCCAACTCAAATGTGTGACAGAATCCCAGCACAGATCCACAGATGCTGCCGCACACTCGTGCATTTGCATATGCGCACACACAAGGGAAAGCTGTTCCAGAATGCTTGTGAAAGCAAACTGTCATTCTGAGAAGGGGACTGGCACAATGTACTGGCACATCCCATCACCAAAAAATTACTACTCCCAGCTGTGGGTCATCTTGGTTTACTTTATAACAGCAGTTCTCAAAGCATGTTCCAAGAACTCTTGAGCGTCTTTGAGACCCTTGCAGGGGATCCACAGGGTCGAAATTATTTTCATAGTAATACTATGATGTTATTTGCCTTTTCCACTCTCCTTCTCTCATGACTGTATCTTGGAGATTTTAGAGGGTACATATTGATGTCACAAAAGATTGAATGTAAACGTACATAAGAGCTGTCTTCTATTAAGGCAGACATTAAAAAGATTTGCAAAAATGTAAAACAATGCCCTCAACCCAGTATAAATTCTTTTTGTTTTGGAAAACATAGGATTTTTTTTTTAAATTAAAAATAGGTTATTTATGTTAATGTAATGGGCTTGTTATTTTCAATGAATTAATAAATGCATATTTTTAAAAATTTTCTCAGTTTTAACTTCTAATATGGCAAATAATAATAGATATTATAGGAGTGAGGGGAAACTTGCCCTTTCCCCCAAAAGTCTGCTGAAAGATCAACTCACAATTAAGGCAGATAAGAGAAATATTTATTTACCATAAGCATCTGGAGAATCACAGTGATTACTCCATATCCCAATGAAGTTCAGATATTTTTATACCTGACTTTTTGGAAGGGAGGGGAAATGAGAAGCACAGGTCATTCTGTTTAGGGGAGACAAATGGTACTAGGAAGGACAAATAGATGGGGGAGACAGATTGACCTGTAAATGATTCTCTTTGCAAATTAAATTAACCTGAGGGACAGTTATTATATTTAAATGATTTGGACCAGGTCTAGTTGCATTGTTGATCATTTTTTCCTGCAATATACTGAGTTAACAGGGAGAGGAGGGGAAGTCTGTCATTCTTTTTCAAGGGCCTGTTAATCTCTAAAGGCCTAATTCGAAATACCAAAGAGTCATATTTTGGGGTGAAATTTCCTGAGCTTCTTCAATATAACCCATATAAACCAAAGCCCTAATAATTTGAGGAGGTCCTCAGTAATTTTTAAAAGTGCAAAGGGCTCATAAAGTTTGAGAACTGCTGCCTTATATAATGTCTTCTAATTCAACTCTCTATTTTGCAGATGGGAAAATTCAAAATCATGTAGCTATTTAGTGGCAGAGTCATAAGTAGAACATAAATGGAAGGAGGAGATATTCAAAATGGCAAGCTGGGGCTGGGTATGGTGGCTCACACCTGTAATCCTAGCACCCTGGGAGGCCGAGGTGGGAGGATCGCTTGACCTCAGGAGTTTGAGACCAGCCTGAGCAAGAGCAAGACCCTGTCTCTACTACAAAGAGAAAAATTAGCTGGGTGTTGTGGCTCGTGCCTGTAGTACCAGGTACTCAGGAGGCTGAGGTAGAAGGATTGCTTGAGCCCAGGAGTTTGAGGTTGCTGTGAGCTAGGATGAAACCACTGCACTCTACTTGGGGCAACTGAGTGAGACTCTGTCTCAAAAAAAAAAAAAAAAATGGCAAATTGGAAATGTCTTAGGTTATTCCCTAGAATACTATTCAAATATTTTATAGAAAAACATCCCTGAATTCAATTTCACAATTACATGGCATATTAAAAGATAATTTTCCACCGAGAAAGTATAAAATCATGACTACCATATAGGTGTTAAATGAACAAATGTCAAAGATTTTGTTTAATTCATTATTAATAAAGAAACCAGGCAGATGTTACAACTGGTCAAAGCGAAAGTTAAAAAGCAGAGACATTTGTAGATAAGGAATACTGAAATGAATTTGCAAAGGGATGCAAAACTAGCTTCGTTCACAAAGGGGGAGACAAGTCAGTAGAGCCTCCACTAGATAGAATTTAGTCGCATGTCCAAAGCAAGAATTATTTTGCATTGCTATCAGTTATCTACAACTTAAAGCATTATAAAATAGCTCAAAGCAAAGAAAGACACAAAGCTCCCACAGAATCAGAATTAGATAATGCAGAAGACTATACTCTGAACAATGCATACTTTTCCACCGAAGTACAGGTTTTTTCTTACAATTGATTCTCCAGGTACCAGGCACTTAGCTGAGCTCAGTGAGTCAGTAAAAGAACAACTTGGTGTGTACTCTGCTCTCAAAGATCTTTAAAAAATTTTTTTCAGCCATCAAGTGGAATCAGATTGATTGATTGATTGATTGAATTTCCAACCCTCAAGTAGAACTAGAACAAGGATCTTGCAATCCATTCCTATCACATAACACATTAATAACGTTGGCGAGTGCCCTGGTTCTCTCGTAGATAGACATAGGCATTTCTTAGGGTTCATCTCCACCTATTGAGGAATACAAGCTCCCATCAATTTAGTGCCTACTGTGTTTCAGGTTCTTGACATCTCCTTAAAGCTCCATCAGGTAATAATATCCCCTCATATTACAGAAGTGGAAACAGAAGCTGGAGAAGCTAAGTCACACGTCCAAAATCTCAACTGGTAGGTTCTGTTTGAGTTCAAACTCCCGTGTATCCAGCTCCATCTTCACTCTCTCCCCTAATTCAATGCCAATCCAGTAGAGGGCCTCCTTGGCAAGAAATGCATTTTTCAATTAATATTCATACCAGAAAGGACAGTTAGTTGGATTGATCTTGAGAATCATGTGAGGGGTTAATTATCATTAACCCCTCAACTCAGTCCAGAATTTTTAACAGCTCTCTGCTCAGTAATAGACATAGTAGGACCTCAAAACAGATGTTTTGGATCCTTCATCTTTCTTGGAGGATGACTACTTCTACATGGTCCCAGGGAGAAGAATTTACAAAGATCTTCTCTCAGAGAGATACGGACATTACAGATGGAGTTTAAAGGTTGGGCTGAGGGTTGGCTTAGAGCAGGAGTTGGCAAACCACAGCCCAGGGGCCAAATCTGGGTGGCTTTTATTTAGCCTACAAGCTGTTAATAATAATGGTTTTTACTGTAAGGGCGTGGAACTCACGGCCTGGATAGAGAAAGATTTCTCACACCAAGATTAGGATATAAAGAAGTAAAAAGTTTATTTTGCTTTCTTAGAGAGAAAGAGATAGGGAGAGAAAAGAGAGAAAGAAAGAGAAGGAAAAGAAAGAAAACAGAGAAAAGAAAGAGAAAGAGTGAGAAAGAGGGAAAAGAAAGAAAAGAGAGAGGCCACGAAAAAAAAAGTGCCAAGCCCTGAACGAAAGGTACACACAGTTTTTGTAGAGATAAAAAAAAAGTGATTACTGTCAGTTAATAATAAAAAGGACTGCAGAGTCATTGTGTCTAGATTTTCTCTTCTTTTTCTTTTGCCTAGAGATGTTCTTATCTATATTCTGGCCAAACTGGCCTGATGAGGAAAATTTACAATTCTTTTCTGTCTATTCAACTCTTTTTTAAATCCTATAAAAACACTCTCAACAGGTGATCAATTAACAAAAAACCTCAGATGATTAATCTTAAAAACAAAAATTAAGATACATGCCGATATTTAACGAGAATTAGATAATTTATTTTTTCCTGTTAGTTACTATATTAACAAGGCCATCCTATCATTTACCATTTTTGATGAGTGAAAAAAATTAAAAGGATGCCATTTTGTGACGTGAAAATTATATGAAGTTCAAATTTCAGCGTTCATAAATTTTCATTAGAATACAGCCTCACCCATTCGTTTCATATTTTCTATGCTGGCTTTGAAGCTCTAAGGGTAGGTTTGAGAAGCCGTAACAGAAACTGTATAGCATGTAAAAGTGAAAATATCTATTATCTGGCCCCCTACAGAAAAAGTTTGCCAACTCCTGGCTTAGAGTCACTTTCTGTTTGAGAATAATTTCTCAGGAACCCCAGAGTGAGTAGTTCAGAAGGATTTCAACATGGCATGTCCAAAATGTTCAGAATTACTTGAGGGAAATTCTGTTATTTCAGGAGTCTTGGTAAGAAGGCCAAACCCCACTAGAGGCTTGAAATCCTAGCCTGAATACCACTGTGGGAAGGTTCTCCGCTGCGTTTCCCGCAGTTGGCACCTCTATCACTCCATGGCTGGTTTATGTCCTGTGGAATCCGCTTGCATTTACCATTAACTACAATAATTAAAATGAAGAGGTGCCTCCTATGTGGGAATTTGCCGGTCCCTGACAGAAACGCTTGCAAACGGTTCTTCTTTCTTAAGAGCACCCTCTGCTGGTCAGTTCTCAGAAAGCGCCACAGCGTCACATTTCCCTTGTAGATGGGTTTTGATGCTAGGAAGAATACAAAGGTAGATTTTTACTTTATTATTATTATTAATTTTTTAAGACGGGATCTTGGCATATCGCCCTGGCTGGTCTCAAACTCCTGGGTTCAAGAGATTCTCTGGCCTCAGCCTCCCCAGTAGCTGGGACTACAGGCAAACACCGCCACACCTGGCTCAAAGGTAAATTTTGATTTATAGACAAAAGCACTTTGGGTATTATCTCCATGCCTGGTCGAGGTTTTCACAGTACATGGGCATTGACACCTGAGGATATAGAACTTCACTGTAGAACTTGGTGAGGGAACAAAACTGTCTTCGAATGCAAACCTTTGAATGCAAACCAGCAATCCCCTAAGTAAGCAAGAGAGGCCGAGGTAAGTAAAGCCTTGTTACATGCTGGCTGCCTAGACAACCTGTTAATAGGGCAAAGCTGAGTTTATTGCTCCCACCATAAGGAAGTCTGAAAGGGCCTCAATAGAAGAAGAAAGTGTGATTTATTAAGACTCTGATGTCTGTTTTAAGGCAGATCTTTTCATGTGGGGGAGGGAGGCCTGATTAGGATCGGGTAAAGATTGTGATCTAATAGTTTAGGGTTGGTGGACACGGCAAGGTAATGTGAGTCTAGGAATGTAAACTGCCTGTGGATGACTTGATGAGACTTTCCAGAAATTCTTACAATGAAACATGAAGATTTGCAACCTTGCTCTTCCAGGACAAGAGTCTCTGAACTAGTAAAGTTATGCTACTGAAGGTGAAGGAATAGTAGATAGCTTTGGTTCTGAGCCTCCTAAGATGGTGAGTGTAGTCTGGTCTGGGAGGCCCAATGGGGATGGAGTGTGGGCAGAGTCAGCGCCCTGGTGACTTGGGACAAAATAGTGGGCCTGCTCTGGGTTTCCAGCTTTGTTAGGAGTGAATGGAACTGTGTTTATAACTCTTTGAGTGTGTGGGATGTGGGGGCTCTGCAGCTATAAGGTAGCCTGCCAGGAAAATTTGATCCTTGTAGGCCACTACAGTGTTGGTTTGCCATGATCATCTGCATAAGGCTGGAGGGTGCCAAGGTGAATGAGAGACAGCCCCTTGGGGTCCCGCCCCTACTTGGGTGGAGCTCTACAGAGCCCCTCGTTAAAAAGCTCCAGAAGGTGCACAGAGGACAACATCCAGGCTTGGCTGGATGTGGGGAAAATCGGGGAAACCCGTACAGAGTTGCTGTCGAAACTGAGATTTAAAGGGTGATAGGAATGCACCAGGCTGGGAAAGGAGGAAGGCATAGAGACCTTTCAGTCCTAGGAAACTGGATCAGGCACGCTCCCAGCATGTTCTGGGAACAGCAAGTGGTTCCACGTGGCTGGAGTCCAGTGTGCTTTGGGAACAAGGGAAGGAAAGGAAGTTTGAGGCCAAGTGATCACAGGCCTTGTTGGAGAAGGTGTTGGGCTTTACTCTGGAGGTGGCATAGAGCCCTGAAAAAGTTTTAGCAGACAAATGCCATGATTTGATTTGTTCTTTAGAATTCCACTCCAGCGAGTGGTGAGTGCTGAGTGGGTGCAAATAGACTAACAGCCGGGAAGTTGTGGTGTCAGTAACAGAGGCTGAGGACCTTCACAAAGAGAGTGGCTTTGAGGATGAAGAGAAGGAAAGATTCATGATGAAGAGGTAAAACCACTGTGCCTTGGTGGCCCATTGAATGTGGGGAGGAGGAAGAGAGAAGGATTTCTAGCCCGGATGGTACATTAGACTTTGGTTCAATTAGCTGTGATGGGAAATGCGAGAGAACGAGCAGGTTTATTGTGGAAGGTGATATGTTCAGTGTTGGACACGCAGGCTCTGAGGCACAGAGGATGGGGCTATTCCAAGAAATGCAAAATTGGAGCTTGTCTGAGAGGCGAGGATTGCACAAGCAGGTTTAGGCTTCACTGACAGGTAGAAAGATGAAGCCATGGAAAAGATATGAAACAGCTGAAATCACCAAAGGAGAGAGTATAAATCGAGAGTAAAGATAAAGACACCCTCTGAAGGAATGCAGTGTCAATAGTTGAGCTGGCCACCTTAGGAGTTCCTACGCTTCTCCCTCCAGGGACAGATATTCTTATCTTAGGACATGTACCTGTACCAAAATCGTGGGGCCACCTGCCCAGTGAAGAGGGTGATAGGACAATATAGAGGCATGAGCTTGGAAAAAGAGGGAAAAGAGCCCCTCTCACCTCACAGGCTAGAACAGAGGAGGACAGAGAAAGTAATTAGTTTTTGTGGAACAGAGAATTTGGCCTATTTCTTACTCTGATTTAATCAACTCAGTGCCTGAAAGGTTGGGAAACAATAGAAGTGGGAAAGGAATGCTTCCAAATGAAAGCTGCCTCTCTGGGGATCCAGTGTGCAAGCTGCAGGGGAAGCAGGGCTGTGCCTCGGCTGTCACTCAGGTCTCAGTGGCTGAGCAAGCACAAATGAATGGTCCTGAAGGGAAGCAGGGCAGAGTTGGGAATGCCTGTGGAGAAGACGTCGGCTCACGGGAAGCCCACAACGTTCCCCGGGACAGCTGTTCTCAATCTCTCAGGGTCACCAGTAGGGCTTGTGGAAACACAGATTGCTGGCCCCATGCTCAGAGGTTCAGAGTCAGCGAGTCTGCGGTGGAGGTGGAGGACGTGCAGCTCCAACGAGTTCCCAGGTGTGGCTGAGGCCGCTGGTCCAGAGACCAGTCTTTGAGAACCGCTGGTCTATGGGATCCCCAAAGCAGGGTGCTATGGTTTGAATGTGTCCCCCAAAACTCCATGTGTTGGGAATGTGGTCTCCAATGCTGCAGTGTGGAGAGCTGGGCCCCCGTTTGCAGTCTGTGAGGTAGGCGGATGGGGCTGAGTGGCTCAGTTTCACAGCCCACACCGTGGCAGAGAGTGAATGCTCCCCGGGCCACAGAGGGCACAGGAGTGGAGTTCCTGACACCAAATGGTATGGGAGCAGTGGGATGTTCCCGTATGGCTGAGAGGACCTGCGGACCTGGCAGGGGGCACGAGGCAGGCACAGCAGTGACCCCAACAACCAAAGACTGGATAGAGATGGGGGTGCCAGGTTGGGCCAATGAGGACACCAAACTGATCCGCAAGCTGCCACCCACTCCATGGCATTTCAGAAGTTCCCCCAAATTTAGGTGCAACCCCTGAAAGAAGAGATCATAACTGACTCATCATAAGTTGATGGTGATTTATCTTTCACCATGTGTGGAAAGGAGATGCGAAGCATAAATAAGGTTCACGTCGTGGACTATTGTATCACTTTCTCCAGCAAGCCTTGGAATGAATAGGCTGGGACAGACTTTATTTCCCAGGGTGCTATCAAAGACAGCCCATGACCAAAAGATCCATACTTTTTGAAAACCAAATTCCAAGTATTAATATTTCCCAACTGTGAGGAAAGAGTGTAAAAATGGCAGCAGCTTTAGAAACACACACTCCACTGCGCTCTAAAGTCTAAGGCTGCCAGAAAGCTGGGCTTTTGGGGAAAATAACTCAAACCCTCATTAACAATCTAAATTATTTATTCCTACATAGTCATTAATGGGACCAATGAGGTCAGGTCTCAGGTTCCACCAATACCGTCAGGGAAACTGCATGATTACAGCTGGAAAGGAAAGGACAGGAGAGATTGCTTTTCCTTGGCGTTTGCTAATACTTGTGCCCAGCACTGAATATCAGAAACTGAGCGCTCAACTCCCAGGGGGATGCTGCTCTTACCTGCCAAAGCTAAAGTAGGAATGACCCAGCAAACATGCAAAACAAAGGAAAACAATGTGTTCAAGTAGAAATGAGTATAAACAGCAAAATTTTTCCTCTTGATTATTAAACCCCAATATAGTAGCCCATTTACAATATTTTCCAGGGAGCTTTTTAAAAGAAAAGATGTAGCGGAAAACTGCCTTGATTTTTCTGAGCCTAGGACAGGACTTGAGGCCAGCATCTCTTTGGAAAATAGGAAAATATATTTGAATTAAGAGTCACAATGGTATAGCTGGGGAATATGTCTTGATTGATAGTAGCTATATCTCTTCCTTTCTTTCCAATGTGCTCATTCTCTCAGCCTCAGAATTTATTTTTCTATAATTGGAAAATTATCTAACTGGCTGTCCTGCTCTTCTAGCAATGTTCAGTAGTCAATGGGAGGTATGAAGGTGAGTAGTTCATATGGCTGGTTCTCAATTGCCCAGATGATGGCTGAAAAGGGAGTAGAGTGTAATTTTCAACAGATAATCCCCCATACTTTATGCTACTAGACTATGCACACAGCTTTTGACACTTACCATTGCCGCTTTACCTGACCACTGTGACAGCCTCCTAAACTGGTCTCCCAGCTTCTTACTCTCTGCCAGCTACATCAGCCAGAGGATCTTGCAGCCCAAGTCTCAAGCTTGTCACCCATTTCAAACCTTCAACGGCTTTCTGTTGCACATGGAATAAAGTCCCTACTTCTTGCCCTGGCCTCCAGGCCCCTGCCGGACTGTCCCTCCACTCTGTCACGCCCTCCTCACTCACCACCAGCACCGGCACCCTACTGGCTCACTGCCCTCCCTGGCCTGGGCTTCCCCAGTGCCCTGACAAAGGGCCTTTAGCTCATGCTTTTGCTCATGCTCTGTCCCTTTCCCTCCTTTGGAAATCCAGTAACAGCTCTTATCTTATAACCAGCTAAGATTATAAAATATATGAGACCTCCTCTGAACACCCTATCATACGTAGATCTCTTTCTGTGGGTCTCTATCTCCTTTGCCTTGTTGTTTCCCGTCTCCCTGTTGGGCTGTAAACTCCATGAAGGGGAGGATCAGTCTGTCTTCTTCATTGTTGTATCTCCACTGTCTAGCATGGCACAAAAGAGGTGCTCAATAAATACCTGCTGAACAGATGAGCCGATGTTCTCCACCCTCACTGTTTACCCAGATCTGATGTCCCCCTTAGTTGACCCATCGTGACCTACCTCGAGCTTCACATGTCATAAGCACAGAATAGTTACAGGAGACTTTGAAGGGAAAGATGGAGTATCTTGTGTTTTCCATCAAAATAGAATTTTACTTAAAATGTCCACAGGTCTGAGAGCCATGGTGGGATCAGGGCAAATCTAAAGGAGCTCCCCAGACTCCACCTTCTCTATAGCTTTCAGGCTGAACTCAACGCCGTGGTTTTAGAACCCTGGGAGGTCTGACCGCAAAGTAAAGCCTGCCATTTGGAGCTCTCCTGTCAGGCCAATGCCTTTTACAAGATGGTCAAAAGTTTTTTGATGACCAGACTACCCAGCGCTACAAGTATCCCTACAGTAGCAGCCCCTGCCTAACTCCTAGCATCTTGGAGAAAGACCAGTTCTCAGGAATTCGAAACAAAGGGAAATGACTGAGCCTTTGTGGGCATCTCAGAGTTGGCAAATCTGTCTGAGGGTTCACTGAGGTGCTAGGGAAAGGGGAGAGAGAACAGGAATATGCACAGGAGATCTGTAAAGCAGACAATACAAGTTCGATGATATGTCAGTCAATAGGATATGATATCATAATCTCTGCCTTATTCATTAACTGCTTTCCAGCGCTCAGAGGTGGCTTTTCCATAATATTTAGGGGAAGCATCCACAGAATTCTATCGTCCAAATGTTGATCTCTGTTGCTGCACCCCCAACCCTGCCTCTCCACGCCCTCTCCTCTTTTAGGACTTTTTTTAGGACACTATATATTCCTTGTTCTCTTTATCCTTCCAAACACTTTTCCCATACTCCAAGACTCTTCCTCCTACTCCCACTTGAATACGAATACCGGGTGCTCCTAAGATGCAGTCTTCAGCCCTCTTTTCTTTCCCTCTTTCCTCGGGGAGCTCATTGTAGTGCTTTCAACTACAACTTTATGCTGATGATTCTTCGATGGACATCTCTAGTCGTGTCCAGCCACTCATGTTCATTCCTGGCATCTCAGGAGTGACTATGGGCACATCTACCATCGCCTCAAACTTAACAGGGCCAGAACTTGATTCTTCAGCTTCCCAGACTGCTTCCCTCCTACCAGCACTCCCGTTTGTATGCATTTGTAGGGATTCACTCTTCATCACCTCTCCGACGCTCAACATTCCAGAGGTCTCCTTTAAGCCATCCGTCTCATTCTCAACCTATGTCGAGTCCCACCAATTCTGTGAATTGTCTCCTTTAAATCTCTCTGGACTTTGTCCTCACATTAGGACTACTTCAGTTGTAAGTGACAAAACCCCAAACCAATCTAGCTCAAGCACAAAAAGGAATTTATTGACTTGCATATCTGAAAAGTTGCATCTAGCCCCTCAGCAGATGTTTTTGGGAATGGCCTCTCTCTACCTCTTGGCTCTGTTTTCCTCTGTGTCGTTTTCACTGTTAGACAAGCTCTCCCCCTGCAGTATCAGATGTGGAATATGAATGCTTTCTGTTCCTTGTATGACTATGTAGGTTCCTAATCATTCCTATTCCATTTCTACCGATATCATTGAGCTCCACTGCCCTGCTTTTTGCTTTTAATACCAAATCATGAAATTCCAGAGCCTGACCTTAATAAAAAAAAAAAAAAAAGCAAGTCTTCATATTTAACAAAAAAGAGTCTCAGAAAAAGATGTTTTCTCTTCAGGAGACTCCCCCAGATAGAGAGACCTTTCTGTACTATATAACTTGTTCAAAAAAAATCTGATTTCATGGGGTATTCAATTGATAACATTCATTAGAATATAAAACTTGTTTTTATGTGCACTATAGAGACTTTTTGGGATATTCCTAAGGGTTATCAACTTGTTCTGTTCACTGTCTTTGGAAGAATAATTTGAACAAAGGCTTCTAGTGAAATTGCTAAGACTTTATAAAATGTTACAAGCTGTGAAAATAACCTTCAAAGAGTGACTCGTACCTCTGATGGTTGTCTTTCTTGATAATGTGTTGCCCTGGTAATAATGTTGAAATTGCCACCTCTACATTTCTGAAACCATATATACTCTTGAAAATGTTTTAGGTGTTGTGAGCCATATGGTCTCCGTTGCATCTATTCTATGGCACTGTTGTAGCACCAAAGCAGCCAGTAAGAAAATGGGCATGGATGTGTTCCTATACAACTTTACTTATGGACACTGAAATTTGAATTTCATATAGTTTTCATGTGTCACAAAATATTATTCATCTTTTGATTTTTCAACCATTTAAAAATGCAAAAACCGGCTGGGCGTGGTGGCTCACGCCTGTAATCCTAGCACTCTGGGAGGCCGAGGCGGGCGGATTGTTTAAGCTCAGGAGTTCGAGATCAGCCTGAGCAAGAGCAAGACCCCGTCTCTACTAAAAAAATAGAACGAAATTAGCTGAACAACTAAAAACATATATATAAAATTTTCGGCAGGCATGGTGGTGCATGCCTGTAGTCCCAGCTACTCAGGAGGCTGAGGCAGGAGGATCGCTTGAGCCCAGGAGTTTGAGGTTGCTGTGATCTAGGCTGACTCCACGGCACTCTACTCTGGTCAACAAAGTGAGACTCTGTCTCAAAAAAAAAAAAAAATGCAAAACCATTCTTATCTTACATAGAACCCTCTTCCCCCAGATACTTACGTGGCTAACTCCCGTACCTCCTTCAAGCCTTTCTTTATACTTCACCTTCTCAGTAAGGCCTAACTTGACTGTCCCTTCTAAAACCACAGGCCTAACCTGACCGTCCCATCTAAAACCACAACCCTTACCATATCCCACTCTCCCAACCATGCCCATCCCTACTCCTTACCCCCTTTCCTTGATATGATTTTCCCATAGGATTTATCACCTTCTAAAATGGTAAATAATTTACTTATTTATGATTGTGCTGTTTGTCTTCTCCTGCCACATGGTAAGCTCCCTGAGGTCAAGACTTGTTTATTAGCCATCAGATACGTCCAAAGTGCCTAGAAGACTGTTTGGCATGCAGTTGACACTTAAAAACTTTGTTGAATAATTTAACAGAGTGATTAATGGTCTATCAAACCCCTGATCAACCATTAGATTGGAGCTCAGGTCATTGGATAATAAAAGTTAGTTTCCTCTTCTTGCAGTGCATAGAGGGCTTGGTCTTCAGAAATGGGATTGTCTACAATTCACTTCTTGTTGGACACTTCATTCAGGATAGGCCAATTTGACTCCTTTAAATTCAGAGAAAAAAAGACAAATGGTTTTTTAAAATAAAAAAAGAGATTGAATATTTATAATAAGTTACACTTGTTTTCCAAAATTTGTTTTATCCCCTGTCCAAGTCTGGTGGGTCCCTTCAGCGTTCTGTATCTGAACCTTCCTCCAACTTCTCCACCCCTGGGGATGGCCCAGGCTGATGACCAAGGACAGTCTCAAGTGGTTAACAACTTAGGGCCCTGAAATACAGACTAGGACAGGAGCAAACAACTTAGTTTTTTGCATTAAAGGGTCACTTTCAGGAAACAAATGGTTAGAGCTTCTTTTCCCCTTTTTAAAAGAAATGCATTATTTGCAATTATATGTATTTCTTTATTATTTTCTTTGCCTTGATAGGTTCATTTTTTCTTATTTTTTGGCTAGTATTTCATTAATTATACAACTAGCATGCACCTCAGTGTTTGATTACAGCTGCAACTTTGATCAAATTTTGTTGGAAGTAAGACACTCTTGAACTTTTTAAAAATTTATTGTTTAAGTATCTTACTTGCAAAATATAGATATCTTACAGTGGCCCCTTAAAACCGTATTCTGGCCTTACAGTACACTTTGTATTTCCCATAATTCACTTATCACTTTCTAACTCTAGATTATAAGTATTTATTTACACATATGTTTGTTATTACACTTAAACTTCCTGAAAATAGACTATAGTTGACTCATTTGTATGCTCCATAGATGTTAACAGTGTTTAATTAAAATCATGTTGAGATGAAATGAAACATATACAATTGGCTTACCCCCAAGAACTTCAGTAGCTCCCCTTAGCTTATAATGAGAGGCCTTTCTTAATCAGACCCCTGCCTTTAGTTATAGTCTCATCAGCTGTCATTCTTTCCTACCCTCCAGCCCCCAGAAGCTCTAGCCCCTCTGGGCCCTGTTGTTGCTCATTTTTTGCCTTTGTACATCCACTTCCCTCAAAATAAGTTACCCTTTTGACTGCATGGTGAATTCCTCACCACCTTCAAGCAATAGTTCATACTTGTTTATTTGTTGATTGTTTATTTCCCTCATTAGCCTTTTAAACTCCATGAAAGTAGGGGCTTGGTCTGTCTTGCTTACTGCTGTCTCTGAAAATCAGGGGGACTGCTCAGGAAGGATCTTAAATATAAGGAGAGTTTTGACTATTTCTAAGAGGCATCCAGGAACCACTGAAACATACTAAGCAGAAAAAGTTATGGGCAGGTTTTGCTTTAGAGAATACTCTTGTTGCAGGGTGGGGGGTGGATGAGGGGAGTGGACTGGAGAAGGCAAGACTGGCCCTAGTTAGATAATTAGAGTAAGCAAAAGTGATGAGAGCCTGATTTGCAGTAGTTATCAGTGAGGTCAGGAAGGAGGTGAGAGAATTGAGAGTGAGTAGAAACAGAATGGCAGGAATTAGTGACTACTGGATGCTGTGACTAAGGATGGCAGGAGGAAAGGAGGACTCCCAGTTTCTGACTTCACTCAGTGGCTAGTGATATCTGGAACTATCACATAGTATTGTAGTTTTATGTTTACCTGTGGCTTACTCCCAACTAGTCTGAAAGCATCTTACTACAGGGACCTTGCTTTTCAGTCTTTGTATTAGCAATGTTAGAAGAGCACCTATTATGTAGGGGGAGCAATAAATAAATGAATGAATGTACTCAAACTACTAAACAGTAATTCTATAATCCAACGAGCAATATAGCCAATAGCAAAAAAAACCTCTATATACTATTCTCTGCACGTTGTGTCAAGAAGGGGAGGAAACCAGCTTCCTAGTTGCTTTCTGCCTATTGTACAACTGGGAAGCTGACAATAAAGTTTATTTGAGCGTCGACGTGCCTCGCCGTGGCCCCGCCTTCCCAGCCGGAGCCGCGATTGGTGCGTATTTGCCGGGGGCCGCCGTTCTTAAGTGACGATTGGCGAAGGCCGCCGTCATTCCGGAGCGTCCCGGCGCCGGTCAGCCCTCTCGCCGCGTCGCCGGTGCCTGCGCCGCCCGCTCCATCTCGCTTCTCCTCTCCCGGCCGAGGCCCGGGGGGACCAGAGCGAGAAGCGGGGACCATGTTCCGACGCAAGCTGACGGCTCTCGACTACCACAACCCTTCCGGCTTCAACTGCAAAGGTGAGGCGGCGGCCCCGGCCCGGTCGCGTGTCCCTGACCCGGGCGGAAGTCCCTCCCTTGGCGCTCCCACCCCGTCTCCCCTCCGGACCCTCGGCGGCCTTGTGTGCCCAGGGGGCCTCTGGGCCCCTATCCTCGGGGCCGCCACGCACCTCGGCTCTCTGCAGCCGCCCTCCCCTCCCCGGCCGCGCCCCCGGCTTCGGAGCCCCCTCACCCACTCCAGCCTCGGCATCTCCACTTTCTGCACTTGCTTAACTCCATACACCACTACCACCCACCGCCCCGCCGCCCCACCCACTCACTATCTCCTCAGCACACAAAAGGGAAAACCTTGCTCTTACCCTTCAACTCCGTGTAATTGGACGATACCTTAAACACCTGCTATTATGGGCCAGCATGGTGCTGGATTCTGAGGAAGGTGCTGAGTAACTTGAAGACTAGTTCACTGCCTGCCAGGAGCTAAGGGGTCTGGGTGGAGGGGCAGTCAAAACCCACGAAACAGTTTGAGATTTAGATAGTACACAGTGAAATCTAGGACCAACTATGGAAGGGTAAGCACGTATAGTAACGGGCTAATTACGTTGTGTGGGTCTTGCAAAAAAGTTAATAGTAGATGAACAGGGAGGTCGAATTGTAAATACAAAGTTATTTGGGATTTTACAGCATTAAAATTTAAAAAAGTAATAACACTGCTACTCTATAAGTCAGCTACCTTTCAGTACTCATTTCCTTCTATAGTTCCTGGCCAGTTGTAGACTAGTAAGTTTGAGAGCGATCAAGTACAAGTTGTGATACTCAGACCACTGTATAATTCTCAAGACCTCATAATGGAAGCTTGAATTTGACTCAGGAATTGAAAGTAATTTCTAAACAGGATAGCAGGGTTTTATTGATCTGTAGAAGCATATCAAATTACAGTATGTTGTTTTTCTACTTCAACAAGAAAGGGTTAGTGGCAATAGAGCCTAGATCTGGTTTTGAATCTTTGGATCTCAATTTTCTCATCTGTAAAATGGGAATATTACCTACCTCAAAAGACTATGGGCAGGATTAAATAAAAAAATGTATGTATTTAATATGCAGATAACATTACATGGTAATGGTCACAGTGTCTATCTTTCTGAGTTTTGTCATTTAATTTCTTATACTTTATTACTATTTATTACTTAATAATTTATTTTTATTATTTGCCATAAATTTAACTTTGCTCAGTCTCTCCCTTCTGCTACCAAAGTAGCTGGAATATTAATAACATTTAAATGGCAAAACCTTGTGCCAGGCACTGTTTTTATCCACATTTATTTCATTTAATCTTCGTAACAACTCTGTGAAGTAAGCTATTACTACCCTCATTTTGTAGCTGAAGAATCTGAGGTATAGCAAATATAGGTGATTAGACCAAGTTCACACAACCACTAAGTGTCTGGACCCAGAATTTGAATTCAGACCAGGATTTGTAACAGATCATTGTTAATCTGTGGCTCCAGAGTCTCTAACTTTCAACTCCTACTTCTGTCGGCTCAGTTAATTTAGTATTCCAAGGTTAAAAAAATTCCACAGGACCCATTTATCTGTGGAGAAACAAGCATTTTATCTAATGCTTCTAGCTTTTTATATAATGTTTTTTGTTGCAGATGAAACAGAATTTAGAAACTTTATTGTTTGGCTAGAAGACCAGAAAATCAGACACTACAAGATTGAAGACAGAGGTAATTTAAGAAACATCCACAGCAGTGACTGGCCCAAGTTCTTTGAAAAGGTAATGAATCAGGAAGTAAAATAAAAATACACAGAGCTTTTCTAAGAATTTTTATGAAGATGAGCTTATAGTTACTTTGTTCTTTTAAGATAAATAATAATGGTCAGTGTTAAGAAAGCTGGATTTCAGGGATGTAGGTTTTTTCTAACCATGTTTCTTTTGATTTTAGAACAAATTATATTATCTCTTCCTACCAAGCTTTTAATATTAGATACAAATAATTTTTTCCAGAAACTTCATGAAGTTTCTTTTTTTGAGACAGAGTCTGGCTCTGTTGCCCTGGCTAGAGTGCTGTGGCGTCAGCCTCGCTCACAGCAACCTCAAACTCCTGGGCTCAAGCAATCCTCCTGCCTCAGCCTCCCAAGTAGCTGGGACTACAGGCATGTGCCACCATGCCCAGCTAATTTTTTCTATATATATTTTTAGCTGTCCAATTAATTTCTTTCTATTTTTGGTAGAGACGGGATCTCGCTCTTGCTCAGTCTGGTCTCCAACTCCTGAGCTCAAGCGATCCACCCGCCTTGGCCTCCCAGAGTGCTAGGATTACAGGCGTGAGCCACCACGCCCGGCCATGAAGTTTCTTAAATAAATAGTGACGTATATTCCATAAATGGTAAATACTTCACTTTCATTTAATGGCCAAAATCAGAATTTTTATATTAGACTAAAAATATAGCAGTAATACATTTATAGTACTATTTCCTATATTTAAAAAAGACATTATTGACATGCTTGAAAAGTAGAACTATATCATGTTTATGCTTATATTTAATGTATACAGATATGCCTTGTGTATAGTAGAAATAGTCCTGAAAAGGTCTGTGTGTATATCATATTTTTGTGGCTAGAATAATTTTCCCATTGACTTAGTTTAATTTTAGTAACATTTTTGAAAAAAAGAAATTGTTTTAAAATTAGTATAAAAATCACATTTTACAATGTCATTAGTTATATTAAACATTTTCATCAGCTATATTACTTTGAGTAAGATACTTTCCTTTAAAAATATGAAAAGGGTTCAATTTTTCATTTGGTAGAGTAATGTGATAGGTCCCTAACTTTCTCCTTAAAATCAGTGATTTTATGAATTAGGGGATTGTATAAATTGTATACCAGGGCAGTGACCTTGGGCAAGTTTATTAACCTTTCTGTGCCTTAATTTTCTCATCAATAAATGGTAGTAACAATGGTACCTGTCTCATAGGGGTGGATTTTTTGTTAATGAGTGATACACCTGTTCACAGAAGGGCTTGGCCCGTTGCAACTGCTGTATGCTTATTGTTGCCACCGCCTCTACTACTGCTGAACTATTTTCCTTTGCTCTTAAAAAAGTATTTTTGAAGTTTTCAGTGGGCTTCTTAAGACTTTGAAATATATCGTTAGGATTTTATATTTGTTTATATTACATCTATGGCTCATTCATATGTACAAAATAATACAAAGTTCTACATGTAGAAGGGTATTTGAAAAATGTAGAAAAATTCTCTCATGTAAGTAGGATAAGTTAAACATAAATGTATCAAAACTTACCCAAACAGATATTATCCTTCAAGTTGGTTTCTTTGGAATGGTTATGTCATTGCTTAAAGCATATTTGGAACTTCTATTTTGGAATTACTTTTAGATCATGAGTTACATCTTTTAAATATCCTTAGTATTGACAAATGTTTTATAGTTTGAAGTAGATTTTCTTTTTGAATCATAGCCAAATCTTGTGAATAAGGGTATTGCATTTTTTATTAGAAAATAAGTTATGGCTAAAAGTTACTGATTCATTAATTATTCCTGAAAGGATTTCCAAAAGGGAGTTTTAGAAGTTTTAACTAGTAACATTGTGCCTGAATTAGATTTTAAGGTCTTAAGAGGCTTATTTGAAGGACATTCATTTGGATATATAGCTTCTTATGTTTACTTAAAATACTCAGTTATACCCACCCTACTTCTATGTTAACATGGCTTACTCTATTCAGTGGCATTTCCATAATATGAAAGTTAAAGTTTAGATAATAATTGACTTACTTGTACTTCCTCCTTTTTTAAATTGTCCTTTTTATTTGATTGTTCTGTGTGTATTGAGACCTGGAATCAGAAAGTTTAGATTCAAGTCCCGAATCTAAGTTGTGTAACCACTGGCAAGTATCAGTATCTCTAGACCTCAGTTTTGTCATCCATAAAGTGAGGAGGTTGTTCTAGATCAGTTCAAATTTCAAAAAAGCATGAAGGAAATAATTCATTTTTTTCTTAAGATGGTACGCTTAAATGTTTCCTTTCTTTGGGTTATATAATCACATGAAAAGTGTAGTAATATAAATGTTGTAAGAAATTCTCAGAGATCCAAACTAAGGTCTCTTTCAACTGTACCATTCTTTTGGTTCCTTGACTTTAGGATAATAATGAAACTGAATTTTTTTCTCTCACAGTATCTCAGAGATGTTAACTGTCCTTTCAAGATTCAAGATCGACAAGAAGCAATTGACTGGCTTCTTGGTTTAGCTGTTAGACTTGAATATGGAGATAATGGTATGTTTTGGGGGGAATGTGTGTTTTAAAGAGAGAGAAGAAAGATAGAAAAGAGGGAGAATGAAGATGTAGGGAACTTACCAGTTTTGTTTTTTGTCTCATATTGTTTTACCTTTAGTTCATTTTTATCACAAGATGTTAGAAGTACATTCTATTGTCTTTCATTGATATTTACATTTTTCTTTTAGAATTTGGAAATGGTGTCTTCTGGAGAAGGCTAATTGACTGTCTTCTCACAAAGTAACATTACTTTGGTAAATTTCCATCTTTTGTAGTCTGCACCTTGGCCTTTCAAATTAAATTCTTGTTAGTATTTGAGAATTGATGGGATTTGGGGGTGTTGTTGCAGTAGGAAATTTCACAAGAGACTGAAAAATGTCTAATGCTGATATACATTAATACACCATAGGCCAAAATGTGTTACTTATGTTTGATGTTGTCTTATCACAGATACTTCTATCATTAGAAGCTTCTAAATATTAGTACCTATAGTAAAAAAAAATTTCCATTAAACTTATGTTTCCCCTCATGTTTCCCCCATTTTATTTTGAAAGGCCTGCCAACATTATCTTAACTCATACTCTCTGTTTTATGTTTTTCTCTTTTATGGTACTGTCAGTCCCAGTCCTTCTAATCATTTGCTTTTGAAGCCTTTTGATATCTTTGGCTTCTCCCTTTCCTTCCTGTCCTGCTCCCATTGATTTTTTTCCATGTCTGTTGTATCTTATCTTCTTCATTCCCACTGCCATCACCCTAATTCAGGCTCTTGGTGTTTTCTGCCAAGAATATTGTTATATCTTCCAAACTAGTCACCCATTAGTGTCACCTTCTATTCTTAACTGCATGGCCCACCAAGCTAACTTTCTGAAGTATAAATCTGTTTTGAAGTGCTACTTCTGGTTTTCAAAGAACAGCTCCAGTTACATATTGAGAAACATTATTTCCCTTTGTCTACAAAAGGAATTTTAGGCTCCTTAGCCAGGTATTTAAGGCCTTCGGTGACTGGTGTCCAACCAGTATTTACATATTTGACATCCCAGCCAAACTAGAATAACACTGATTCCTGTTAATATCCTTTTTTCCTGCCCCGAATTTCTTGTTCACTTTTCCCTTCACTAATACGCCATTTCAGTCTGTCTCTACACATCTAAGTCCTACCCATCTTTTTAAGATCCAGCTCAAATGCTATCTTAGTAGCAGTAATATTTCCCTCTGAACTTTCATAGCTTTTCACTCTATGCCTTTTAAGTCATTTGCCACTTTGTTTTGCTTCTATGTCTTATTTGCCCCAGTAAATTGTAAACCAATACTCAGCTTTGTTTCCTACATGGTACCTCTATTAGTTTCCTCTCACTGCTGTAACAAATTACCACAAACTCAGTGATTTAAGACATAATTTATTGTTTTATTTTGGAATCAGAAATCCATCAGTCTCACTGTGCTAAAGTCAAGTTGTCAGCAGGACTGGTCCCTTTTGGAGACTCTAGGGGAAATCTGTTCCTTTGCCTTTTACACTTTGTAAAGGTTGCATGCATTCCTTGACTCTGGCCCCTTCCTCCATATTCAAATCTAGCAGCATAGCATTTTTCAATCTCTCTGACTCTGCTTCCATTGTCATCTTTTTCTCTTTCTCTGACCCTCCTGTCTCCCTCTTATAAGAACATTGCAATTACACTGGGCCCACCTGGATAATCCACGATAATCTCCCCATCTCAGCGTCTTTAGTTTGATCATATCTGCAAGTCCTTTTTGCCATGTGAGGTATCATATACACAGGTTTCAGGGATTGGGACATGGATATCTTTGGGGGGAGTCATTATTTTGTCTGCCACAGTACCCGACATAGTTTCTTGCACACAGTAGGTGCTTATCCACTTTAGTAGTTGTTTAATGAATGCAGTATATGTGAATGTTTACGTGTACTGATTTGAAGCATCAGTTTTTTGCTAGTGCCTCCGACTTAAATTTCAGAAGCCTTATGGCAAAAATCTTAAGGAAAACTCTAATTTGAGACTTTCTTTACTTTCAATTTTAGTTTCCAAAAAAAATACTTGTGCTTTTCTTCCTTTAGAAAATAAATGTTGAAATCATAAGCCTTGTGGCCTTGATGTAGTATTGATTTTGAGGACCTTTAACAAGGTCTTTTTATTTATCCTTCTCTTGGTTGGTAGGAACTGTAGGTGAGCTAATTTGTAATAAAGCATTCTCCAGTTTATCAAAAGTGTTTTTCAACTATTCCCAAATAAATTCTTAGTCCCATCTCAATTTATTTCCATTTTACCCTTGTTTATTACATTTGTTCTATTTTTATAATCCTTCAGCCTTCAATGAAGGTGCCATATAATC
Source organism: Propithecus coquereli (assembly GCF_000956105.1). Classification (NCBI taxonomy): domain Eukaryota; kingdom Metazoa; phylum Chordata; class Mammalia; order Primates; family Indriidae; genus Propithecus; species Propithecus coquereli. The sequence continues at coordinate 5,998,258 of NW_012154507.1, read as the reverse complement.
GTATATCTCTATAGTTAATTACAAGTACATCTATTTCTCAATAATAGCGTGGTTTAATGGATTAATAAAAAGTTTATATATGAAATGAAAAGGAAATCAATATATAATTGAAAGGTAAATGGTATCAAGAGCATATTAAAAGTCTAAACTATAAAACAAGTTTTGTTTATTAAAATTTAGATTGCAAGAACAGACTTTTGAAAATTGGTTAAAGTAATATTGTTCTTTATCAGTAGGAGGTGCTGATGTTCTTTTGTGGTTTTAAATTAATATATTGCCTTCTTGACTTTCAAGTTACTTGAAATTTGCTGAAGCCACTGAATTTCTGTTATTTGTGCTTTACTATTTTTAAAGCTTTTTGCTAGCTTGTCGATTAAGGTGATTAAAGTCTGACTTAAATTGTTTTCATTTGCTTTTTTGATATTTCAGATTTGTAGAAAAATTGCACGAATAGTACAAAGAATTTTCATATACCCATGTTCTACGGATTTAACATTTTACTTCATTTGCTTTATCCCTCTCTCTATAACAGACACACATCCCATTTTTTTTTCCCTGAACCATTTGATAGTAAGTTGTAGGTGATTCCTGTTTACCCTTAAATACTTTAATGTGCATATCCTAAAAATGACTGTCTTATATAACCTCAGTACAATGATCAAAATTGGAAAGTTAACTTGGATAAAATACTATTATCTCTAGCTGTTGTTCACATTTCACCAATTGCCACCCCCCCCCCCGCAAAAAAAAAAAACCCAAAGCAGACCTGGATTGTGCATTGTATTTAGTTGTTATATCTTTTTAGTCTCCTTTAATCTGGAACAATTCTTGTCTTTATTTGTGATTGATGACACTGACATTTATTTTGTAGTATGTCCCTCAGTTTGGGTTTGTTTGGTGTTTCCTCATGATTAGATTCGGGTTCAGGATTTATACTTTTATACTTTTACTTCGTGTTAGGAATAACACAAAAGTTGATGTATGCTTTTAAGTGCATAATATCAGGAGATATGTGATAGCGATATGTCCCATAACTAGTCATGTTAGCTTTGATCACTTGGTTAAGGTTTCTCCACTGTAAAATTACTATTTTCCCCTTTGTAATACCTGTCAGGAGGTACTTTGAGACTATGTCAGTATGCTTTTGCTCCTCAAGTTTTCATTTGATGATTCTTGCTTGAATCAGTTACTATGTTGATGATTGCCAAGAGGTGTTTTTCTAATTCAGTTATTACTTCTACATTTATTTGTTGGCTTTCTACTGTAAGGAGGAGCTTTCCCATCTCTCCAGTGTATTTGTTTGTTTAAATCTGTGTGGATATATGGATTATTTTATTCAGTGGATCAGAATACTTTTTATCATCACATATTTTGATATTTATACTCCTCCAGATTTGGCCAATGGAAGCCTCTTCAGGCTAACTCCTGTCTGACTTAAATTTTAAGGCTTTTATTTTCCCCTCTTGTTTCATTAGCAAATCATGTGAACATTATAGCCTAAAGTGCCATTTTGGGCATTCAGTTTAGTGAAATATTATTAAGAGGTTTTGCTTATGAATTCTTTTTAACTATTATTATTTTTCCAATGAAAGTAATAAAACCTACCTTTCGAATTCTGAATTTCACATTTCCATGAAATAAGTTTTAGGTTTGTATATGATGGTGGTATATTTGAAGTGTTGCTTTTTTTTTTTTTTTTTTTTTTTTGGAAAGCAGGGTTTTTGGATTCTGTATACAACATTCAAAAGAAGATTGGGGATAAACTTAATTTTTTATTGAGTTTGTATTTAATCTTATGTAACCTATACTTACCCTGCTCCTATTCTTCCCCAAGTTTTAGAGGAAGCTGTAAAAGCATACTTTTTCCCTCCTAAAATTTAGATGCTTGAAATGATTTCCTTTAGAAATATTAATGAAAAGATATTTGTGTCAAGTATTTCAGTAATAATTTTAGCTTACTCAAAAAGATTCAATCACGTTGTTAGATTTCCTATAGCAAAAATTAATTTTGATCGGATAAGTTGTTTTCTGCTTGTACAGATTGAGCATCCCTAATCCAAAAATCCAGAATGCTCCAAAATCGGAAACTTTTTGAATGCCAAAATGAGGACACAAGTGGAAAATCCTATATATCTACTTAACACAAACTTTGCTTCATGCACAAAATTATTAAGAATATTATATAAAATGATCTTCAGACTATGTGTATAAGGTATATATGCAACATAAATGAATTTTTTGTGTAGGCTTGTATCCCGTCCCCAAGATATCTCATTATGTATATGCAAATATTCCAAAATCTAAAACATTTCTGGTTCCAAGAATTTCTGAGAAGGGATACTCAACCTGTAATAAGTTTGGCTCATTTAAATTCAGTAAATTAGCAGTGTTTATTTTACCTCAAGTTGCAGTTCTACAGATTATATTTTTGCCTATTTTTATAGCTGAAAAATACAAGGACTTAGTACCTGATAATGCAAAAAATGCTGACAGTGCAAGTAAAAATGCAGAGCCATTGATCAATTTGGATGGTGAGTATATAAATGCATAAAATTGATCAACAGTTTTGGTTTCTTAAATGTTTTTTATTTTTTGAGACAGTCTTGCTCTGTTGCCCGGGCTAGAGGGCCATGGCGTCAGCCTAGCTCACAGCAACCTCAAACTCCTGGACTCAAGTTATCCTCCTACCTCAGCCTCCCAAGTAACTGGGAATACAGGCGAGCACCACCACGCCTGGCTAATTTTTTCTATTTTTAGTAGAGATGGGATCTTCGTCTTGCTCAGGCTTGTCTCCAACTCCTGAACTCAAGTGATCCACCTCAGCTTCCCAGAGTGCTAGGATTACAGGCGTGAGCTACCACGCCCGATCATTAAATGTTTTTTACTGCTTAGAATGAAGTCCAAGTTTACTTGGTTTTAGTAAATTAAGGTGGCTCCATGCAGACAGCATTTATGTTGATATTTTATTCTGTTTTTTACTGTCAGTTAAATGTACTTTCTCCCTCCCCTTGCATATGAATATCTGAATGTTCAAATGCTGTTCTTTGATTTGCTCCTAGTAATTTATGGTTTTGATTTGTATTTAATCATGGAGGTCATTGTTTGCCTTCCTGGACGTGTAAATTCCTTAAAAATCCAACGACACTATGAGACAAGTGGTAACATTTTTCATTATTTTAAGTCCCAGGTGTCTTTTAGTAATTCTTTCTCTTAAAAGTATGAAGATTCTAATTACCTAGATTATGATATGTTAAATATTCTTCACTGGCTGATTCATTATGACCTATAATTTGGGAGTTATCCTTTTGAATGAATGAGCTGCTTGGATACTCCAGAGCTGAGGCTTAGAGAAAGGGTTTTGGCAAGCTGCCCGTTGAAGGGATCTATGAATTAAAACTAATACCCTTGGGAAGAAATGTTGATTAAAAGTGCTACATAAATGGCCCTTGCAGAAAAATTTACAGGACAAGCTTAATGTGAGTTAAATTAGTCATTTATTGGATTTTTTGAATTTGGTCAATGAAATACAGATGTTCCGCGACTTAGAAGGGGATTACATCCCAAAGTCAAAAATATCTTAAGTCAGAAATACATTTAATATTTTGATAAACCCATTGTAAAGCTGAAAAATCATAAGTCCAGATGCTCCCCAATTTACAATGGCGTTACATTCCAATAAACCCATTGTAAAGTTGAGAAATCCTAAATCCACCCATCGTGAGTCTGGAACCTTCTGGATGGTAATGGGAAAACCATTTATCTCATCAGTTTACCTAATTGTTGATACTCTACACTGCTTTATGTTTTTCCTCTTGTCAGCAACAGTTTTAAAAATTAAGAGATTCGTTATTACTAGAATATTTAAAATGTTTTTTGTAAGTTTATATGTTCACAAATATGTCTGATTATGTGTTTGCAGAGCTATAAAAGGTTTTTGTTGTTCATTTTTAATCTTTTATAGTAAATAATCCTGATTTTAAGGCTGGTGTGATGGCTTTGGCTAACCTCCTTCAGATTCAGCGTCATGATGATTACCTGGTAATGCTTAAGGTCAGCTTCATATTCTTGATTCTTGATAGAAGCTGCATATAGAAAAGTCTTCATTTTCTAAATATTTAAATTTATTGATTAAAATACAGTAGAGGAATGTGGGACATAAAGCAGATTTCATGATTTTATCTGTTTTGGATTGTCTAGTAATAACTAATATCAGGGAGTGTTTACTGTGTGCCTGCGACTGTGCTAAATCCTTTGCAAAGATGTTCCCATTCAGTTCTCCCAACAATCCTACAGGTAGATGCTAATGTCCTTTTTTAAAAAATATTATACGTATATGAAGAAACGGAGACTTAAAGGGGATAGATAAATAATGTCTAAGATGACAGAAAGTGATAGAGCCGGGATTTTAAGCACTCTGACCCTGTGGTCCATTCTTTTTTTTACATTGCTTCTGTTTAATCAGTCCTTTTAAGGATTCATCATCGGTATTCATTAAGATAGTGGAAAATGCCAAATTAGTGGTGAATTTGGTCAAAAATATATACCCCCAATATCTCTGTGAAAAATGAATGTTTATGTCTTCTGAATCCTTCATCCTAGATAAGGACACTCAATTCATACCTCCACTTCAGGGAGCCCAGTAATCTGAAAGAGTTCTCTTGTTTCTGAGAAAACAATATACTCCAGAAGATTTATTCCTAGTAATTTGTGAAAGTACAGTGGGGTAGATCAGGGGAGTGGTACTTAAGATACCAGATTAGGAAATTATTTTAGAGATTATTACTGATGTTACAAGAGATTAAAAAGCTTTCAGTCAGACCTCGTGCATGTATATTACTTTAAATTACTTTGGGATAAATTGAATAATTAAATTTGACTCTACCCAGAAAAGATTAAACCATAATTTACCCTACTTTTTAGAATTGTATATATTTAATGTCAGTTTTAACAAGGGAAAGACTGTCCTATTCTTAAATTATTATAATTTTCTATACTGAATCTGAGTCTTAACTTGGATTTTCTCAACCCAGATTGGATGCCAAAAGACAAAAAGTTGTTGTTAGTGAAATTTAGCTGTTTCAAAGGCTTGTTCTTTACTCAATTATGTAAATTGTCTTGGAACAGTTCGACAATGGTCAGGTCAGCTTTAATCATGAACTAAGTGAGAAGAGAAATAGACGATGCATAGCATATTTGGGGTGCTTTTGTTAGACTTTGAAAACTCAATGGGAAAAAGTATAAATCAGCTACAACAAAAAGCTTTAAAATTCTAGGCCAAACTGCATATTAGACTACCCCCTTTCAGTTGTTTTAAGAGGCATTCAAATAATACATGATAATATGGCAAAGGCTTAGGTTTGCCAAATATAACAATCAATATATTAACTGGCAACCAGACTGTTTAATACATTTGCAATCACTGTTAAATATTGTTTTAATTATCTTTTTCAAATATACCATTTGGTTTTTATTAAAAATAATTTTTCAAGTTTTCACTTATTTTTGAGTTGTAATTGTCATCCCTCTAAAATTCCATTTTAAGAATCTTGTTTTTTAATTGTGTGTACATGCATGCATTTGTGCCTACCATAATGAAATGCCTTGGTGATTTATAAAAAACCACCAACAGTGTATCCCTTTGAAAGGTCTGAAAACATTTTACTGTAGTGAAGTGAAAAAAGCAAGGTATAAGCAATGTATATGGTGGTGTATGCATGCATACACATACTGGTAATGGAGTTTTTTAAGGATACATAAGAATCTGGTAGCAATGATTGTCTTCTGGAGGGATAGCTCGGCTCAGGTAGGAATGAGACCTACTTTTTACTATATATTTACAAAATATATAGTATTTTGTATATTTACAAAATTTTTTTTTTAACCAGGGACATGTATCACCAATACAAAAAATGTTTTTAATTGCATCATTCGATGTTATTAAATATTAAAAAAGTGTGAAAAATTTCATTACAACAGCTTGGTTTTTTTTTATTTTTAATTTATTAATTCAACTAGATAATTCTAACCTCATCAGACTGAGCATCCTTATTCTCTAGGCTCAGAGAAGAAAGGATGGCAGTTAAACAGCCTATAATTAGTAAAAACAATGTTTTGGGGTTTTTTAGGCAATTCGCATTTTGGTTCAGGAGCGCCTGACACAGGATGCAGTTGCTAAAGCAAATCAAACAAAAGAGGTATGTTTTTATAAATTCTAAATGATTTATTAATGAAAATTTCTCCTGGTATTGCCATTAGTTTAAGCTTTGCATGTATCTGTTTAAGATATTCATTCTACATTAGAACAGCCGAGAGGATAGCTTACTTCAGTGCAAATGAATTTGGTTCTTAAGCAAATTGAATGTATTCAGTCACTTGCAGAGCTGATAACTAATATCAGAGAGTGTTTACGGTGTGCCTGCCACGGGGCGGGGGGTCATTTTTCATTGAAAAATGAACTTCATGTTTATTTCACATCATACCTCAGAAAGGCTACCAAGGCACATCTAATTTCCTGGCATAAAACAGGAAAGTAATTTGGTTAAGATCACCTAGTTGATCAGTGGTAGAGCTCAGGCAGTCTGATTTCAGAGCCTGTGTTCTTGTGGAGGGTGGGGGCCAAGGTTCCATGTGTGGCGGTCTGTATGAGCTTTTTGGTCTGCCCAGGCGAAGGGGTAGAGGGCTCTATTGTAGTATAAGGTTCATGGTACAGGTGACAAACAGTACCATCTTTCAGTCCTGCTTTGTAGGCTGAGAAAGCTATATACCATGACTACCTTCCCCTTAAAGATAATACTTTAGGGATATTTGGAATTCCGATATAATCAAAAATATCTCCAAAGTTCCATTGTGAGTGCAGAGAATGTCCTCAGGATGAGCAGTAGCTAGAAGTATTTGATAGTGTCTCTAGCACAACTACCATTCTGGACTTTGGGTCCCCACTCCCATCTCCTAATGTCTTTTGTCCTCTGACCCTTTTAGGCAGGCCCGGCAATGTCTCTGAAAGACACTTTTTCATCTAAAGGATCTTATTGGCTTATTCATTATGTATGAATCAGGCCACTGGAAATTAGATTAAAGATCAGCTTATTTCACCCACACTATAGAACAGACAGTAAATTGTTCTGGCATAATAAAATCATTCATTCATTCAGCAAAACTGTGTCTTTGGTTTAAAAGGCAGGCAAATAAGGGCATAGCCAAATCTCTTTGCTCTGGTTTGCAAATTAACATTTAGTTTTATTTTCAGTGCTCCGAATCTTAATTTTAGTGTCATCTCAAAAGATACCACCCTATAATAATTTAGTGTACTTGTTTATAACCATTCGTAACTAGTATATGAGGCATGTGGTAATTTTCAGCGGTAGCTATTCCTTGGTGGTCTTTTGGCAGGCAGGGAAAAATGGAGCCACTGGGACCAGACCAGCATATAAAGCCACTCAATACAATTCTCTTTAATTTTGCTTACTGTACCTTTCATACATATAACTTATTAGCCATTTTAAAACAGATGGAGCCTAGGCAAGTTTTCATTAATAGATTAGGCAAATACTGAGCAGTGACTAAAGCATTTGAGTAGTGACAGCTTGTATCTTTGAAAGTATAGGTAGTGTTTTTTTTATTGGTAATGACTTTATAATCAGTGAAAGTCCAGATTGCCTGTCCTCATTTTTTGTTATGAAGTCTGTATAGTTTGGTATCATAAAAGTAACCATCTTTGATATGTCTGTAGCTGCTGACTGGTTAAATGGTTTAGTTTTTCAAAGTAATTTCCAAATGAACTATTGAAAGTTGATAAAAATGTGCAGTTTGTAAAGAATATACTCGGAAAGAAACTTAGGAAAGTAATATAAAAGTCCTATTTTTCCCTGTACACTGCTTACCGTAGTTAAAATGGAACTCTCCATAGAAATAGTGACAAAGCCCGGCTTCAATACAGATGTATTATTTTACGTGCCTGGTCTAAAGGATTGGGTGGACTATAGAGCTTCCTGGTGCATTTCAGGGCCCTTCTTTCCTAATTGGTTGTTAATATGGAAGAACTTGCTCATCCCAAGATAAATTTAAACAGAAAATTATTAGTCCTCCTGCCACTACACCTGAAAGTTAAAAATAACAGAGTACCTAGCTGTTTTTCATAGTTTTAGATGAGAAAAGTTTGTTATATAGTATCATTTTGTCTTTTTTTTTTTTAATAAAGGGCTTGCCTGTTGCTTTAGACAAACATATTCTTGGTTTTGACACAGGAGGTAAGTGATTTTGTTCTGATTAAACTGTTTTTAGAGACTTGGTGAATACTTGGGGGAAAAATGATTAAATGGTCTTAAATGCAAAAATTATATTGATACAGTGTTCTTTTCTTAGATGCAGTTCTTAATGAAGCTGCTCAAATTCTACGATTGCTGCATATAGAAGAGCTCAGAGAGCTACAGACAAAAATTAATGAAGCCATAGTAGCTGTTCAGGCAATTATTGCTGATCCAAAGACAGACCACAGACTGGGGAAAGTTGGAAGATGAACACTGAGATTTCAGCTTCTCATCTATTTAGTACAGTTGGGAACCATGTACACTCGGGCATGTGTTTGGAAATCAAATGTCACATTTTCAAGGGAGGAATCCCCAGAAAATTGACAATGTTCTAGAGATTTACCACCACTGCTTTTTTCCTTAATAAAGTTTGGGAAAGTGGAATTTTTCTTTTTACTATGTATAATTAATCTGCTGCTTCTCTTGTGGTAATATGCCAAGCCCCAACTTGGTCATAGAGACAATATAGATCCTTAAGTCATAGGAAAACTTAAAATATTTTATTGGAATATAGAAAATTTGAGAACTGTTATGTCTTTGGTATTTATTAATGTATTTTCTGTGGGTACTTCTATAGAGGCATTAACAAGGATCAGAAAATACAGATTGAATCATTCTAGCACCTTTTGATATAAATAGAAATGCACTGATGCAGAGGTAAAAAAAAAAAAAAAAAAATACCTTTTGTTGGGAAACTATAAATAATTGGTCATTTCCCATGAGTTCTGCATTGCCTTCTCTATGTCAAAGTTTAGGATTGTATATTTTCATACTCATCACATTTTCTTGGCCAGAAAGAATCCATAGCAAAATTCAGATTTAGAGTCTTAAACTCTAATTGGTTCTTAGTTGAATTTGACCTTTTAAATATGATGTTTACAAAAAGTTGCTTTAATAAGCAACAATTAAGATTCTATTTTTTTAAAACTTGCAATGACAACCTTTGTTTGTTTTTAAAGATACAGTAGTAAAGATTGAGGTATAAACTTTTCACAAAATATACTTAGTCTTTTTGCACTACAAATGTTCATCTTGTATGTCCAGGAACTTCTCATGGCCAATTCCTTTTCCACTTTCTTCGCCTTTGTTTGCAGTACGTGTTCTTTTGGGTCCAGGTCCTTATTGTAAACTCCAACTCCACCTTTACATTGTCCTGTTTACTTTCTTCCTGTGAGGGTAGAGTAGGGGTGGGAGGTGAGTATTTTATAACTAAGTTGCAACAGCACATGTCTTTCATTTTGTGTATGGTTAAGCTAGGTAGATGTAAGAGCTCTCAATAGTGGCAGCAGGGGTAAGCTGAGCCAAGGGTAATCAATTTTTATTTATATGTATCTCCCCCTGCTAATCCAGAGGAGCATGATGAAGCCTGTCCATTTACCTGTGGGGCAATAGGGGTAGACCGCAGTTATCCCGTAGAGATGAGATCGCTGCTCTGGGAGATACTCATCAGTAAACTGACCGCTGTCTTTATTTACTGATATAACACCATCCCTGATAACAGAAAGAATGAATTCATGGAGAGTCAATCACTAGGTAAAAAAGATACAAGGTTAAGATACAAAGTCAGTTTCAACAGAAATCTCTGCTCAAGGGTGATGCTGATGCCACACTGAAGTTTGAGAACCACGGGTCTAAAATCAGTTGTTCTCAATGCTAGCTGCACATGAGAATCACATGAGAATATTAAAATACTGTTTCCTGGGCCTTGTGACAGACCAATTAAATCAAAATTACAGGGGATGGGGGAGAGGACCTAGACATGTACTTTTTATGTTCCCCAGTTCCTCATTTGAGAACTAGTCTAAATAGTATTTTCTGTTTTCCTTGGTAGACAATATATCCACATCTTTTTAAAAAAATGAATTTAGGTGGCACACACCACCTCTCAGCTACTCAGGAGACAGAGGCAGGAGGATTGCTTGAGCCTAGGAGTTTGAGGTTGCAGTGGGCTGTGATGACACCACTGTATTCTACCCAGGGCAATGGAGCGAGACTGTCTCAAGAAGAAACTGTCTCAAGAAGAAAAAATACACCTCATGGTGCCACTTAAAGGTAGCCTTTTATTCTCTGAAGAACAGATTTAGATTAACGTGCTTCCTTTTTAGATAGCTTATTACCAAATAGCTTTGCCACTTTTAAGCTACACGAGAGCAATACCATTAAATTTCTGGGTGAAGTAAAGGCACAATTTCAAAAGCAATAACACTTGAAGGATGTTATCTGTTAATGAGATAATGAAACAAAAGCCTCAGCAGAGGACTTAATTACTAGTGTCAATTAATTTTTGGTAAAACAAGTAGCATGTTCTCCAAAACAGTCTGCCTTCTCAGGCTTGTCCAGAGTGTGTTGTTCTCACCTCCTCCAGTCCGTGTGGTAGAAGTGATCTGCATAGCTAACAATGCTGAAGGGGTAGTTAAGGTTATTTTGAATGACACGCCGTCCAGTTCCATCAGGTAGTGTGCACTCCAGTTTTTTGGTTCCTTTTAAAACATTAAAGGGGGAAAATCAGATCCTTTCACACCATGGAGGAAAAAAAAAGAAAAGCTGCTCTGCCAAAAATGACAGTGGCAGATAAATTCCTTCTCAAAAGAAACAAAGGTCTTAGTAGAATAGGAAATAGGATATTTTACTTCCATTGTAATCATACAAATTAGCAACTCTAAAATTCCCTGTTCTATTATTAATCTCCAGTTTGTTGAATAGCATTTCAGTTTTTAATAGAGATTCAAACTTTCGAACCTTTTTTGGAAGAAAGGATTGCATTTACTGAAATCTGGTGAAGTTTCTTCCAAAGCAGGACTTTAGAGATAAGTATTTTTATAACTTATATGATTTCAAACCTTAGCTTATCAATTGTAAACCTAACATCTGAGTAAATACTTGCCCTCTGTAAGCAATGTATGATAGCCAAGGCAACCTTTTAACAAAAATCCTTATATATTTTTAAAGAATATATTATCTTTTCAGTGGAAAGGAAGGAAAGCAACTAAAATGGTAACATGGCTCATATTTTTTAGTGTAAAGGAGTCGGTCTTACAAATTTTACAATAGCTAAACCAAGAATTTCCAAGTTTCAAATTTCTCATGGAGCCCTGGCTTAAATTTCAAATACTCTTTTAAAATGTAATTTGTTTTGGATGAGTTGTAAAGGTGATCTGTCTGCATTTTAGTCCCTTTAATTAGATTATATTTCTTTAAGAACAGTCTTTTTCGTATTATTTAATATAAAAAAAGACACATAGCATCTTTTCAGTTATGCTAATAATGAAAAGCACACAACAAATAGGTAAACCTGGGTATTAGCAACCCAGATTTATTACTGAAGGAAGCTACCCTGCTATATCACTTTTCAAAGAATGTCCTTGGCATAATTACATACTGTTAGAGGAATAGATGTTTATAGATAAGTTATACTGGCCAAAAAAAATAACTTCCATTTATATGTCTAAGTTTGTCAGTTCCACAGTGTCTAATATTTCTTTTTAACTCTTAAAAAGTATGCTGAGTGTTCATGTTGAGGTTAGGCAAGCAGTACAAACTTAACTGCCTGATTCAGACCTCCTTCTCCCCACCAAAGACTATAAGGACCATTTAAAAATATTCTTTAAATGTTTACAGACCAAAGGAGTAGATTATGTGCTGTACTGTTAAAAATTTATTTAACCCAAAAGGATCTAAAATTACAGGCTTTGGTTTTGTAGTAAAATCTAGTGCAGTGCTCACACTCACTGTGATGAAGGGTTATCTGTTTGCATTCCACCAGTAGTATTACCTGCATCTGCCCAGCAGAGCAGTTTGGAGAAGGGGTCAAAGGTTAAACCATTGGGTAATCCAATGTCTTTATTGATCAGAATTCTTCTGTTTTCTCCATCTAAAGAAGAAGTTTCAATTTTAGGAGCTTCTCTATTCCAGTCTGTCCAGTACAAGTTGCTGTAGATAAATTAAAAATCAAGATTGTAAAAGAATAGCCATACAGCCTGTCGCAGCGTTTAAGACGGCCCCCATTGAATCCCCACAGCCGTAAGCAATCCCCTTAACTTTGGGCTGAATTTAATGTCTTGCTTTTAGTGAGCAGAGTACACAGAAGTGATGTGCTGTCACTTCCAATATTAGGTTTCAAAAAACTGTGGCTTCTGTCTTGGGTGCCCTCTCTCACTCCCTCTGAGGGAAGCTAGATGCCATGTTGCAAGCTACCCTATAAAGAGGACCATGTGCCAAGGAACTGATGTCCCTGGCCAACGGCCCACCGGAGCATGCTTGGAAGTGGGTCTTCCCCCAGCTGAGCCTTGAGATCACTACACCGTAGCCCATAGCTGACTGCAGCCTTGGGAGGTACTGTGCAAAGACACTGCATTAAGGCGCACCCAGATTCCTGACACAGAAACTGAGAGACAAGAAATGTTTGTCTTAAGCTGTTTGGGGCAATTTGTTACATAGAAATAATACACAGCCATATTTTCCTTTTACCTGTATCACTAGGTTTTTTGACAATTGTAACTATGTGGAAGAAGTCATTATTGTCTAAGTATGAGAATCCTTGCCTCTGAGACACCCCTGACTCAGCTGCCCAGAAACCCTTAATTTGCTGAAATCTTGAATTGGATCTTGGGCTTAGAATGCAAAGAAATACAGTTGTTAGGAACGGCTTAGCCATAGAAACTATGGAACTTGTTGACACTTGGGCCAGGGATTTGAGAGGGAAATTGTTCTTAACTGTCTCTTTCAGGGAAAATGATGTTTGGCACTTACTGAAGGGGAATCTCAGTTGGCCTGTACCTGGCACCCAGGGATGGAAACACTCTAAGTGAGGCACTTATCTTTTAAATGCCTTGTTAAAAATGTAAAATAATCATTTAACAGATAACTAGAAAATAATATGGTTCTGTTAATTGGAAATAGGTTATATGTAAGGAAACAGGTTTATGGTTAGAGCAGAAGTGATGAAAGCACTTTTTATAAAATACTGTTTTATAAAAGCCATAGGAGCACTGAATGAATGAGTCGAGCTAAAGAGAACCTCAAAGTAGGGAGAGGAAGAACTCATAGGTTTCAAACCCCTGTTATGAACTTCATCCCTTATGCCCAACAGATGAAGCAGAGGAAAGCTGAGAACAAAAGCCGGAAAGTAGTTTCCACTTTGTGCTAAGGTGGAGGTGTCCAGATGGTAGAGCATATCATTGCTTTCTTATTCATGGTCTGTCTCCTTCCCCAGAATGATTCAAGATCATTGAAAACATTAAGTACTGAACAAGCACACACAGCCACACTATCATTTGTGGATTGCTTAAGGAAGAAAGTTTTAAGGATAAAATCTATAGAATATGAATGAGAAATACCCGGGAAGGCTTAATGACTATTCCACTAAGCTGTTGAGGAAGATTTAACTGTGTTACATTCAAACTTGGCTCAGGGTGTTTATTTTCATTAAAAATTATTTTTTAAGTCCTTTAGCACTTATTTGCTGTTGTGACTAAGAAACAAAATTCTACTTTTTTTTGGTCTTTAAACTCATGGCTGTGATGTGGCTTTCAGCTTAAAAGTATGCCTTTTCCCCAGACCATGGAGACATGACCAAGGTGTCGTTGCTCACAGCCTGGCAGCTCCCCCTAGTTTCAGGTCAAGCATCAAGAATGGAATAAGGGACCTCCCAAATGTCAGAAAGGCAAGCCTGTGGAAAAAGAGGGTTTTAAAGAGAGCTATTAATTCTTGTGGCTAAGTCAACTGGAATAGAGAAAGATACACCTTCCCCAGTGTGTAGACCCCAATGTTCAGAACTACCTTTGAGGCTTTGCACTAACTATTTCATAATCAAAAGACACTTTGCTGAAAATTAAAGCTGAATACTTTCTTCGCTGATTTGAAGGGCTTCTCCAGAATTTCATCTGGTAGAAGCTCCACATAAATGTGGCAAGAGTTTCTCAAGGTATAAAAATGCTCCCTGGTTCTAACAAGTACTGAAATATTGTAGTCCCAGCTGGTGACTTTAATAATCGTCACAGGGAAAATTTTTATCTTGACTCTTGCTACAATAAAAATGAAGCCAGAGAGAGAAAATGCCCAGTGTGTGAGCTTTGGTTACTCTCACCAGTTAAGGGAGGTAAACCCTACTGTGGCTTTACTCCGTGGTTTCTAAAAATGTGTTGCTGAAGGAGACCCACTTCACTTCCAGATGAAGCGTCATCTCCTTGCCTGATCATTTGATCCAGAGTAGCGCCCAGTCTCTCACAATACTGAGTTCACTACACATCACATTACAGTCTAATATTTTTGTTTGTTCACGGTCCTATTTCCTCCTAATATAAGCTGCCTGAAAGTACAGACCTTGTCTTTGCCTAGAACAGTGCCTGACCCCTACTAGATCCTCAATAAATCTTTGTTAAATTAATGCATTTGAGCTTTTACTGTCTTGTTCTGACCTTCCCCACACTGTATTTAAAATCCAAGGGTTTAAATCAGGATGTACAAGTAACAGAAGGGAATTAGAAGCCCAGCTGACCCTCGGATTGGATCCACAGCAATGGCGCGGGGATTCACCAGATCCGTGTGGAAGAGGACCTTGCGCTCAGAGCCATCCAGCCGAGCCCTCTCTATCTTATCCAGGCCACTGTCTGTCCAGTACATTGTTCTGCGGAAATGGTCGATGGCAAGTCCTTCGGGGCTTATCAGACCTGGAAATAAAGCAAAGCCAGGACTGGAGCATTTGCAGTGTATGAAGGATGAACCTGTAGCAGAGAGATTGCTGTTTAAACAGCTTAAGAGAAAAGAATGCCCAACAGTCTGAGTCCCAAGAACCAGGTTAATAGAGGAACAGGTCCTGTTGTTACTTTTTCTGCCACGTCTAGCTTCTTTTAGATTAATAGACCTACCTACTAATAGACCAGGCTGACGGCACCAGGCATCCACAGTGCTGGGGCTAGGCAGAATAAACCATCGCCACACCCTGAATTCTTACTGTGAGTCTTTCTTTTGAGAAGGGCTCACGTAAGAATCACCTTTTCATTCCTTATGTGTGAAAGTGTTTGTTTACAGAGCGGCTGGTCTTGTACAGCTCAATAAAATGACTTGCCTAGAACTTAACCTTCCCTGTTGGAGGAAGATGGAGGGGAGACTTCAGCATAAAATAGGCAAGTGAGGACTTAGTAGAATCAAATGAAATGCAGAGTCTGCTGAGTGAAGCTGCTGACCTGAATTAACAATCGTCTCAGGCTCTGCTCCCAGTTCCAGACTGGCACGGCTGATTGTTCGCCCAGCAACATCTGTCCAGTACACCATCCTCTCCCGGCAGTCGTAATCGATTCCAACGACTATGGAGCCCTTTGTGTACCAAATCACAGAATTGGAAGAATTAGGATTCTTTAAATTTCTTGAGTTCACACTCAGCTGCCTCACTCATCCATGGCTGTAGTGAGCAACCTTGCTCAGTGGTCTTGCAAGCAGCAGAACAGATCAGCTGGACATGTTAGCTTTGGAGGCCCACTCCCTGGGGTCAAACCCACACTTACCCATTTAATAGCTGTGTAACTTTAGGTACTTAACCTCTCTGCGTTGGTCTCCTCATTTGCAAACCAAGGCTAATAGCAGCACCTACTTCCTATAGTTGCTATAAAAATGAATACCATAGATGCTTATAAAGTGTCCCAATCTGTAATTAGCCTACAGTAAGCCCCTCAATAAGTGCTGTTACAGTTGACAGTAAAAACAAAAGTGATTTAATGAAAAAAAAAGTCAGCCCTTCAGTCTATTAGAGGACATGGTCTTAGCAAAATAAGTCCTTAGTATTTTACAGGGCAAAAACTGAGTCCTTTCAAATGTCAGCACTTTTTCAAAGAGCCTTTCTAAAATTTGTCAACACATGCCAACAAAATCTACTCTCCCCTCCTGTGTTAATATGATGAGATCTTTCCCCTAACTGAGCTGCAATCACCCTTACTTCTGTCCCTGACTTAGGAGGCAAGTGTTCTGTTGCACTCTGTATAAAAGAAAGCCTATAACTGGATGGGTTAAGGAAATGGGGAATGGTGGTTATCCAGCCTCTGGCTAGGGAGGTCTCCCTCCATCCTTAAAATAGCTAAATAAATGACAGGTTTTTTTAAAAGTTCCAAGCCTGTGATATTCCTTTCCTCAACTCCATATGGTACTTGCTTCATTCAGTTTCTAATCCCAACTCCTGCTCTGAGAAGCCCAGCAGATGTTCAAAGCCAACATCTAGGGACCATCTGGCTGTCCCTGAGGTCACACCAGTTCCTCCCTTGCCTAACAAAGCCTCTTGAGGTTTAGCTGGACTTACGCCTCTGAGAGAGCAGTCAGCACAAGAGACTGCATGAAACAGGATTTGGCTCCTGTGGAAAAGCAACCAGTTCATACGGGGGGACCTAAGGTCAACTACACTTTTACTTGAAAATTAAAAAGTCATTTGCCCCAGGCAAGAGTACACACATTCACGTGAGCTCCCATCAACCCAGGGAACCATGGGTTCATAAACCCATGTTGAGACTTCAAAGTTTCCTGGAGTAAAAGTTGCAGTTTAAGGAGATTTGCTTAAAATGTGCTTATGACCCATGTCCCATTTCTCTTTCAGTCCCACTCCCACTGCTGTCACCACCCTGCCTTTATCGGAGCCATGTTCAGAAATGCAATCAAGCCACCTGACTTGGCTAGAATAAAAGATAGTTCTCTTGAGGTGACAGCAACTTCTTAGTGTCTGCCTCTTCCAAAGAAACTTACAAAGCAACATGCTAGAGTCTACCGGGGAGAAAAAAATCAAACTTGAACCTTAAAAAGAAAGAAGAAAAAACAAACATGTCTTTCTAAGCAACTGGCTGCTTCTGAGACGTTTTGGACCCAAATAAGTAGTTCATTAACATACGTAAATGTGAACACGAACGCTGTACTTTCTCATGGGTGAGCAGGTGCCTGGCGTGTAAAGTTTAAAAATGGAATCAGATGATTTTTCCATTGTAAGTGTCAATGCCTTTCTAGGGAGCCCCTTCACTTTTCCCATTTTAGAGAAGAAATCCCTCCAAAACGGGGTGTCTTGGCAATAGGGAAGCTGCTGGCTCAGGAAGCGGCACCCCTAGGGAAAGCTCCACCCACTGCTCCGCAGCACTACATGCTCCCCGAATATTCGTGCACGAGGGAGTCACAGAAGTTAGGGAAAAGGTGGGTCGAAGTGACAGAACCAAAATAGGCGGGGAAGGGGCTGAAACAGTGAAGTGACATTAACTGATTTCCCCTTGGAAATTCTCAGCTGATCACAGGCACCACACCCTGTAGCTAGTCCTCCTGTCGTTTTATTTCCAGGATCTCTGTGGCGATGTCTGTGACATGGAGAGAACCCTGGGGACTTGGGGTAAAAGCCTGTCAATTTTCCCTTGGATCACCATACAGCCTCCACATCCTGTCAACTCTGAAATTCCCTTTCCACAGATCTGAAACCCCGTGAAGCAGCCTTGTCTCCCAGCAACGGAGAGCCCAGTTCTGCGGTGCTGGCTTCAGGCCCAGGAAGATGGACGGCAGCCCAGAGACCCTGCAGGACTTCCCCGCCCCGGAGTCCTCCGCCCCGCGACAGGGCTCCACCGCGCGTGCGCGGCCCCGCCCCCGAGAAGTCCGCTTTACATGCAGCGACAGCAGGGTCCTGGCTGCGCCCTTCTGAAGCCTGGTGCCGTTGAGGGGCAAGTGGCCGATCTGCTGGCCCTGGGCATACAGCAGGAAGGTGCCCACGGCCGGAGGCGTCACGTCAGGCCGGGGCGTGGGCCGGACGGTGGGCGGAGCGACCGTGGGTATACCTGCGGGGGAACAGGAGGGGAGGAGAGGAGAGGAGGACGGGTGGGGAAGGGGGAAGAAAAGTTACTTTCCCACATACCAGAGCCTCCAAAAATATAAAAAGTTCTTCGCCCTAGACAGATGTGCTCCAGATGTTCTTCACAAGAAATTCTAATTTCTAATTTTTTTCCCAAGGATCAATTATGTAAATTACTTCCAATTACTAGGGAGGAAGACAACAAAATTCTTCCTTCAGAACAAAGCAGAACAGGGTTTTTTGGTTGTTTTTTAAGGGAAAAAAACAGAACCAGTATTGTGTCAGCTTCTCTCTGGGGCCCCAGGGTGGCACATGTCGCCTTTCACCCTGGGCTGGGAGGGGACAATAATCGCTTGTTGAGCTGAGTTCCAGATGTTCTAATTACAGAAGCTGCTAATGACAAAAACCAAACACCAGATCCAAATTGGGATCTTAGGTGGAGGACCACATTGCAAATTAACACAGCATACAGACGTCTTTCATTAGACCTGGTGACCTCTCATGTCCCCACCTTCACCCACATCTGGCAGCATCCCTACAGAAAGACCCTCAGATGCCACCGAGGTGAGGGCGGGCTGTCCCCAGCACTTACACGCAGGGGTGGTGCCCGGCTGGGAGCGCGTGCCCTGCACCTCTCTGCCGTCTTTGTCCACACACCAGCAGAAGTCGCTCTTCCCATGGCACTGCAGGGGGGTGAAGTGGCCCAGGTCATCGCACTGGGGCACGTACTGGTCATCCCGGGGCGAGCCGCCATAGTGCTCTAGCAGGTTTTCCCTCCAGCGCTCACAGACAGTCTGGGGCCTCTGGGTGGGCTCTGGGCAGATGGGGAGTAAAAAGCCTTTGATTATGAGCCAGGGACAGAATGCAGCATGCACTAGAGATCCCCATGCCTGGCCCCCGTAACGAAGTCTCAGCCGAGTCCCTGGACATTGGACTTGGAAAGCAAATGTGTCCTAAGAATCAGAAGAAGAGATCATCTTGATGCCCCTGCCTCCCCGGGCAGGAGGGTCTGTCCTCGGGGCCCAGCACATCAGGAAAGAGCAGGAAGAGGTGAGATGAGTGGTGCAGGCTCAGGCAGCCTGGGAAGGGGGACGATCTCCCTCAGGCCAGGGGAGGCCTCCATGGCCCATCTTGCCTGCGCCCACAATGCCTCCGCTGACTCAGCACTTGTGCAGATACTCCTTGGGGACTCAGTGGCCTGCGTGATGCTTAAAGCCAATTTTTATTCTTTCCCACTTGTGTCAGGCTCCAGGACCTGCTGCTGAGAGGGCCATCTTGAGACTGGCCAGTGTGCGTCTTAGAACATGTTTCTGAAAGCCTGGCTGTGCCACGTGACCCTCAGTAGCTATCCACTGGAAAGCCGTATTGAGTAAAAGTGACACTGAGTGGAACTGGTGTGCGGAGCACAGCAGTAGTAGTGGCAAACAACTTAAAACTAACTCCAGTTCCTAGAAGTCCTTTAAGCCACCCGCTCCTGAGATTATCTCAAAGCTGAATCTTTTCCTGCAGGCCCTAGCTTCCTGCCACATTGTTCTGTTCCCTGTCTTTTCTCCAGCATCCTTCCCTCCTGTCCCCACCGTCACAGCTCACCCCATGCTTAAACTCCTGCTGGCTTCTGTTGCAGAGCAGTTTCCTCCCAGGCGGCTTCCACAGTGCTACCAAGGCCCTGCCCCAAACATGGTGGTTTTCTGAGAAGACTCTGATGCAGGCTGTTGAAATAACTTGTTTATTTATGGATAGGATTACCTAAAGAAACTTAAGTAAAAGGAACTGCTTCTCCTTCCTTTTTATTATAATTCCTGCAGCTCGAAGCCCATGGTCTGTAGAATCACACACCCTAGTACCTACTTGCTACCACCACCTGCATGGATAATAGAAATCTAGAGGAAAGCTAACAAAAACTGGGCCCAGCCTTCCCCATCAAACCTGCTCCTCTCCCCCAGAGTCTTCCATATTTGCAAATAGCACCTCCATTCTTCCACTGCTCGGACCCCCTCATGCTTGACTCTTCTCTCTCCCCCGACATCTGATATGTCAAACAATCTTGTCAGCTCTACCTTCAGAATCCACTCAGAATATCTACACTCCTCATACCCCACCCCTGTCACCCTGGTACTCTCGTGCTGGGATTTCTGCAATACCCTTCTTACTGGTTTTCCTTCTTACACTTGCCTCTGCCCTCCCTTCTTATTATAAACCAGTATAAACTCAACTAGCAGCCAGAATGGTCCATTTGAAACACAAAGGCATTTCATGTCACTCCTTTGCTCAAAATCCTCCAGTGACTTTGAAGAACAAGTTGGAAACATTATGCTTGGGCTGCAGCACCTACAATTCCTCTGGGAAAGCAGGAAGATTGTGAATAAAATCGTCAGAGCTCCAACCCAACTACCTCAACTGCAAGACTCATCAGGGTTGGGGGAAGCAGATGCCCATCAGTTGCCACTATAGCTTAAGCATGGCCCATGGAAAGCAAAGCCCTTTTTAAGATCTCACAGAGAAGGTAGGATTCTGACTTCCTCACCCAAATGTGTCTCGAGGAACCGAGAGAGGGGAATGCTAGTTCCTCACACACTCACCATCCACCTGAAGGTGGGATTCCCTGGAGAAGTTCCCACTGCCACCCCCGCTCCACATTCTGAACTCAGAGGATCCATTTTTGGTTCAAGGGACCACCCAACAAGGCACATCTGTTTGGAATACAGACACACAGCACGGTCAATGGGAATGGGGGTCTCAAATCACTCATATGTAGGCATCCTTTCCTTCCGTACTATTTGAAGCTACTTCTCAATCCAACTATGGATTTCTTTCTCTTTTGTCTCTGGTCAGCATGGGTGTAAATATTTTGAGATCTTGGGCACAGAGCATTCTCACCCCCCTCAAACTGACTCCATTATGCAGACAAGACTAGTCAGAAATGGCAGCCAAGGCCAACCAGCAGCGGGAGAGAAGTCTGGGCATGAGAAAGTCTGCATAAAAGAACTGTCCCTATTTTAGTCTTAACTTCTCACAGTCTCTTGGCTCCTCTTTGAATCGCTGTCCTTAACACATGCTTGTCCTAATAAATTTCACAGAATTCTGAACCGTTCCCCTAAGGCACCTCCCAACCATCTGATTCCTTCAAATCCCAGCTGGAGTCAGAACTAAGACTTTTCAAAGACAAGACAGGAGTGAAATAGGATTTCTCTGTAGCCTTTTTTTTTTTTAAGACCTGCAGAATCTTTTCCTAAAAATAGAGACAGAGAGGGACTAAGAGTATTACTGTGGATCAAGCTGTTACCATTTTTTACCTATATGAATCTGAGACCCACGGGGGTCCCGGCCACAACAATTAAGATTATAGAAAGAAGCAAAACTGTTGGTACTTCTCCAGTTCTTCTTACTCTCACACATTAAAAGTGAAATTAGTACTTATGGAACCCTTCTCAATAGTAAAGATGGCTCTTTGGCTAGCAAGCTCACAGACACAGGAATCATTTTAGCTAAAACAGTATCAAACCAATCCTATGTTCTTCATAATAAAGTTCTTCCATAATAATAAAAAGAAGTTCTACCCTTGTCTGAATAGATTGAGGAGCAGAGAGCTACTGTGCCTGCCTGCTGTTGGCATCAACCATGAGCACTTAGTAACCGTGCCCTGGCCAGCCGGGAACTCTCAGATGGCAACAGACACGTTTGTCCTCAGCATCTCACGTCGTTTGGGCTAACAAAAACCAGATTCCTGTGCCTCTTCTGAGGGCAGCCAAGGCAAGAGTGATTCCCTGCCAACATTCTGGGCTAGGCTAGAGAGGGCTGGGGTTATAAGGCTAGAAAACTAGCTGGATCCACCTATCGGTGTCATACTTATTTTTCCTGTTGATATTAACACAGATGTCATACTGTTTCTTGCAATTCAGGAGGCAGAGTTAAGTGAGATAGTTACATAGGAAGGCAGTTTTCCTTCTGGACAAAACGCTGGTCTGTCCAGATCCTCTAGCCTCTCAGATCTCTCTAAGCTGCCATAACAGATCCAGGGCAGCAGCCTCAGCCTGACCTATATATCAATCTCAACTTCTGGTCTTATACTGGATGGGGTCTAAGAGATCACCCATGTCACATGTATACATGTCCCTATAACTTATGTGCATATAGGTGTGCACATATTATTCACGTGTTCCTAGGAGGAAAGAGGTTATGAAAGGCTGGTGACCAGCCCTATGTCCACATGGCCTGGGCAGGGGTTATAATCTATCTACCATCAGTGCCATTCTGTTCTTGCGCCCCAGGCCTAAGTCTGTACCAGGTTTCTTTCCTGGCTGGCTCACCTGGTGGTGGTCCACAGTGGGGTGGGGTAGAGCCAGGTGGAGTCCGGGTATCAGGTACTTCATGACCATCATGGTCCACACACCAGCAGAAGCCGGTGCTGCCGTGACATTGCAGTGGTAGGAAGTTGCCCTGCTCATCGCACTGGGGGATGTGGAGCCGGGCCCCAGGGTAGGCATGCTGTGCTCGGGCATGGCGTTGCTGGTGTTCACAGGGCTTCAGGCCCGAGGGCGAGTCTTCCAGGACCAGGGCAGAGGGAGACACAAAGGAGAAATAAAAGGCATTGCAACCCATCCACTTTCACCAGCCAACATCAAAGTCTCTTATGTTGAAAAAAGTTTTTTGTACAATTTGAAGATGGTACAACATGAGAAAAATAGCAAGGCACTGGGATTTTGGAGCCTTGAATTCTTATTTTAGCTCTGCCACTATCTACTTAGTTTCTCGCCAATTTTCCCAGTTTACTCGTAAGTCCCTAGCTGACTCTAAGTGTAAAGAAGACAGGCCCTCCCATCAGCCCTCAGAGCCTGTTGCTGTCTGAATAAAATGAAGAGCAACCCATGGCATCTGTCCAAACATCCCAAGAGACTTTGGAGAAAACAAGTCAAACCCCATTCATCTCCTGAGCCCAGAGTTCAAGTCTCAGAAGTTCCAGGTCAATGGCAGTCCCCAGACTGCACCGAGCTGGCCAAATTCCCCAAAGCTGTCAACTGTGGGCGCCTACTCCCGGCTCACTAGCACATGTGGCTTCTGCTTAATAAATGTCACCTCAATACATCATCTGACTCATACTCGTCGTGGCAAAGCAGATCACTAGAACAGTTAACCAGAGCTGCTGCTGTGTGGATGACAGAGGGGGCATCTACTTCAGGCCCTAGAGAACTCTCAGTGCACTAGGCGGCAGCAGCAGGAGGGTTGCCAAGGGAAGAATCCAATGAAGGCCCCAGACCAGGCTAAACCAAGAATGGGCTGTCATAGAAACATACCACTGAAGGAGCCAGGAGATCAATGTGCCTAATCTGGCCCTGCAAACCTTACCAGGTGTGCACTGAAGTCCATCCCCGTGATATCCAGGTTGGCAATGGCAGGAGAAGGAACCAGGGGTATTGTAGCAGGTAGCTGAGGGGTGACATCTGTTTTCCGTGCATTCATCAACATCTGCAGGTCAGGAACAGGGACAGAGGAGGGGAAGGAAGGAAGGAAGGAACGGCATGACCTCACTGCACACAATCTGTGCTACTATGGTCTCCATACATGTGGATCAATATCAACCTTTGGGCATGAGCAGAAAAATGCTGACACCTAAAGCTAGGCTTAATAGGAAAAAAAAAATTAAGGGACTGTGAGTTAACACAGACTAAAAATGTTCAGAATAGAAATCAAACAGGTGGTCACTTGCAGAAAAAAATATCCTGCAGTATATTTTGAAAACATCTTTCATCTATAGTGAATTCCAGGAAGTTACCTTTGAACTAATCTTTAGACTATAAATCATTAACTTCCTTTCAGTAACACTACAATAAATATATGTAACGATAGGTTTTTTCCTTTCACTGTTGGCACCATCTCCCTGCAACATTCAATAACAGAGGCAAAGGAGCCAGAGGCAGCTCCAAAGACTTTTTCAACTAAGAAACACATTCAGTCTTGTCTAATCAGGGCCCCCACTATCTAGAATCCCTGATTATTTTCAGACATTTTCTTTACTTCCCACTTTTAGAAATATAGGAGAAAAAATAAGAAAATTATCCAGGGTTTTGAAACAACACATACAAAAAGAAAATCTAAATTTGACAAGCATATCGGCATAAACAATTCAGCCCCCTCCATTCTCCAGCTGGTACCCCGAGGATTAATGTCCATAATCACATTTTTCAAAACTGTAAAATCCTGATACTTCAAACAAAAGCCATTTGTATTCCGTTTATTTAATGAAATCAGCACATGCCAACAACAGCAAGTCACTCCCCCACCCCCAAAATAGAAACTGAGAAATGAATTGTTAAAAGTAATGCTCAATGGATGAGGCAAGCTCTCTTAAGAGGAAGTCTTCTAGAGTAAGAGGAGGATAAACAGAGGATGTAGGTCTGATCGAGGTCTTGGCTGAAGACAAAGCAGTAGTCACATTCATCATGATGAGCAGAAATTTTTTTTTTAGATGTGTGAATAGAAAAAAATAACAAGATGGGAGAGAATTGCATCAGTTTGGTACAGCCCATGGCAGAAACACATCGGCCTAGGAAACCAGAGATCTGGAGCCCCGACTGTGATGGCACTGGGCTGGGGACAGGGGTGGCGCCTCACCCAGCCCCCTATGCCCCAGATGAAACCCTTGTAGGCTTCTCCACACCTCCTGTATTCTGACCACATTCTCACTGAGCCACCTTCTCATAACCGAGGTGCTATCTCAGGTCCCACTGAGCAGACACGCTGGACACTAGACACAGCCGTTGTGTTCACCAAAGAAGAATCTCTTATGCCATAATTAGCAAAGTGGCATTCTGCTTATCCTCTGCCTCTGGGAAGTTTAGTTTGCATACATTGGTTCCCTGGAGTCCAAAAAAATTCCGAATGCTCAACGCGGCCAAGTCTAACACCACCCAGAGTGGCCCTGCCTGGTGAGCAGCTGGGTGCCACCATTTCACCTACAAAGGCAGGAAAGCAGGTATAAACTCATCTGCAAGGACAGACACCAACAAGGTGTTCTGGTTAGCACCTCGGTTACCCCAAAATAAGCCAATATTGTCATATTTAATTATTCTCGAGGTTGGCTCTCTATCTCTTCAAAAGGACAACTCAAGTGCCCAGTGGGGCGAGGCTGGTGAGCGTCCAATTCCTGGGGCCTGGCAGAGGCTGTAAAACTGGCTGTGAAACCAAAGCCGTAAAAATTAGCATCCAGCCAAATGCAGGAAATTAAAGCTATTCACAATACATGCGCTAAAAGTACTTCTAATGGCAACAGGAACCCCAAGCAATGACAGGAAGCAGGAATTTCTGAGACACAAGGCCTATTTCTAGAACCCATGGAGCAGTTTCTTATGGTTATTTTTGAACTAAGAGAGAGGGGATTCCCCAGAGCTACCATTCACTGATGTTCTTAGAGCCCACGGCCAGCCTGAGCCCAGCCTTCCCACAGCTGTGTTGCCACCATTGCAGACGCTAAGGTTTGGGGTAGACAGTAACTGCTAAAACTGACCAACCTGGAGGACAAGGGCCTGAAGAGACTGAAAGCATCACAAGCGAGAAATCCCCGTCCCTATAAAGCTAGAGAAGGTGAAGGCTCCTGCTCGCAGTCCCCTACTCCTTGGAGGGCCTCACACCACGACGGAAAGTGAGCGTCCAGCCGCTCCAGGGCCTCTCCTCGGGCGCGCAGCACTGACGAGGTTGTGGGGAGCCACAGCTTCTGGGTAAAGAGGGAGTCTTTTCTGTTTCACAGGAGATCATGCATCGAGAGAAAATATGGAAAGACTTTCAGCCCCTCAGCAAGGGAGGAGCTTTCCTCATCGTACCTGTGGGGAAGGGCCACCGACCACGCTTAACAGCCACCGGCAGGGCTCTGCAGGGATGGACAGAGACTGAGGTTGAGATGACACTGTTCAAGGAGTAGAAGAGTCCCCTTATCATTCAGGTAACAAAAGGTTGCTCAACCCCAGCACAGGTCTCCACTCCATTAAGCTGGTCAAGAACTGGTTTGGAAAATGTGTTTAAAATCCTCCATCTTAAGTTCATGCTTTGGGGCTTCAACATGCTTCTGAGGACCCTAATTTTTTTTTTTTTTTTTTTTGAGACAGAGTCTCGCTCTGTTGCCTGGGCTAGAGTGCTGTGGCATCAGCCTCGCTCACAGCAACCTCAAACTCCTGGGCTCAAGCGATCCTCCTGCCTCAGCCTCCGGAGTAGCTGGGACTACAGGCATGTGCCACCATGCCCAGCTAATTTTTTCTATATGTATATATATATATATTTTTTTTTAGTTGTCCAGCTAATTTCTTTCTATTTTTTTAGTAGAGACAGGGGTCTTGCTCTTGCTCAAGCTGGTCTCGAACTCCTGAGCTCGAACGAGCTGCCCGCCTCAGCCTCCCAGAGTGCTAGGATTACAGGTGTGAGCCACCGTGCCCCCGGCCCTAATTCTGAGCAAAACCAGCTGGAGCCACTTAATAACAAACCCAACCTCTGGACTCCAGTTCCCCCAACTCCCACCATACATTTGCCTTTGAGCCCACTGAAATTCCCTGGTGCCGATTAACTTCAACCCCACCCTGGACCCCAGCAAAGGCCCCATCTCTCTCTGCTTCCTGTCTGTTAAGTTGAGCACCCTGCTGGCTATACCCGTGCGGCGTGTGATGATCCCACCCCAGACCTGTGAGTATAATAAACTTCCTTTCAAGCCTCATTTTCATCTCCTGTAACTGTACCGACTTTACCATACCATGCCTACCATCTAACGTTCTTAGAACGTAAAGCCTGAGAAAGAATAATGTCAGTACCTCCCCTCAGCCCCCTCCTGAGTGATGACAGCTCATCATTACAGATCAACACTCATCTGTAGCCCAGCTTCCTCGGCTCACACTCACTCCTTCCTGGGAAGGTCGCAACGCAAGACAATCTGCTTTTGCACCTGGCAAAGTCACCAAGATTCATAAGGACAGATATGCCTGAGAAATACCCAGCTCACACCAATACAAGGTTGAAATGACTCCAGATTGAGGGAAACCAGAGAAGATCTAACGCTACTTGGATAAAAGCCTCCTGCTAGTGACTCAGACCACACTGGGAACCCAAATCCAAGTGCAGCCTCACCAGGGAGCCTGGGTTTTAACAAACTGTGCCTGGAGAAAAACCCACACACTTTGTTATTTTTAGTTTGATGGAGTAAAAGAGTGTGTGTGGTTCAAGAATGCACAGTTCCCACAAAATAGAGCCTCCATCGAATATCCTTTGGTGACTGAAACACACATGCACTGTGGAATACCTTTAAATATATGTGCACACACACACACACACACACACACACACAGTAATATATTTATTCTCCAAGTTACTTTCATGAGTAACCTAGCTTGATTTATGCATGGGTCTTTAGAAAAATGGCTTATTTTCTACTACCCCACAATCTGAAAGTTTGGAAGGCAACCGCGTGGTAACTGGCTGCATTAGGCAGCCTCTGACCCCTACCTGGTAGTATTCATGGTCTTGTGTAATCCCCTCCCCTCTAGTAACTTGCTTTTATCTAATACAATAAAGCCACACTGGGGGGATGTCATTTTTGTGATGACGGCCTTCCATCTTGCTAGTAGACTTTCTAGCTGGCTTTAATAACATAAGCTGTCATGTTGGAGAGGCCCGTGTGGCAAGAAACTGAAGGCAGGTGATGACCAGCAAGGAACTGAGGCTCTAAAGTCCAACAGTCCTCAAAGAACTGACTCCCGTCCATAACCACGAGAGGATCCTGCCACAGTTAAGCCTTCAGATGAGACCACAGACCTGCCAGTCTGCACCTTGACTGCAGCCTCAGGAGAGATCCTAAAGCAGGGACCCAGCTAAGCCATTCCCAGGCCTTGACCCACTGATAGTACGTGTGTATTGTTCTAAGCTTCTACATTTGGGGGTAATTTGTTATACAGCAATAGATAACTAACGTACTAGGGAAGCACTTGATGGGTTTGTGGGCTCCAGAGAGAATCCTAAAAGCAGAAAACCAGAGATAAAACAGAGACCACTGAAAATGATGAAAATAAGAGAGGGTAGCAACAAAGAGTGGCAATACTCTGAAATTCTCAACATAAAATAGCAGCTCATTTCAGGGTCCTTATGTGAACCCAGAAGGTAACCAAAGTCTTACAGGACAAGTAGTAGCAAAAAGAAGGGAGAGAGAATGATTCTAGAAGGGATTAGAGCAGGCAGTATCTTACCTAAATTAACATCTTGATTATTAATACCTATCACATCTAGGCTGCAATTAATTTTAACTTCTTTGTTTGAAACTAAAGAGCTAAGGAATTACATACCTTCAAACACCACCTCTGCTGACCTGAGCAGCCAGATGTTTAAATACGAAATTCTACGGACAAGATTTTTTTTCTGCTTTCTCACTTCTTAGAGCTGGTAGTGGGCTAAATCAAACTGAATGACAAGTTCCAAAAGGTGGAAAAAGCATTATTCCCACTGTCAGGCTTGTGGACCTCACCCTGACTCCATACTCGTGGAGGGGATCCCCTGTCTGTCTATAACAGGGGGAGCTCTTTGGCTGGTCAAGCA
Source organism: Propithecus coquereli (assembly GCF_000956105.1). NCBI lineage: Eukaryota > Metazoa > Chordata > Mammalia > Primates > Indriidae > Propithecus > Propithecus coquereli. Next base: position 5,969,593 of record NW_012154507.1, on the reverse strand, counting down.
TCTGTGAATCACAAATCTACCTCATTCCAATTTGGAAATACTTGAGCTTTATCTAGAGCTGGGGGTGTTTATTAAAGAGGTTCATAGTCTTGTTACGTGACTGGGCCAAATACCAAGATACACAGAAATCCCAGCTGAGGGTTACCACCTGTCTGAGTTCGTTTTCTGTTGCTTACAACAGAATACCTAAAACTGAGAAGTTTCTAAAGAAAAAGAATTTGTTTCTTATAATTCCAGAGGCTGAGACGTCCAAGGTTAAGGGGTCCCATCTGATGAGGGCCTCCTTGGTGGGAACTCTCTCTGCAGAGCCCTGAGGCAGCACAGGGCATCACATGGCTGGGGCTGAGTGTGCTAGCTCGGTTCTCTCTTCCTGTTCTTAGAAAGCCCAGTTCCACGCCCACAATAACCCATTAATCCATCAGTCCATGAATGGAATAACCCATTTGTGAGAGCAGAGCCCTCGTGACCCAATCACCTCAAAGGTCCCACCTCTCAATACCGCCACACTGGGGGTTAAATTTCAACATGAGTTTTAGGAGCGGATAAATATTCAAATAATCCTTCGATAACTCAACTCCAAAAATATTTAGAAAAAAACACAAAGGGCTATACTGAACCACAGCTTTGGGTCACTTCAATATAAATTATGTTTCTGGGAAACCATACAGCAGAGCTTCTGCACAGCAGGAAACATTGAGAACAGGGCTCAGACGGCACCACATAGCCTGCCCCATCTGGCGAGGAGCAGAGGGCTGGGCTGCCATCATGCGTTTGTCCTGTCAATGAGACATGTCCTCAGCCTGCTGAAACCTGAGGGGAAAGGAGAGAAGGCTGAGAATGGAACATCTGGTGAGGAGGAGCCCACGCTCTTTACATCTACGAGGATGCTCCCCGGAGTTCCCAGGCTGTTCTCGGCAACCAGCCCAGCGGGCCCAAGGTGGTGGCAGCAGAGGCAGACAGCAACTCAAGGAGGGGAAAGCCTGCCTTTTAGGGTTCTATTCCCCACACAGGTCCTGTCACATTCCAAACGCCTTTCCCTCCGTTGTCGCATCCCCACGGTCTGAGTTTCCCATAACTGCGTGCAGGACTGACATGAAACTGAGTTTCAAGCTAAGCACATACCACTGGTTATGTTTAGGAAATCTTTCATAGTTTATCTAGATTTACTGAATAATCTCTATATTAAAGAACTACTAATCCTAGTGTCATGAACATTTATACCCAGAGAGTTATAGCTAGTCTTTAAATAATACCCAAACACATTCTAAGTTAAATTTGCGTGGTTAGCCCTGCATTTTGGTTTAGTGGTTTTATAAAATACTGTACGAAAGTCTTAAAGATAGATTTCTGAGGGAAAAGTTTTGATGAATTAGGTATGCATAATATCTGTTTTATCTGTGGAATTCTTTCTTTTCTTCTCTCTTGAGAGAAGATAGGGAAAAATTAAAGAGAAAGAATCATAAACACGTATTTAGAGATTGCATTGGAGAGCAACACGACTAAAAGTGCTGAGTTAAGCCACTATCCACAGAGACTGAAGTATGGAGACTTCCAACAGGAACACGTGCCCTTTCCCGCTAAGTTCCCAGCCTACACTCGCTCCCTGGAACTGAAGGTCACAAGCTGGCAGGGCTCTGTGGTAGTCCAGGAACGTCTCCGTAAAGGACAACCATGTGCGCTGCCAGCCTTGTCCAAGGGAAATCACCCTCAGCTCCCCATTCTAACTCAAAGGTAGCCTTTTCTCTTCCTCTTTTGGCAACTGCGAGGATGTCTGAGTCAAAGGAAGGGAGAGGCCTGGTCTATGTGAGGATGTGTACCCAAGGCTGCTCTCCAAGTCGCTGAGGCTGACCCGCAGGTACTCACCGGAACACTGGTGCCCGTCGCCCGTGTACCCAGGCAGGCAGGCGCAGCTGAACGTGCTGCCTCCGTGGTGAATGCACCGGGCCTGCCCAGCAGGCGCGCAGGTGTGACTGCCATCCTCACAGGGGTTGGGAGGCGGGGCGATCACTGAAGAGAGAAGCAAGGACGTCTAGGAGTTCAGGCTTGTGAAGGGTGAGCCTCACTCCGCACAGCACGCCTGGGGCCTGTGAGGAATGCAGGCTCTCAGGCCCCACCCCAGAGCCAGTGAGTCGCAACCTGAATTCTAGCAAAATTAGATGGTTCATACACATATTAAGGTTCGAGAAGTGCTGAGATGGGTTTGTGGTTAAAATATTAAGCATGAACATCCCAAACAGTCCTTGATTAAAGTTTATAACACTCCAAAGCAGTTGCCTCCCCCGGCAACACACATACAGTTTCTCTCATCACTGCGACTTTTTCATCCCACTGGGTTAAAGAGTGTATTTTTTCTATTATCTAGTTCTATCAATGGAATGAGTTTGGAATTCTAGCTCTTTTGGATCCACGTGTAGGTCTGAAGCATTTTTTGGCAGGACCCTATTTATCAGAGATGGAGGGCTTTTGCTGGGCAAGTGGTATAAGCACCTGTGATTTACAACTCTACCTCATTCTCATTTGAGAAATACTTGAGCTCTATTACCTAGAGCTGGAGGTGTTTACTAGAGGTTCATAGTCTTGTTACATGACTGGGCCAAATACCAAGACACAGGAATCCCAACTGAGGTGAACATCCTTCAATAACACCACCAAAAATATCTATTTAGGGGGAAACAATGAAAACAAACAGGGCTGAACTAAGCCATAGCTTTGGGTTATTGCTATGTAAGTTGTGTTTTTAAGGAAACCACATCCCAGAGCTTCTGTATAACAGACATGGAAACGTTAATGGGTTAAAGAGCAAGATTCAGCACCATTCTGGCCAAAAAGAGAAATGATTCTGGTACTCACAGATGCAAGTGTGCTGGTCATCTGCAAACTCATAACCGCTCCGGCACTCACACCTGTAGCTCCCAGGCAAGTTGATACACACAGAGTTGGGGCCACAGCGATGGAAGCCAGTTGCACATTCATTTACATCTAAGAAAAAACAAGAACAGTAAGGTGCTGCTTAAGTCAAGGGTCCCAGAAGTGAAGGTCTGAAGACTCAATGTTTTCTAACAACTATGATGATTCAATGGGATTGATGGTTGGTGGACTAAACATGAGTCAAAAAACAGACTTTCTAAATATCACGTATGAATGCATACGTTGCAGATCAGAAATAAAGATTATTTCATGTCATTCATGCATAAGCCTTGGGGAGGCAATTTTTGAATGAATATTCTAAGAATTCTTTAAGTCTTTTAAAAATAATGGATATTTAGAAGAAAAATACACTAACGATTTCTTTAAAATATAAAGAAATTTCTATTGCTGCTTTTTGGGCTATAATAGGTGAAAGAAACACAATGTCTGAAATTGAAACAAAACTAGAAATCATGCTTTTTAGTAAGTCTAAGAACCACTTAATACAGGCTCAAAATTAGAAAACTCAAAATATCCAGGAATTGCAATAGTTGTTCTTTTTTTTCCACAGCTCTAGCCCAAGATGCCCCTCCTTTCAAACCTAACTAGGCCATGCTTTAGTTTTTAAATAACTGTATTCAGATTAATAGCTGCTAAAATCACGGATCAATGGAGATCATAGAGATGGCAGATGCTCATCTCCTACAATGACATAATGCTGGAGAGGGCAAAGTGTAAACAAGGGCTACCTGAAAGACAGAGATACGGCTCTTACCCACACAACTCCGTCCGTCTCCCTGGTATCCCGATGCACACTCGCAGGTGTAGTCTACACCTGTCCCCGGATGGCACCGGGCTGTTGTGTCACATGTGTGGCTCCCATCATAGCAAGGATTCACTGGAGTAGGGTCTGAGTCCTCTGCATAGGTAGAAAGGAAATAAAAGCACAGTCTGGCTGTTGCTAAGAAAATGACACAGAAGGAAGGAGACAGAAGAATCCGTGGAACTGACTGTGTGCTCGTCTGCTTTGTGGCACACCTGGAGGCCTTACTAAATGATCAATATCCAAAGCCAGGTGGGTCATCTGCATCGCAGTTTTGAACTCCAGAATGGCTTCCCATTGCCTACCCTACAGACAACTGGTACCTTTTCTTGCTTCCAGTAGGGTTGGGCCTGGGGAATGAAAATGTCCAACACATCTTTTTATTTAGAAGTGCCTTTGCTCTATCATCTCCCGTGATTCTGAGAATAATTCTGTGCAGTGAGCTGTTGCCCCTGCGATGGGTCATTTTCACATGAGGAAAGTAAGTGAAAAACATGGGAAAAACTGCCTGAGCTCACAGAGTCAGGAAATGGTACAGCAAGGACTGGAATCCCAAACTTCTGTCTCTAAATTTGGCAATCTCTCACTAAAATTCACTATTTTTATGGGTGAAATCCAATTAATAAAAATATCTTGCTTTTTGAAGATTTCTAAACTAAATAAACAGGAATGACTTTTCCAGTGTTTAGTCTTCAGGAGTAACCTTGCCAAGGACCCATCTACCCACTAGGTAGTGATGACTGTGAACATCTGAAATCTTCTCTAAAGAACTCTATTTCTAGATACGACATAATAGTTAATGCTCCTTGAGCATTTATTAATATGTGCCAGGCACTGTTCTAAACTATGTGCATATACCATCCCATTACATTCTCAGAACTGCATGGTGAGGAACACATTATAATCATCTTCATTTTTCAGCAGCACAGAGAGGCCAAGTAACCTGCCCAAGGTTGTGCAGTCAGAAGAGGTAGGTGGAGCTGGAACAAGATAAAAACCCAGACAATCTGGCTTCAAAGCTCATGCTTTCTGCCACTTTGCTACAGCCATCACCGAAGGAGCTTCATGAAGTTATCTAGTCTAAGCCAATAGCACAGAGGTTGCAAGGGGCCCCAGATGCTCAGATGGGATGAATCCATTAACTTTTGGGCACTTTTGATTCCTCAGATGTAAAATAGAGATAAAAACGCTTATATCTGCCAGAACTGCTAAAAAAAAATAAATTTTAAAAATCCAATACAATGCATTTGAAAGGTGATTGCCTTCGCTGCCCAGCCTCCAGTGACTGCATTCCTTCTTCCTCCTCAGTGGGGCCACCGTTCATCCTCATTTGAGGCTGTCACTTTGTCTCAGAGGCCCTAGGAATTCTACTTGTAGATTCAAAAGATTTCAGGAGCCCCAACTAAGCCCGTGAGGCTTTACATGGAGCCATCTCTGCTACTAAGGGGGCTCCATCTAACTTATAACAATTAATTGCCTTGTACTTCTGTGCCCGAGTCCCTGTCTTGATAGCCAGCTTAGTACATTCCAGGTCCCACCCTGCCCTCCAGTCCCCTCGCTAACTCCAGACAGCAGCACCATGGCATCTGCAGGCCGACCTTGGCAGTGTCACCTCCTGGATTCTCTAACTAGCCTTTTGCTCTGTCTCACGCATGTCTGCCCACCCCCTCACCCCATGTGGGTAAGACCTGCCCAGAGCAACTTCTACCCTAGACCCCAGGTTCTTGTCGCCTGCCCCGCAGACCAGACTCCCTCCCAGGCGTCCAGGACAGCGAGCATCTCCCCAGTGCTCGCCCCACCCATGTTATGGCTCTTACCATTTTCTCCACTAGTCTACCATGAACTGGTATGTCTTGGCTGAGATACCTGTGCTTTCTGGTAAACTCCTACCATCCACTTTGTAAGTAACACCACAGTGTGGTCCTGTACCGGAAAATATTCCCGTATTATTCATTCCCACATTATTGGCTGAAAACAAGGAGGGCTATGGGTTTATCCTTGGTTCACCTCAATGACGTTGGCTGGAGTAACAGAATCTTTGCCGAAACAGCGGACTGACAAACGGTTCCAGCACTTTGTCAGTCAGCACAAGCCTCGCTCCCGGAATCATGCAGACGTCCTCGGGAGTCCCTCCCTCTGGACCCCTTGGCAGGCAGAAGCAGCACAGCACTGGGGTTGCGGTTGCCGAGTTAACTTCAGAACTCAGACCAGGTCCCTGAGTCAGGCTCCAGCACCCGTAAGCCGAGAACAACAGGGTCATGTCCTCACTGAAGGCCCAATGTGAGACAAGAACCTGAGTCTCCCCCGCTGCTATTTCTCCATTTTAGAAGATTCTGTACAAAATGCCTGGCATGCCCCACCAAAGGAGGAAGTAATCCTCAAAATGTTTTAATTTATAAATACTAATGCTTAGCCTTCTTATTGAGTACTTTCCAGCATCAAAATTTCACCATGGCACATTCCAGCAAAGATTAGTGAGTTCACATGGATGTCAAGAGCTTACCACTCTGCTAGGCATTAAAAAAAAAAAATGCAGCTCAACAGTTGACTAGCAAACTTGGATAGGATACACTATCCTACCTGAAATTAAGAAAATGTCTGTAATCACATGATACCGATTTACAATGCACTTCACTGACAGGACTGCCTATATAATTTGCAGAGCCCAGTACAAAAGAAAAATGTGGAGCTCCTTGTTCAAAAACTAAGAATTTCATGACGACGACAGCAAAGCATTAACCAAGCATGGAGCCCTTCTGAGCATGGGCCCCTGTTCACTGAACTTGGCTTCCAAAAACATTTTAAAAATACATTTCTAAAACCATTTCACGATTCACTCTCTGTGGCTTGTTAGCTTTTCTCCTATTATAGTCAGCAAAGAACAGCAATATCCTTCTTAAGATATTTTGTGTTTCGCCCTCACCCTCTTAAACTGCTTGACTCTGACAGAGGATCTGGAACTAATTTACTCATTTAATTAAGAGGGGAAGAGCGGTTTTCCTTAAAGGGACCGTCTGTCCAGTTTCACGGCACGGCCCTCTGCCCAAAGTCTCCCCACCTCTCCCAAAGGACCCCTACAGTGGAAGGACAGGAAGCATTTGGGGATCCTGTTCTGTGATCCCACAAAAAACAGCCAACCCACACTTGAAGCTTAAACAATCAGGGGCGGCACGGGTGGTCGGAGTGAGCGAGAGCTGCGGGCCCTGGTTACTCGCTGGGAGAGACACGCTCGGTCTGCATCCTGCCCTGGGAAACCACGGCTCCCACACCGGGTGGCCAGGTACAGGCAGCTGTGTTGTTTTACACGCATTCATACCACATAACAGCTCCCTCTGGAAAAAGTGAGACTCGAGATGATAGCGCTATGCACTGAGAGAGGAAAGAAAAGAGCTTTTCATTTTGGTGTTTCTTTTGTTTTCTTTTTCCTCATGTTTCTCCTATTCAGGTAGAATGAACAGTATTGCTGTGGGTGGCTGAAGCACGGTTCAAACACAAAGGGTTTAAAAACACACACTGCCTCTTTTTAGATTTTGTCTAAATGATGAGGCAAGTTACAAGGCCAGAGGAGTCCACAGGGAACAACAGGGCCATGACGGGTAAGAGTGTGGGCTCTGGAGCCAGTGCCCAGATGCGAGTCCCAGCTCACACCACTTACTATGACCTCAGTCTTGTGAGCTGTAAAATGGGATAATAATAATACGTTTCCCCATTGGGTAAAGGTTGTTGTAGGGCTTAAATGAATTAATTCATGTAAGGTATTTGGAACAGTTCTTGGCACCAAGTAAACCATCCTTTGCTATCATTACTTGACTTGGGTGGAAGAAAAACATCATAAAATTCTAAGGACAAATTAGCTACTTAGTACCTGCCAGTTTGCTGGCTTTCTCAGATCCTTTCTTACTCCCATTTGGCATGTCTATAGGAAAAATACATCCAGAGATATATCTTTTCCCTACATGATTCTGGAATCTGAATGGACTCTATGGGCCTGTTTCACTGATGGCTGTCATCACAGATCAGATGTCCACACCCAGCGAAGGACTGAACCAGATGTATAAAGAGTGTGTTCCCCAGTAATTTTTGTTTTAGTCTCTCCTTGAGAAATCCACAGTAACAATCTTTTCCTTCCTAATTTATAATTCACATTCCTCTAAAATCAACTGACGTTTTCACATACTAATTGACGACCTCACAATCCCAGCTTTGGATACCCAATGCCTACATCTCCAAACAAGCTTCCTAAACCAAAGCAACCAAGCAAACCAAATTCAGGATTCTGATAAGTCACTTCTGTGTCCTGGAGAAGAGTCTAGTCCTCTAGACTTTACGCTCTTGTTATCACGTTGCTGAAGTGACTCTTCCTTGTTGAGCCTGCCAAGACTTAAGGAGCCTTCAGCCCCAGCAAGAAAGCACAGACCCGCTCATCAGTTAGAGTCACCTCTCTGAAGCACTAATTCTGGGCTGAACAGTATCAACACAGAGACTGAATAAGGGCAACATTCTCCATCTCCTCACATGGCTCTTGCATTCTAGGGGAAAACAAGACCTACCGGTTTTCAGAATGAAAATGTCCCCTTGATTTGACAAAGTCATTTCCCATCTCGAGTTCCCTGACTTTACAAGCTCATCCTCTGGCTTGCCTAGAACATTTTCAAAAGATTAGCAGACTTTATCTTTTAGAATAGTTTTAGGTTTATAGAAAAATGGAGCAGAAAGTTCACATGTACCCCCATGCCCCCCATTCACACACTTCCCCCTATCGCTAACATCGTGCATTAGTGTGGTACATGTGTTACCACTGATGAACTGATACTGATATATTATTAATGCCCGTAGTTTGTGTTAAGGCTGACTCTGTGTTGTACAGTTCTATAGATTTTCATAACTACATAATGGCTTATATCCAGCATTACAGTTATCATATAGAATAGCATCACTGCCCCCAAAATCCCATGTTCTACCTAATCATACTTCTCCTTCTCCCTCTGACCCCCTGGCAACCACTGATCTTTTTATTGTCTCCACAGTTTAACCTTTTCCAGAATGTCATATATTTGGAATCACATGGTATGATGCCTTCCCAGACTGGCTTCTTTCACATATCGATGTACATTTAAGTTTCCTTCATGCCTTTTCACCCCGTGGTAGCCCTAGACCATTTTTATGTGCATTTTTCATATCAATCAGTCTTCACAGATGAGGCTAATAGCTCATTGAAATTTGAGAACAACTGCTTTAGGGTTTTGTTTCCACCACTGTTTTCTTCAGTTGAGATATAACTCACATACCACACAATTCACTCATCTAAAGCGCATAACTAAATTATTTTTAGCATATTCAGAGTTGTGAAACCATCACATAGTCAACTTCAGAACACTTTCATCACTCCCAAAAGCAACCCTGTACCCCTTAGCTGTTAACTCCCTACACCCCCCATTCCCTGCCCACATCCGCAGCCCTGGGCAACTACTAATCTACTTTTTGTCTCTGTGGAGTTGCCTATTCGGGATATTCTGTGTGAATAGAAGCATGCAATATGCTGTCCTTTGAGACTGGCTACCTTCACTTAGCATGTTTTCAAAGTTTGTCCATCTTGTAGCATGTATTAATACTTCATTCCTTTTTGTGGCTGAGTAATATTCCATCGTATGAATGATTTTTGTATCCATTCATCAATAGATGGACATTTGGGTTGTTCCACATTTTGGTTATAATAGTGTTACTATGAATATTTGTGCACAAGGTTTTGTGAGGACCTAAGTTTTCATTTCTTTCCTAGCAATAGCTAGAACTGCTGTCAAAGGTAACTTCGTATATAAGTTTTTGAGAAACTCCCGTTTTTCACGGTAGCTGCACCATTTTATATTCACAGCAGCAATGTAAGAGGGTTCCAATTTCTCCACTTCCTCACCAACACTAGTTATTACCCATTTTTTATTATAGTCATTCACATGATGTAAAGTAGTATCTCATTGTGGGTTTGATCTGCATTTCTCTGATGACTAATGATGTTGAGCATCTTTTCATGTGTTCATGGGATATCTGTATGTTTTTTGGACAAATGTCTTTCCAGATCATTTGGCCATCTTTTAATCAGATTATCTTGATTAGATTATTTATCTTTATTAAATATGTGACTTAAAATATTTTCTCCCATTCTATGGCTTATGTTTTCACTTTGATAATGTCCTTTAAAGTATAAAATTTTTTAATTTTGATGACAACCAATTTTTTTTTGTCACTTGTGCTTTCAATGTCATATCTAAGAAACCATTGCCAAATTCAAGGTCACAAAGATTTACTCCTGTTTTCTTCTAAAAGTTTTAGCTCTTACGTTTAGGTTCTTAGCATATACAAAAATCAACTCAAAATAGGCCATGAGGTAGGGGGTTCAACTTTATTCTTTATTTCAGAATTTTATGAGGGTACACAAGTTTTTGGTTATATAATTTGCTTTTGTACAGTTTGAGTCAAAATTATAAATGTGCCCTTCACCCAGTGTGCATTGTCCCTGTTAGGTGTGGACTTTATTCTTTTGTATGTGGTTATTCAGTTGTCCCAGCGTCATCTGTTAAAAACTATTCTGTCTCCAGTGAATTGTTTTGGCACCCTTGTTGAAAAAGCAATTGACTGTAAATGTGAGCATTTATTTCTGGATTCTCACTTCTATTCCCTTGATCTGTATATCTAATCTATGCCAGGACCGCACTGTTTTGATTACTCTAAGTTTTGAAATTGACTCTTCCAACTTCATGCTTCTAAGATTGTTTTGGCTATTTTGAGTTCCTTGAATTTCCATTTGAATTTTAGAATCAGTTTGTCAATTTCTGCAAAAATCCAGCTGGGATTCCGATAGCGGTTGTGTTCAATCAATAGATCAATTTGGCAAGTATTACCATGAACATGGAACATCTTCCCATTTGGGTTTTCTCTAATTTGTTTTTTAAAAATATTTTGTAGGTTGCAATGTATAAGTATTGTACTTCTTTAAAAAAATTTATTCCTAAGCATTTTATTTTTTTGAAATGGAATTTCTTAATTTCATTTTCAACTTGCTCACTGCTACTATAGAGAAATACAATTAATTTTGGTATCTTGTATCCTACAACATTGCTGAACTTGTTTATTAGTTCTAATAGTTTTTTAGTAAATTCCTTAGATTTTATACATGTAATCTGAGAATAGAGATAATTTTACTTCCTTTCCAATTTAGATGCCTTTTATTTCATGTTCTTGCCTAATCGTCCTGGCTCGAACTTCCAATGCTGTTGCACAGACATGGCAAGAGAAGACATCCTTGTCTTGTGCCTGATCTTAAAGGGAAAGCATCCAGTCTTTCACCAGTAAGTATAATGTTCCTGGGGGTTTTCATACATGAAGTTCTATTCTGTTTTGTTTTTCCAGGCACTGGCTCTTCGTTTGGTGAAATCCTTGTCATCGTTTAAGTTTTAGCTAAACTGTCACTTCCTCTGAGACATCTTTCCAGAACCTCCAGACTAGACTCAGAACACCCTGCACGTATCAGTTGTAATAAATACTTGTCAGTGTCACTCTCCCTCCTAACTTTGCCCCACCTTGCCCATGGGCATATTCCTGATTGGCACATACAGTTGGGGGTGGCTGCAAACCAGCCTCACATACTGTGCTCTATTCCCCGACTATAGCAGGGACATTATTCCCTGTTCTAAAAGTTCCATTTCTGCCTCTGTCTCCACCTCAAGGACCCCTCTTTACTTATCCTTACACTCAGCATCAAACACGAGTCTGGTAGTCGGTAACCCTTAGTAACCTCTGTGAATTGTTCTAAGGCTACTCAAAATTTTGCCCAACAAAAAAGGAAGCCTTACCTTCAACAGGGCCAATTTGATTGGTCACAGCAAATCTAAGTACTCTTTCTTCATCACTGTACAAGGCAAAAACTCGGTCCACGTTCAGCTGCTGGGTGGTGGGGCTGGTCGGGTGTCTGGGGGCGTGCCTGCACACCTGGTAAGTGATGTTCTGCTGCATGCGGTAGGACCGTGTTTGGTTGATTGCACCAAAAGTTAGAGAGTAGTCTCTGGAACTTGTGGAGGTCACAGCTGCAACAGACACATTACACAGGCAAACCGGTACATTTTTAAAAATATTAGAGATTTTCACATGGGGTGGGTTTTTCTGCACAGTTTTTCATCTAATTCTTGGAGCATGTTCCCTTGGGAATTTCCTGAGTTTAAATGGGGAACTTGCAAGGAAATCTCAAGAACCGGAGTGGACGCAAAGTCACAGGGCCGAGAGGGAGGAGGTACTACAATTTTTGCTGTCATTATATACAAAGAATAAACTGTTACGCTGTGCCGGCCGTGCTAGGTGCTCTGTACGTACTGCCTTGGTTATTTCTCACAACAGCCCAGTGAGGTGGGCACTGCAGTCATGCGAGCAGAGGCTCACAGAGGTTAAGTAAGTAGCCCAAGATGCAAGGCTGGTATGTGGCAGAGCAGGAACTGAAACTCATGTCAGTCTGACTCTACAACCCAAATTTTTAACTAATCTATCCTCTACACTGCACAGAGGTGATGGCTTCCAACCCCTGGCACTTTATTAAGTCTGAAGCGTTCTGGGGAAAGGAAAGGATCATTTCTCTGAGTCTGGGAGTCGAGCCCAGGCCAGTCATCTGCCCATTAGCTATTCTGCGCAGTCCAGACCTCCACTTGCCATCCTCTTCCCTAGATCTCTCACAGCATCGGAGGAGCAAGGGGCATAAGAAAGGCACTGTTGAAACCAAACTGCTGTACTGCAGAACAGCAACTGTGATTGACGCAGTATCTCATGTGCAGGTAGTGTCTTACAGGACACGTCATGCTTCACACATTATTGACCGTGTAAAGTAGACAGAAAAAGTATTTTTATTCCCGTGCTAAAGAGGAGAAAATAGCCTCTCAGATATTAAGTGGCCTTCCCCACAGAACACATTTTTGTTTATATTTATTTTTTATTGCATGGAGGTTTTTCCAGTGAAAACCAGAACACCTGCTAGAGAAATTCTAAAAGAGCTATAACACTTCCCACATATTTTAAATGACACATCTAGGATATGAATTCTTATCTTCTGACTCCAAATCTAACATCAGTTTTATAATATTGTGCAACAACTCTGTGATTTTTAACACAGGCTGAAATCATCAACTTGAAAAAGTTACAAAACAAATATAAATTTCATTAGTCAGTATTTTCCCATGCCCCAGAGGGTAGGACGGTTAAAAACTCTGTATAATTATACCATCCCTCTCTACCCCATAGACAACATTGTTATTATTTGAAAGTATTGGGATATTGATATTCTGTGTATAGCAGCCAGCATTCTATTCACTTATGATATAAATAATTCTATTCACTTATAAAATTTGATAATAACAAGAATAAAAATGATATTGAGCCCACATTACAGGCCATGCACTGTTCTAGGACATTCCATGTAGAATATTCCATGTTCATAACTATCTTGTGAGATAGGTGCCATCTCCATTTTGTAGACGGGAAAACTGGTTACACCTACCTGAGTCCGAGTAATGGTAAAGCTCCTTGTAGGGAGAAACGTGGGCCGTGAAATTTGCTGGGATGTAAGGCACCTGCCCTTGAATGCTGGTCTTAATGCTCAGATAGTTCTCTGGGTCAAGTCCCTCGGCAGTTTGAGTGATACGAACCCTCTCCTCTCCCGGGTAAAAAGTAACTTCCATGTCATGGATAAAGGTAGCACCTGGAGAAGAAAAAAAAAAATTCAGTGCAGGGATGAAAGAGACCTAGCTTAAATAATTACCAGTACACACTTCCCCCTCCCAACTTCTACTGCTGTTGGAGATGAAGGAGATTATCTGATATCCAAGACCATCAGCTGTTCGTTCCATAAGTTCCCTAGATTTTTGATTAAAGAGTGTGGTTTCATCCTGCTTTACCTCACACTGCTTCTCTTTGTAGGAGCTTACATGCTGTGAGAAAAACTCTTGGGCATTCTTTACTTTTCTCTAAGGTTGCCAGACTATGCAAAAACAAACAAGGAAGGAAAAAAAAAACAAACCACCCCAAACCAAAAACAGGACACCCAATTAAATTTGAATTTCAGGTAAGTATATCCCATGCAGCACTTGGAGGATACTTATTCAAGCAAGTTATTGTTTATCTGAAATTCAAATTTAACTAGGTGTACTATGTTTTATCTACCTACTTTTGACCCAAGGTTTTATTCAAATCTTAATTAAAGCCAAGATCCTATAGACAGCTCTTGTGCTCTGCAGTTGGAGATGGAAGAAGAAAGAACTTTTCTCATCGCACTTTATTTTTCATGCAATAAAGATAAAACCACGAGGAAATACTCCTTTTCAGGCGGGGAGGTGAGAAACTTAAAAAGTATGCTCTGCACCCTGGCTATCAAAGGTAGTCCTCACACCAGCAGCATCGGCATCTCCTGGGAGCTTGTTAGAGCAGCAGCACAGACCTCACCCCAGCCTACTGGATCAGAATTTGCATTTTCACGAGACCTCCAGGTGACTTGTGTGCAGGTAAAAGTCTGAGATGCACTGGCCTGTACTATGACAGGTCAGGGACATGGGGTGGGAGAAAAGGAAGGCCACCCCTCCCAATGAAATAAAAACATCTCCAAGTGCCCTGGAAGTGCCATTTTTGCATCCCCATTTGACAGACCTGTGCACAGTAATTCAATTGAACAAAGCCTGACAAATAATGCATCAACAAGTTGAAGTAAGAGAACACAAATGCTCCAAATGGAATCATCCTATTTCTCAAAACAGCTGGGAGAACATAGAAATCACTCTTTCAAAAAATCAGTTGTGTGAGGCCAAACCATCCCCAGCTACCTCTGGATAGAAAACTACACACTTGTGGCTCTAGAATGTTAAACAAGCAAACCCTCTTTCACTGTGTAAAGACCCAAGGCAGCACTCCAAAGAGCAACGCAGCAGAGCAGTGAATGCTACCAACCCTTTCAGAGGCCCTACTCACCTGTGAGGCTGAAGCCGTTCTCAGAGCCTGGTTTTTCTAAAGCAAAGAGCCAGCCAAACAGGCCTCCGATTGGAGTGAGGGGCAGAAGGGCCTGGGCTGCCGGCTGCGGGATGTGGCTGATGGCCGTGTAGGCCCTGCCATCGTTGCCCACGACGTAGGCATGCAGGTCCATGTCGGTGAAGCTCACGGTGGTCGTGTGGCCCACGCGGAGGTGGCCACTCACTTTCCCATTGACTCGATGAGGTGCCCCTAAAAGACAGCAAACCCAGTCAGCTGTGGGCATCGCCCAGGCTAGGGATTTGTGCACACAGATAAAATAATTCCCCTGACAACTTCCAAAACTTACTCTTTCGCAAGTCGTTTTAACGACTGCCAAACCAGTCAATTTTCCATCTATGAAACAGTCCTGCCTGCAATCTCTTTTCTCCCATCCTCCCTCTCTCCTCTCCACTTTGGCTCTAATGAACTGGCAAAAAAGGAGGAAACATTTCTGGATAATCCTCCAATTGGGAAATCAGCCCAAACCAGTTAATTCATCAAGCATTTATTAAGCACCTGCAGGTTACTAGCACTGTAAGTAGTGGAGATGTCAGGGGCATAAAGCAGCAGAAATAATACATGCACAGCAGCCCCAGCCCGAGTCAATCACCTTCCGGTAGACAGTGCTTCCCGTTTCCGTAGAAGCTGGACTGGCAGTGGCAGCAAAAGCCGGTGGCATAGTCCGTGCAGAAGGCATGCCGGGAGCACTGTCCGTGGTTGTGTTCGCAGGTTTCCTTGTTGGCAGCATTATACGTGAAGACTGAAAAATAAAACAAACTTGCATTACAAGGACTAAGTGATTCCAGTATCGTTGCTGCCAAGCTTCATCGTGGATACAGCATCTGCTCCATAAAAGCGGTTTAGATTGTAATAAACAAATGGGGGTTTGATGTTTAAGAGACAGGAATAACATTCAACCCAGGGGAATTAACTTGCTTTGGCTGCCGCGGAGAAGGACTGCTTACTGCTCCCGTCCGTATGGGAGACACAGCCTCACTGCAGAGTTGGTGAGCTGAGATGAATCTGCACCCCTGGGTCTGAGTGCAATAAAATGAAAGCAAATCAATAAGTACATGTTAGGTTGATGTTTAAGAAACCACCACTTTTTTATGAATCAAAAATGACCAAATATCAACAGTTTTATATGGTTCAACTTAATAGTAATGACCTCCTAGAGGAAGACATAAGAAAGGAGCTAGCAAATATGGTCTATATCTAATCATTCTTCTCTTCTTTTAGGTAACCGTGAACTTAAAAAACCTAGCTGGCCTACTACCAAGATTTATTTTTTTCCCCCGAGAGCAAAAGGTCTTACAGTGTTTGGGGAGAAGGGGATGGAGGAGGGCAAAGCAACAGGGAATCAAGCTGCTAAAGCTCTCTATGCCCTAGGCAGGGTTCACTGGGATGGGTGTGGCACGAGCATGATTTCCATTCATCAGCAGAGAGCTTGGGCCACAGTCACAGTTCTCCTAGGAAGCTGGGGTGGACCAGGGTAAGATCAGTGCTCCAGTATCTGTTTCTTCTATTTCCCACTTATTCTGTCCATTAAAAAGAAAAGAAAAGAAAAAGAAAAGGAGGGCCATTTGTGCTACAAAGAAACAGGGGAATTGGAGCAAATGCCGTTGTCCATAAAGGAAATGCCAAGGGAGTAGAGTGTGGCTAGGGGTCTTGGATGCACAGGAGGGTATTTCTCCAGGACTCCGGGGAATATGCCAATCCCAAGCATGGCCACCAGGAGGCAAAGTGGCTGCGCACATCTCGGCCTCCATGCCCCCAGGAGTGGGAGCTGGAGACTCCAGAAGCACGATGACAAATTCAGCAGGAATTCTAGTGCGAGACACTGGTGGCTGGCATGAAGTGCCAGCTCCTGAGGAAGAAGGATACCACCCTCTGCTTAGGAAAAACTAGGCGGTTGTTGTGTTCCAGGTCCAGGTCTGAAAAGGAGGAAACAGGAGGGGAAGGAAAAAGTTGAAAGATCAATATTTACCCAGGATTCCAGGGGAGAACAGAAAACAAAAAAACCAAGAGGGGAAGATAGAGCATCATATAGGTAACAACGCAGCCAGGATAAAGACTTGTATCAGCAAATATAAATATACCAAAGCTAACATTTAAATAGTATTTAACATATGCCAGATACTATTCTACAAGCTTTGTTAACTCTTAATTTGCACAAGGGCCCTAGGTAGCGGGGCCTATTTTTTTAATCTGTTTGTGGATAAAGAAACTGAGGCCTGGAGGATTAAAGTGACTCGCCTGAAGTCCCAGGGAATGGCAAAGGTTGGATTTGGACCCAGGAAGCCTGGCTTCAGAATCTTAATTACCAAGTACCTGTAGCATGAGCTCTCGGTTAGAGATCTGATCAGGTGTTTGTGGTCAATCAGCGTAGGCTTCAACAAGTATGATTTGAGTCATACCTTATCAATCAGCCTTAACGGTAGACAAGAGCAGAGATTATCCTGATGAATATTACAGCGTGTGAGAAAAAAGGCACAAGCGAGAAGTGAGCACAGTGGCAGCAGCATTAACTTCTGGGCAGTGCCTGTGTGCTGCTTACAGATCCGTGAAAACGCAGCACGCTGAGCGGCCGGCAGGACAGACAGACAGACAACCTCGATGCAAGTGGAAAATCGGATTAGGAACGTAGTAAGAATGAAGTTAGTGACTCAAGATTTGGTACAGGGCCTTGATGACTTAGCTGAGAAATTCCAGTTTGATAAAAATAGAAAATTAGGCATAACTCAACTTTTTTTTAAACAGGAAAGTGACATCAAACTTAAGGCAGAAAAAAACAGAACAGATCATGACAAAAATATTATAGAGGTTGCTGTGGAAAAAACTATAGATTACTATCTACCGTTGGCTTAAGAAAGGGAAAAAAAACATTTTGAGTAAAAAGAAATGAATGTAATTTGGGTGTGTCAATGTCTCAGGTTTCTCCCAGCTCAGAAAGTGACAACTAAATGTGAACAAGCATCTCCTCGAGTGACTGGACACTGGCAAGTGTGCTCATGGCACAGAGTGGCCATCGGGACTCTCGCCAGTGCTCACGGTGTGAGGGGCTGCAAAGGGTCCTGAGCTTGGGGACTCGATCTCAGCTTTCGCTCAGGGGCCCCGTGGAAACTATGGAAATTCACCGACTCTGCCTCAGCTTCCTCATCTCGAAAATCAGGAAGACACCCCCTTTCTCACACCTGCATTGCCAGAAATCACATTTTTTTAATGTACTTCTGAGCACCAAGGTGAAAAGGCAATCTGATGCAGGTCTACAGGGTGGTCATTTTCAGGAAATTCAGGTAAAAACAAAAGCAAGCTCTACACACGGCTCTGCCCACAGCTAAGGAAATGAGGGTTAGTATTGCATCTCCGATATTTTGGTTATTATGTGAAGACTTGTTCTTTGGCCCAACTGCTATTCTCAGACTGGGTATAAAACAGAGAGGGAGGCAATGGAGGGGAGACTACAGCCATGGAGAGTTAATTGAAACATGAGGCGTGGTCGTAGCTTTTACACAGGTAAAAAGAGAAGAGCAGAATAACCCAGCCCGCAGATTACAAATGCAGCTGTGCAAAGGCTTATAAACTGTATTTTTCTGTAGTGGTCAGGCTCCCATGAAAGGCTGTTATGACACTCAAACTACGATTATGATGAGTTAACTAGTTATTGGTAAGCTAACCTGGGAATCTTTTAAAACAGGTTTTCATGGAAAGCTGTATTTTTAGGATGGAACTTACCAAGCCCAGAGCGCGAGCACAGTCGGCCAACTCCACGAGGGAGGGAGGGAGGGAGGGAGGGAGGCGAACTTGCCCCTAATCAGGGGGAGTTTCAGGGTCCCTTTATAATCCTTCTTCCACACCTGTGTTCACACCCGGTGCGCACACAGGTTTGCACACTTAACACTTACAATGGCAGCTTGTTAGGTGAAAGGTAACTGCCTCTTGCAATTTTTATTCATTCATTTAATAATCTGACACGTATTTATTGAGCACGCACTATAGGCCTGGCCCTGGTCTAGAAATTGGGGATTCTGCAAGAACCAAAAGAGATAAAAATTCCTGTCCTGAGCTTACGTTCTCCTGGGCAGCAGTCAATAAACAAGTATGTTATTTAGGATGGTGGGCGAGTTAAGAGCTGTGCAGAGAAATAAAGCAGGGAAGGACAAGATGGCAGGAGGTACAAGTGCACTTGGCTCTTTGAAATAGCGTGGTCAGGGAAGACTTCAGGAGAGGGTGACGTTTCGGCAGAGGCCTGGAGGAGGCGAGGCATTAGCCTCCCACGGGAGTTGGAGGAGGGCACTGTGTTGGGCAGGAAGGGTGCATGGGCACGCAGGAGGGATGGTGAGAGGAGAGCTGGCCTGAGCCTTTCTCCCTGGGCCTCAGGGGTCACAGGAAGGAGCTGGGCTTTCGTCTGAGTGAGACGGGAAGCCACTGGAGGGTTTTGAGCAGAAGACTAACATGAGTCGATCATGGTAAATCAGAAGGAGCTGGTGCCTTGGTAGTAAGAAGTGCCAGTAGAGAGCACAAGAAGGGATCGGATCTGGGATACTCCGGAAGTGGAAGCAACAGGCTTTACTGATGGATTGCACGTGCGTGGGGTGTGAGCGGCAGAGAGGGAGGAGTCCAGGATGATAGATCTTGGTGTGGGAAACTGGAAGAGTGGAGCTGCCGGCTAGGGAGGCTGAGGAGGGGAGGGCTTGCAGGGGTTCATGAGTTCTGGCAACAGCCCAAGGCATCAGGGACCTTCACGCCAGCCTTCACAGCAACTTGCACCCTCAGCACGGTGCCATCCCACCCTTCACAGGGAGAGCTGCATTCCTCCTGGGGGACTCTGGGGACCACTGCATCAGGATCACCTGAGATGCCTGTTTAAAATGCAAGTGCTTGTAATCCTAGCACTCTGGGAGGCCAAGGTAGGAGGATCGTTTGAACTCAGGAGTTTGAGACCAGCCTGAGCAAGAGCGAGACCCCCCCCCGCCGCCTACCTCTAAGAAAAATAGAAATAATTAGCCAGGTGTCATGGTGCACGCCTGTAGTCCCAGCTACTTGGGAGACTGAGGCAGGAGGATCGCTTGAGCCCTGGAGTTTGAGGTTGCTGTGAGCTAGGCTAAAGCCACAGCACTCTAGCCCGGGTGACAGAGCAAGACTCTTGTCTCAAAAAAAATGCAAGTTCTGAGGGCCCACTTAGACCTACAAGGTGCATCCCAGGAATCTGCACCTGAGACACTCCCCAGGTGATTCTTAGGCCAGTGGGTGTTGACACACAGGATATTCACAAGCCTATCATTTCTGAGCTAGGCATTGCTCATAATGTAGTTAAGCAATTTAATCTGACCAATTTGCGGCTCCTGGGGTGGGTAGAATGGCAGGGAATGCTCTTGGCAGTCATTCCTGACCATCTGGGAGTGGAGCTCCATGCTTAGGGCCCACTGGGGCCTCCATCCACAAGGATGCAACACCAAGGCCCTTGAGGGAAGGCAGCGGGGAAGCACAGCAGCCAGCCCCTCCCCTGCGGAGGGGGAGACCAGCCCTAGAAACGTGATCCCACACACAGCTCTTTGTCAAGGGCAAGAAAAGCCAGACTTCTGGACAATATAACTTCTCAGATTTCTATGGGAAGCAGTAACAGTATTACCATTACTATAAGTTTTTGTAGTCAGGTCTACATTATTCATATTTAATCAAAGATGCTATGTTGACACACAAGAACTCTATAATGTCTCCTAGAGCAGTGGTTCTCAGCAGGGGTGGGGAGGGGAAGAAGGGAGTTAGAATCATCTAGGGACAAACAAAGTGATAGAATCATCTAGGGACAAATAAAGTGATCCCCACAGGCCCAGCATTGAACCCATGCTCGTTGGAATAGATCTCTGCATTTAGATTCAAAGATGCTAAATTTCTCGAAGGCTTGGAATCAAGGTCTGCTTCTCAGCTCGATGTGATGTGCAATAACATCCTTTTCAGTGGTCATTTGTATGCCCTTTACATTATGGTTTTGAGCGTATTGTCACACACTTCTCTCTATTCTGGCAAGAAGATATTACCTCCATTTTATAGATGAGAAAACTGAGGCCCACAGAGATTAAATGACCATCTGGCTTTAAATTTCATGCTCCCTCCATTACTCCAGCAGTACTCAAGTTCAGGGGGCATCAGAATGAGGGGACCTGGCTTAAAAATGCAGATTCTGGTTGCAAAGGTGGAGGAAGGATATGGAAATCAGTGATTTTAGCTGGGACCCAGGTGAGTGAGAGGAAGGTGGACGAGAGCCCACACTGTGAGAAATACAGTTTCTGTTCCACGGCCTCGTCTCTCCTGACCCTACCCACACGGGCAGGTTGTTGCCAGACCCTCTGGGATCCACGCTCTGCCAGGAAGCTCCTGTCACAGAAAGTCAAAAACAATACAGTGACAAGTCTGCTGGCATCTTGGGGCCCAGCAGGAGGGAAGAGACTGGCCAGGTTCAAATGAGCTTTGTCACAGATTTGTTAACCGAGGACTGGCAGTTGCTAAAGGATTCTTAACATGAAGATTTTTTAAATCTCACTTCTTTCTTCCATCTACTGCTTTTGTTTTTTTTTACTCTTCTCATATCCTAAATAGAAAGAAAAATGGGGTGGGGATGCATAAGGGGAAAGAAACAAAGGCACTGCCAAAGTGCTGTAGACTTGTCCTCGTTGGGAGTTTTTAACAAAAATGGAAAATTCTCCTCTGCACTTGTTCTGACCCATCCTTCAATCTTCATTTTCCCAGAAACGCACAAGCACTCGTCTGCAGCCCCTGGCCCACCTGCCCTCCTCCACCGGGGGCTCCAGCCCAGCCACATGGGCCGCCCCACAACACAGACCGCGTTCGCTGTGCTGACACAAGGGCGTCACGCACAGGGCTGACCCAAGGCAGCTGAGCGACTTTTACTCTTAACAACTTTTACTGCCACCTCAAGGAAAAGAACCAATATTTTCACTGCAAGACAGCTTTTTCTAAGTTTCCTCACCTCCCAGAATGATTGACTAGTTAGAAAAACCACATCCAACTTTGTAATGAAAAACAGTGGTTTGCTTTTTCCTCCAGTTTTCATGTTTAATTTTGACGTGTGTGTCGGGGAGGCACAGTGATCAGGACCCTGGGCGGGCTGTCATGACACTAACAGGCTCTCTCCACTTCTTGTGAGGGAACAGGCCCCTACCAGGAGTCTTTCCGTGCAGGTGTCTTCACAGGGATGGGGGGGCCCTCCCAGTTCATCCACAGACCCTCAGCAGCCTGGAGGTGCACCCGGGAGAGGGCTTTTGTGCCTGGAAGACTGGATTGGGCAGCAGGGCCTATCTGAATTCGTTCAAATGGGCAACACACTCCTGCAGCTTTTGCCAAGACTAGACTACATGAGGTTCTGAAAGCCAGGTGTCCCCCCTCTTTCTAATTCATCATGCAGACTGAGATTAAATTAAGCTGCTTTTGAACCGCCTCAGCCAGCTTAGAACATCTAAGACCCCTGAAAGTCAACCTCATTCCTCGCTGCTGACAACACAGGCAGTCCCGGGCCCCAGGCACTGCCTCAACCTACTCCCTCTCTGCCCCTCTCCCCTTCCACCTCTGCACTTCCACTCCTGTCACTCCTCTGTCCAGAATGCTTTCACACTTTGCCCCTCTCTTAATTCAAACTCTGACTCCAAGGCCTGGCTCAGACCCCTCCTCCTTCTCAAAGACTTCCCTCCCTACAGTTACACTCACAGAGAGCGCCCTTGGCTCTCTGTGTTACCTTACA
The DNA here is from genome assembly GCF_000956105.1 of Propithecus coquereli. Lineage (NCBI taxonomy): Eukaryota > Metazoa > Chordata > Mammalia > Primates > Indriidae > Propithecus > Propithecus coquereli. The sequence continues at coordinate 5,947,073 of NW_012154507.1, read as the reverse complement.
GCTTTCTCTAAGTCTTTCATGGCTTTGCTACAGTCTTGGTCTTCCTCTTCATAGGCAAGTCAGTCAGTATTTCCAGGCTTCAGTTCTGTCTCTGCAGAATGGGAAGGATAATAATATCTACCTCACAGGGAGATTCTGAGGACTAATCGTGATGATGCAATCTGAAGCCAAGTTCCCACTTAGAGTAGCAGGGAGTGCTCAGTAAAAGCTAGCAATAGCTCCCACTAGCACCTGGTTCAGAGAAGGGTACATGGCAGGTGCTCGGGTAACTTTTTGGCTTAACAACAAAACTACTGGTGCTCTCTAGAAAAACAAGACTCCCCAGACACAGGATGCTTACACATCCGTTGTCATGCTGGTTCTGTGATCTATGAAAACAGAACCCGAGTGTGACTAGGACATTCCTACCTGGTATAGACGTAATCTGAAAAGAATCTAGATTTGTTTATTTATTTTTCTTTTAGAGAGGGTGTCTTGCTATGTTGTCCAAGTTGGTCTCCAATTCCTGAGGTCAAGCAGTCCTCCCACCTCAGCCTCCCTAGTGGCTGGGATTGTAGGTGTGAGACACTGTGCTTGGCTAAGAATCTAGGTTTCTGAACGAAAAAAAAAAAGTCTGTAAAAAGAGTCCCTAAGGAGAAAAAAATTAAGGGGAAAAATATTTTCTGGGCCTTTAATTAAATCTTAATTTCTTGGTTTAGCAAGATGACTAATATGAAGCTTAAAAGGGAAACTATAATAAAATGTATTTTTCTCATGCCCAACATCCCAGTTCTCACATGCACATAATGAGGTCTGCATTACCTCCATTTTATAGCTGAGGAAAGCAAGGGTCAAACAGCGTATATGGCTTACCCCAAACAACATAGTAGAGCTGGGAATCAACCTCAAGTCCACCTAGCACCAAAACCATGCACTTTCTATTGCATTAATAGAAAAATCCAGGCAGATGGCCCCTGGCTGGGTACTTAGTACCAGGCGATGAGCTGTGTGAGTCTCTGACACGCCCTCCACCCGCTTCCCGCAGTGAGACCAGCTTGCCTGATGGGCCTCTGGGGCTCCAGTGTTTCATTTGGGAAAAGTGGTCACTGTCCTCCCCCAAAGTATTTAACAACTGCACGCTTCTCCACTTCACACATCTCCCTAAAGCCCTTTCTTAGAAAAAGGTAGGGTGTTTTTCCTCCAAGGTTCAAAAACTTCTAGTTAGATTTTTTTCACCCTACACGTCTCGGTGTATTAACCAAGCTTTTTCACAGGCATTTTGCCATTTCCAAAATGTCAGTAGTAGACTCCATCCAGCAGCGGATAAATGTCATAGTTCATGCCCCACAAGGATCATGGCGGCAGCCTTCTGTTCTCTGCAGCCGGCTCCCTAAGCCTCCCACACCGCTACTCCAGAGAGCTCAGCCTCCCGCAGCCTGACGCGGGGCATGCGGCCCCTTCTTAGCTCTGCGAGTGGACTCCGTCGATCTGCTTTTTAATATTCCCAAGCTCTTCCCAGGGCAGGAAACCACAACTCAGGAATGAAAAGGCTGTTCAGGAATGCATCTTTACCTCAAAATCCCTTTGTGAAAATGTTTGATACTTGGCTTTAAGGTTTCTTTAGATACAGAGAACTCACACTGGAAATTCGGGAGATTATCAGAAGCATAATCTGAAGCCTCCCAAGAAAATTCACATCTTCAACTGTATGGACATGTGGCCCCTTAGGCACAAATTAAGGCAAAATTCCTTAATAAGCACATTCTTCATTCTCTACCCATCCTCTACCCCATTGCTACTGTTTTAAATCTTCCACAATCAACAGCAGCCACCATGTATTAAGAACGAAGTAGTGAAGACACTAATTTCATATACATCATCCCGTTTAACCCTCCCAACAAATTCATGAGCAACCAGAGGCTTGGTGGTTCCATGAGTTGCCTCAGGTCACCGGGCGAGTGTGGCACCCAGGATTCAAGCTCAGGTCTGACCCCAAGCTCTCCTCTAATGCTGGCACAATTCCACATTAGCATAAAATATTGTCTTCCCTCTTGAAAAAGTGCTTCTCCAAGCACTATCCTGAAGGTCCACATCACAGCAGAAGGTCCTCTTTGCTAGGTCAGCGTGTTTTTGCCACAACAGGGATAGGAAACAGAAAAGGTGGAAAAAAATTTAGGTTCAGAAGAAAGCTGTCACCTCTGACCTCTTTCCTACCATTAGAGGTCAGAGGAGCAGTCCTTGGAACAAATGGAATGAATGTGTGGTCAGTTTCCCATTCATGTCTTTCCATCCCTGACTGGGAAGAAAGAGCTGGCGTGACAAGTCTCTCCCGGGACGAGAGGGCTGCACGGGGGCTCCGTGTCTGTGTTGCTCAATACGGCCTGCTCTCGGCAGCTCCCTCCTCGCCTCTCCCTCTGGTCAGTGAGTTATGAAATGAGGACAAGGCTCCAGGGAGCTGCATGCCGCAGCTGCACCGCCATGAACCAGAAACGACAACAGACACAGGTGTTTAGTCATTTTCTCTCCCCGTGGGCTCTCCTCTCCCACACTGCAAGTGTATCTTCCTAAGCAAGGGGAGCGCAAGGGTTGGCCCGTAACTAAGTATGAATCTGGCATGTTCATCTGAGCCAGCACAACTCAACACTTAAAACTAAAGCAGTAAGCCCTCTGCCACTGGAATGTGTATGAAGCCTCAAAATATTTTACCTTTGCTGAACTTTCAAACTGAAATGCTTCATTACGATTGAGAGCGTGGCTGGCATAAGAAACCCAGTTCTTCCCCACTCACTATGAGGCCTATTTTTTAAAAACATTATTAATGATCAAGGGATTCTAAACAGAATCTGTCTGCCAAGATTTATTTGGCAAAGGAAATTTACTCTATCTCCTGAAACACAGGGATTACAAATCAGTTCCAATCTTCTCTTTGCTAAACTTTTCACCTACTCACTTAAAGAGAAAAATCACAACTCTATGCAAAATCAGCACTGTTAAAATGAAACCTCAGCACCCAGCTTTCTAACACACTTACCCTGGGTGTTGGAACCGATGTCATCTTCCACTCCTACTACATACGTCCCTCGACCCAGGGGTGGAGTGTGACCCGGCACAGGGTAATTTGGAAGAACAACTTCTCCTTCAGGATGGGCTGGAGGAACATCCCTTTCTGAAGGTACTGCCGCTTCACCTGGGTGGGGCTGCATGCTTCTGTTTCCAGGGTGGGGTGGTGGGGCTTCCCCGGAAGGAGCCAGTGACTCTCCATCCACCTCAGGTGGAGCCAGGCTTCTGGTCCCTGTCTGGTCTGAAGACTCAACTTTTAAATTGGGGGCCTCTATCTCCTCCAAAGATGCCCCCTCTTTGGTTTGAGGGTCCAAGGTGGCAGATTCTGTTTCAGGGTAGAATGGCGAATCACTCGGTGTTGGGTATGGCGGAGGGGAGGCCAAGGCAGACTCTGGAGGGGAGATCCCACCTCCTACAGGCTCTGAATCAGCTTCTGGGTGGAAGGCAACATCAATGCTGCTGTGGCTGTTGGATGCCTCCTCTGGTTCACCCGGGGGGTATTCCACTTCCTCTTCATTCTCATCATAATAATCCAAGTTGTCCTCAGTGTAGTCGCTCTCTAGGGCTGCCGCATGGCTGAAGGAATGCTCCAAGGGAGCTGAAGAGTGGGCAGTGGAGAGTTCTCCTCCAGCTGTTGCTGGCTTAACATTATCCAATGGGGAGGTGCTGCCAATATGGAAAGCCCACACTCCAGGGATGCCCAGGTTGCTTAGTCTAAATAAAAAGGAAACAGTTCATTGTAACAAAAGTGCCCACTCACCCACCTTCCTACAAAGGTGAGCGATTTATTTTAAAACCAAAAGACTATTAAGAGCTGATTCAGACTTTGCACTGGTGTATAAAACCAAATAGAAGCAGGCTTACATGGTAACTAAAAGGACCATCGTGGACTTGTGATGTGGATTACCTTTTATTTAACAATGTGTTTCAAAGGCGGTGTGCCATAGACTGCCAGACCACCAAGTTATCAATCTGCTCTACAATCCTAATGGTTTATCCAAAATCTGACTATTTGAAAACAAATAGGGAGTGTGGGAATTTTTCCTCTACTTGTCTGGAAACTTGTAACAGACTCAAGAAAACGTATGCTTAAAAATCTTTGCCAAATACTGAAACAGTAACGACTACTACACGCTTTTGAGAGTTGGTTATGTGCCAGCCCTGTGACAAGTGCTGAACATTCTTCAGTACGATCTGCAAGGTAGGGGTGGTGATTGTGCTCAATTTTACAGAGGAGAAAATAGGTTTAGAGAGGTTAACTAATCTTAAGATCACATAACTAATATTAATAATTGGCAGAGCCTGGGCATGAATTGAGTGCTAACATCAAAGCCCATGCTCTAAACATCTACCTTACATTATGTCAGAAAACGAATATCATATACTACGGTCAGTCAGCATCTGAATTATCATTACTTTATGGAATGTTAAAGACATTTCACTGTTTATTCGCATGGACTAATCAACTAATTAATCCACATAGAATGGTGAGTCAATATAAAAAAATTCAAAGAAATATAAATGCCCAAGTCTAAAAAAAATGTGAGCAAATGCAAAACAAAGTTAAGGGGAAAATAAAAAAGTAGCTTAATCAAAATATGAAGGATCATAGATGAGAGGTCTTTCCAGAAACATCTGGAAACAGCTCACTCATTTTCTTTATGAGACAAGAACATGGACTCTATTCAGTCTTTCAAATATCCCAATAATCCATTATTTTAGTCAATGAGACATTGTCCTAAAGAGGACAATTGCGTCCCACAGAGAACAACTGCATATTCTAAAAATATGGGAAATCTTGAGCAAACAAAAGTCTGGCTAGCTTAAATACACCAGTTTTTGTACTCCTCTGATGTTTGTACAAAATACTATGTGCAAATTCTCCCACGCTATGGAATTTCCTCAAAAATCAGTCAATGATGAGTAAGAGTTAATGACTAATAAGATAATAAGACAGTCATTGAAGTGTACAAGAACAAAAGACCTTTCCTCCTTTGGGTAGGTACTCATCATGTTCTTGTGGGTTTCTATCATAATAATATTTTTCAACACAATTCCAGAATATCTTTCCCATGTGGGTGTGTATGTATATGTGTGTATGGATATGCTCTTGTTGCTGTTGTTGTAGTTAATTTAGGGAAAGAGAAGCATAGAAAGCATAACTGTGATCTTGTGTGCAATATGCTATGTATATTTGGTAAGTACATAAGAATTAATGTTGGTCTTTATCAGCAAGCAAATAAGAAAAACTAAAGAAGAGAAAATCCTGAAGATCTGAGGATATTGAGTTTATTATCACATTAGAGGTATTGCAGCTGTGAAATTTACTCTTGAAGTTAGAAACAGAAAACTATAAAAGCTTCAAAGAATAGGAGAATACAAATTATGGCAGATAAAAGCTAAATAAAATAACCTTCTAATTAGATATAAATCACTATCCTGGCTTTTGCCATTCTGCATGATAGGAAAGTAACCAATTTGAGTTCATTTTAAAATCCAAGGTCATTCGGAAAGCTTAGTGATAGAAAGAACTTTATTTCCTAGAAAGAAAAGCTGGGCTACAAAACGGGATGACACTGTCTTCCTCCCTGGGTTGCTAGGAGAATTAAGTGAGAAAACCACACGAAACGCCTACCATGGGCCCTGCACATAATAAGTACTTAGTAACTACTGTCTTGTCTTCCAGGAGATAGAAAAGTATAGTTTCAAAAAATGCACATATGTGCATTCATATTTAAATTTTCAGAAGAAGACTATGACAAACATTATGAATTATACCATTTATGACCTTTGAGCTTACAACTATGAGGCAAGTGTGAGGAAGAGAAAGATTCCATTGACTAAGAAAATTACTTTTTAGAGATACGTACCAAAGTATTTAGGAATAAACTAGCATGATGTTTGTGACTTCAAAACATTTAAACAAAAAAAAGATGAATATGGCAAAATGTTTATAATATATAAATCGAAATGATGAGCATTTGGGTGTTCATTGAGCTAGACTCTCCACTTTTCTGTATATTTTTGAATATTTTAATAATGAAAAGTAAACAAAAAGATTACATAGAGAGACATCGCTATAATTTTGAAGTATAGAAGGTCTTTCTAAGAATAACACCAAAACCCAAAATCATAAAGGAAAAGACCAATAACTTAGATAACCCAAACTTACAACTTATAAATCATAAGTAAGTTCAAAGACAACACCTGGATAAAATATTCACAACACATGAGAAGCTTACTATCCTTACTACTTTTTTTCTTATCTGTGAGAGCTCTTTCTAAACACCCGAATAGAAAAGGATAAGGACAAACAAGTCACACACCAAAAAAAGATATATATAATCATGTGTCACCTAACAATGACAATATATTCTGAGAAATGCATTGTTAGGCAATTTCATCGTTGTATGAACATCATGAAGTGTACTTACACAAACCTATATGGTATATCCTACTACACACCTAAGCTATATGGTATAGCCTACTGCTCCTGGGCTACAAACCTCTACAGCATATTACTGTACTGGATACCGAAGGCAACTATGACACAATAGTAAGTATTTCTGTATCTAAACATATCTCAACACAGAAAAGGTACAATAAAAATATGGTATTATAATCTTACGGGATCACTGTCATATATACCATCTGCCGTTGACCAAAATGTCATTACATGGCACATGACTGTAAATGGACGTTAAAGATATGAAAAGGTGTTCAGTTCTGCTAGTATGAAAGAAATTAGAGTGAAAATATGAACATTTTATATGTATCATATTTGCAAACATTAAAAAGAACAAAAGCCTGTAGGAAATAGACTCTGCCAATCACAGCTCTTAATTATTGGTGAGAATATAATTTGGTGAAACATTTCTGAAGGAACTTTTTAATATACATCAAAACATTTAATTGCATATCCATTCTTGACAATTCCTCTTTTAAGAATTTAAAGGAGAAATGAGCACGTGAGCAATGTGTATTGTGTTGTTTACTGCAGTGATATTTATAACAAGAAAAATCAGAAACATGTTAAATGTTTAAATTGTCTTTATAATATAGAACACATATTATATAATGTTTTGTAGTCTTAAAATGAAGATCCCTAAAGGTAGTGAAAAATGTGAAAATGCCACATAGCAAAAAAACCATTTTGATTTAAAAAAGTTTTTTCATATACCTAAAATTCTGGAAAAGACTATTAACACTAATTATCGCCTGAAGTGGGTAATTTTTACTTTTATTTCACATTATTCTGCATTGCTTATGCTTTAGTTTATATTAAGCATGGATTACACTGAAGAAAACTCTGTCAGTCATTTGGCCCCATCTCTTACTCTGCTCTCACCAAGCAAGTTAGAGGTTTCTGGGAAACATCAAAGATGAAAATAAGGAAAGGCACAAAGGAGTAAATGGAAGTGGTGTGTGTGTGTGTGTGTGTGTGTGTGTGTGTGTGTGTGTGTGTGTGTGTGTGTGTGTGTGGTGTGTGCGTGTGGGTGTTAGTTCCAAGTGGTCTGTATGGCTGTGGTGGGAGAACACAGCTGCTTCTTCCTGCAGGCTTTTTGATCCCTTCTGCCTCCTGGCCCCTGTGCAGACATTGGCACTTATTCCAGTGCTCTGTAGTTTGTCTGTCTACCCTGGTAGGGTACCAGGTGCTGGTGTGCAGGGCCTGTGCCTTGGAAATCTTTGTAGTTCAAGTGCTTGGCTTGCTGTGAGCTCTCTATAATGCCTGAGGAGTAGAGAATCTGTGCGCTCCCAAGTAGAAGAGGAGGGTGGAACCAGAGAAGGAGCAAGGAGCTGAGTTTGTTTCAGAGTCTAAACTAAGCGGCAGGCTAGATGGAGACCTAAAGGGACTCCACATAAAATAAGTAGTCCAGAGCTCCAGACTTGGGCTTGGATTTTGGCTTTGTCACTTAACTTTGAGATCACAGGCAACTTACTTAACTTCCCTAAGCTCCTCTATAAACTCGAGAAAATAGTAGTACTTGCCTCCTACAATTCTTGACTTTTAATTAAGATAACACCTGGCAAGTGTTTAGCACAATGTTTGGCAAATAGTAAGCTCTCCATAAATGTCATCTCTGAGTAACTGTACCTGGCTTTGGTACCCTCTTTCTGGTAGTGAGTAGAGCAAAGCAGGGGTCATGCAAAAGTATAAGGTGTTCCTACACCCAGGAATGATGTAATGAAACTGAGAAGCAGTTAAGGGAGGCCAGGAAGTAAACTACATGCTCTGGTTGGCTTCTGGATTCAGGGAAGGAATAAAAGCAAGGACAAAAAAAAAAAAAAAAAAAAAAAAAACCCCAAAACCCTGAATTCAATAAACATCCTAGTGGACTATTTGGACTGACAAAATGCGGCAAGGCTTATCCTTGCACTAGCAGAGTAAGTCACTGATGGGACTAAGGAATGGGTTCAATGCACTGCAGGTAATGAAGTCAAGGAGAAATCCTGACACTTCTGAAAACCTACCAACCTGTTTTATTTATTTTTTTCTAAATTACATTACTCAATTTAATTTTTAACAGTATCTGTCCAAAAGACTAAATCAAAATGTCTCCTCCTGGGAAATGATTAATCTGGCAAACCTCAATTTGGGCAGTTATATTATGGGATATTTTATGTGGCTCCAAGAGCAATGTTTTTCATAGCAAGCCTCAGTGGCTCTACAAACACACACACACACACAGTTCTGTTTCCAGTATCTATACTCAACAGGGAACGACAAATAAAAGACCTTTCATATTTTGGTGAACTGAATCCTACCAGGGTATAATCTAGCTCCTGGTTTTGACCTGATGCCTTGCTTGGAAGCCACCAAGATATCATCTAATGGTCTTATGGTCACTTTTAGGGGACCTCCTAAAAGTTCCTATATGCAAATAGGAAAGGGCTTCAGCTCGATGTTACTTACTGGTAGAGATTTTTCACAGACTGTTCAGTGCTAGTCAAGCTGAAATATGGTCCTTCTCTCTTTAGGTCATCAGCCTCCCCTCGGCAGAAGCCCACCCGAGCTGGCAGCTGGAGCTGCACGTTGTAAGACTCCTTGGGGCGTGTTCCAAAGAACTGAAGGCCATCGGCAGGATAAAGAAAGAGGGCGTAGGTATCAGATCCATCAGATGCCAAAACTGCCTGGAAAGTGTTCAGCTGTGGGGGGAAAAAAATAGGAAACATCCTTAAAAAAAACAAACAAAAGAAGAAAAAAACAGAAAGTAACCAAAGCATCATAGAGTGCAAAGAATTTACCCCTTCCCAGGACTTTTCCAAATTGTCTTTAAACATAACATTTCTTTAAAATTTCCTCTTCAAGTTACAAATATAATTTTATAAGCAATATTACTTATTATTAAAAGCATCTTTTATCAATTTTAGATTAATAGTTTAAATATGCATCAGTAAAATATAGGCTAAAAATATTTTTGCAGGTTTCAAACTTTTCTTATCCAAATCTCTTTCAGAGCTAAGAACAAGTAGCAAAATAAACTTGTCCATTCCCACAGTCACTGTCCTAGTTTACAACCCTAGGCACTCAGCATCTCTCATCTGTGTCATTCATTCATTCATCAGTTTATGAAATGCCCATTATGGGCAGGCACTGTGTCAAGCACTGGCTGACGAATGGCCTCCTTACTGTTCTCACAGCCTCACTCTCTTTTCTCATCCATTACCCTTCCACACAGCAGCAGAGTTACCCTCATTTCACAGCTGAGGAAAGGGAGACACCGGGGCTCACAGATCTGCACAGGGTCAGGTAGCAAGTTCGCGGTGCCGGGCAGCCAGCTCCAGAGTCCGTCCCCTGCCCTACTCAGCCATTCTGACCACTCCTCAGCACGCCCGTAATTTGTAACCTGGCTCCAAACTCCCTCCCCAGGCTCAGTTCCACTGCATCTTCATCAGACTATTTAATAGTCCCCACTAGTACCATGTCTCTCCTGCTACACACTTTGCTCATGTTTCCCTGTGCCCAGAAATCCTCATAGCCTTCCAATGCTGCCACTCAGACAGGTGTTGTGGATTCCCGGCAAAATTATTTTTGTTCTCTGACCCTCCATAACACCTTTGTGAGTATTTCTAGTTACCATTTACCTGATTTTGCTTGGTTAGTGGTTTACATACATGTAAACGCCATTCACTTATTCATTTGTACATTCATGCAAACAGCCAAGTGCCTACTAAGCACTAGACATTATGCTGAATGCTGAAGATAGAAAGAAGCAAAGGGCAAAGAGATGGTGCTCAGGACAGTCTCACACTGTAGGAGAAGGGAACAGCCTTGGCTGAAATTTTAAGAGAATTATTGGAGAAGGTAGTGGAGGCCACAGAGGAGAATGTGTGCCCAAGGCCTCAGGTGGGGGTGGGGAGGCATCACAGAGGCAGCCTGTGAATGTTATAAACACTGCAGGAGCCAAGGCAGACCAGAGAGAGACAGATCAGGAGCCTAAATTAGCCACATACTCAACACCCAGGTCCTTCTAGAATCACCTTTTAACATTCCACTTATATTTGCATTTTCAACAAGAGAGATTTTTGCCTTTACTTTCATCCAGCTATCTGCTCCCCAGCCCCACGAAAGATCTGTTAACGGTGCTTGTTTATCTCAAAAAGATGTCATATTTAGGACTCTGAGACTACCTCTCTCGCTATATCACACTCCTTTTATAATTTACTAAGGAACTGGGGAGGTATTTTTAAAATAGTACTAACTTCATACATAATGTGACTCTTAGAAATGTTATTTATTTGATAAGTATTATATTATTACCTTCACATTTTGTTAGACAGACAAAATTAGGCACAGAGAAGAACATTACATTTTATTAAATAAAACAGCAAGGAAGGAATGTTCACTTCCTTTAGTTCTATCCGAAGTCCTCTACCCCCATAAGTTGTTCTAGCTGTTTTCTAATGTTAATTTTTCTTTTCAATGTTTAATTCCAAAGTATGGTTTTGAGGTTTTACTGATAGGACAAAGAAATGTAGATGTTAACATGCTTTTCAAGACAAAACAAAATACAATAAAGCTTTCTTTTGCTCTCTAACATAGAAAAAGTCATCTTGTTTTGCTTCATTCATTCGTTGGGTTCGCAAAGTAATAGACAGGGGGTCTAGCATATTTGTTAATGTTCTAGTTGTTGATTGTTTCATCAGCAAAGCTTGACTTTTCCAAAAACAAAAGGCAAAGACTGTTTTCTAGAATTTCTCAAAGCTAAAAAGCCTTAACTGCTGCCAATGTAAACAAAGGCTGTTCCGCATCATGTCTGTACATAAGATATTCTATATCATCAATTAATGTGGACTCACTAACTTCAGAGTTTTGCTTGAGTCAGCATAAATAAAGATCAACTAGGAAAAGAAAAGTACTCAAGGAATGTGAAAGAACCTTACTTTAAAAAGCTAGGCTTTCAAAGCTCCTGGCATTGATCACCCACAATAAATGTAAGATAGCAGAAAATCCTGGTTCTAAGTTTAGAGAAATTCTGTAAGATAAGGAGGTTGTATAGATTGTGAAGAGCTGAATGGAATGGGGGAGGTTGGGGAGAGAAGTAAACAGAGCTGTGAAGGGAAAAGTCTGGCTTTTGCTGTGCAGTCTGGGTATTTAGCATTTTATTTTATTCATTCATTCAGCCAACAAATTCATTTCAATTAAAATGTATTCAGCATCTTCTATATGCCATCGCTGACACACTTATTACAGGTGGCAAGTATTTAATTTCCTTGTCTCCACTGAAATAGGCCAATATCAGAGGAAGAAAACAATTTCCTTTTAAGTAGAATTTACGATCCCAACTCCAAAAGAGTTGGGCTGTTTAAAAGCCACCCACACACCAAATGATCACTTGTAAAGTTCTCTGTCTGTTCTACAAAATTCTACATCTAATTGCTGAAGAGCCCACTTCATGAGGTCCTGAAGAGCTCCTCCTCTCAAAGCACTCCTTGACTGGCTTCCAAACAGGAAAGGTCCTCGCATTCCTAGATACAAGCCTCTGCAAGAGCCCCACAGGCTCTGTCTCTGAAGGGAAACCCTCAGATGGGCTGCCAAACTCGACAAAAGGGTCACTGGTTCCCAACTCCCCCAGGACCCCAGAGAAGAGAGCAGGGCCTCCACAAGGAGAGGAGCAGCACAGAGAGGATCACCACCAGTGGCTGTAGCTTCAAGGTTTCTGCCATTCTGTTATCAGAAAGAGAAAAGCCAGAACCCTCAGCAGAAAACCAGGCAGGAATCTGACTGTTCTTTCCAGGTGTAGGGACATTACCAATTGATGGTGATTTGACACTCAGCAGAGCCAGGCTGATGTATATAACACATGCCCTTCTAAGAGTTTCTAATTTTTGCAATTCACTTAGTTAACTGCAGCCATCTGGCAAAAAATCAGAATGGTGCCATCCCTCTCCCCAAGGGGCTTGCCTATAGAGGCATACCAAAATTAAAATGAAAAGAACTAGGGTGACTCCTACAGGGGTTGCAAAGTTCTCTTTCCTGTCTTCCTTAGGGCCACATGCCCTCTGGAGTTGTAGGATCATTGACTTTCCGCCTCCAGTGTTTGGTGTGAAAACTAACCTCCATTCCTTCCTATAATTCTTCACCTCCCATTGCCTGTAGGACACTGTCACACACATGATCTTCCCTAATTTAGTTTTCTGCACTAAATCCTACAGATCCTGCCAAAAATTCAAAGATAATTGCTCAGTGCTATCACATACTTAATATTATATCCTTCCTGACACTTAGCCTTCAGCAAAACTTCAGCATATCTTCAACCAATTTCCATATATGTCTCTATTCTCTCTGTCCTTCACAGCTGTATCTCAGACTCAGGTCAAACTCTCTCAGATAGACTATAAACCTCCACTCTTCTGGACCTTAGCTCCACATGTCAAAAAGGTACAACAAAGTCCTGCTTCTACTTCTCATTTCTCAGTGGACTTCAACCCCCTCCATCAATGACTATCATTCTTTGAACCAAGTCAACATGCCTTAGTCCCCATGTTAAGGTCTTCATTGGGCAATGTCTTAGTCTGTTTTCTGTTGCTTCTCACAGAATACCTGAAACTGGGTAATTCATAAAGAAAGGAATTTATTTCTTACAGTTATGAAGGCTGAGAAGTCCAACATCAAGGGGTTGCATCTGGTGAGGGCCTTCTTGCAGGGTGGGGGGACTCTGCAGAGTCCCAGAGGCACTCAGGGCATCACAAGATGAGAGGGCTGAGCATGATATCTCAGTTCTCTCTCCCTCTTCTTATAAAGCCACCAGTCCCAACTCCCATGATACGCCATTAGTCCATGAATGGATTAATCCATTCATGAGAGCAAAGCCCTCATGACTCAATGACATTTAAAGGCCCCACCTCTCAATACTGCCACATTAAGGATTAAGTTTCAACATGAATTTCAGAGGGGACAAACTTTCAAACCATAGGAGGCAACCTCCCACTCATCTGTCTTATGTCACTGCCCCATGACTCCTTCATTCATTTCTCCAGCCCCAGCTCACTCAACCTTCTCCCAGGACATGCCCTAGCTCAGAACAATCTCTTCTGCTCCTCATTCTTAATATCCATTCTTTCAGCTCTTTCGACCCAACTTAAATTCCAGACCAACAAAACAGTCCCCGCAATAGTCAGATATGTGTAACCTAATTCTCTATAACCTCCATTCCTAAAATGAGAACAAAATAGTCCTCTTCCCTTCAAAAAGACACAGCTAAAGTAAACACTAGTCCTCTTTATGTCTTCAGTCAGTAAGTATTTTGAAGGTCAACACCTTGACTTCTCTGAAGTGCCTATGACAGTTCAAGAAATCTCAGATTACTTAAATTGATAAACACTATTTGTTCAAATTTTTTTCAGATACAATTATATTTTGACATTCCTGTGATATCAGGTACAACATCCTGTCACACCCAACACACATATTCATAGAGAGAAAGGGCACCAACTGAAATTGTTTTAAATGGTAAAGATGCCATTCCTCTGATATCTTCCAGTTTCCAGTAACTTTGCAATATAAGGTTAGTATGCCAAGATTTAAGAAAGCCATGTACTGCTCACACAGTCCTCAAGCAAAGTAGATTACTGCTTGCCAAAATCTATCTCCAAAGAACTATTAAAACAAGAACTCAAGTCCCTGAACTCTTTAAAATATTCAGAAGAACCTTCAACGTGGGTAATTGAAAAAACATCCCCTATCCAAACAGAATCCTCGTCTCCTTTCTAAATGAAACATATTCTGAAGCCAACTCAGCATATGGCAATGTCTGAAGAAAGATTTTAATTGGAAAAGTAAAAGAGAAATGGAATCCACAAATCTTTGCCTGTCCTAACTCTCCCTGCTCAAGAAAGGCCCAGACAAAGGTAACTCAGGAAAACTTGTATTTAAACAGTCCTTCTCCAAAGGACTTATATCGTGGCATCCTTACAGGATCAGTGACAAATGAGAAAGCAACTTAACCTCTTAGAGAGGACATGTGTTATCTTTCTAGAGCTAAGAAACACTCTGAAGAGTTGACATTGAGATAAATCACACAGTTTCAGCCATGGAGTATGACATTTTAGGTTCAAGTCTAAATTCGTAGAAGGAAACCCTTTCCTACTCCAGGAGTCATTTCTCCACTTACCAAGCCACCCTGGCCCCACCCGATGCCCATTTGGAGTACTTCAAGAGTTGATGACAAGACTAAGGCCTGGGGGCCTGGGTTCTTTTACTTTCTCCAGGTAGAGACTGTAAAACACATTCAGGACAGTCTCCTGTAAACTAAGGAACACGTAAACTGGTGCCTGGAAGGCAATTCGGCAAAAACTACCAATTGGTAGCTTGGCCTACCAATCGCACTTCCTGGAATATCAACGAAGAACATGTGAAAAGATTTAGCTTTTTAAAAAGTGCTTCGTGCTTTTATTTATAATAATGAAAAGTTGGAAATATCCTTAATGACCACTGGGAACACTGGTTTAGTAAACTGTGGTAAATTCATTAGATACAATATTAGGCAGTCATTACAAATGCTGTTGTAGAAATATATTTATTGACAATGAAACATATTCACACTACACTATTCATTGAAAAAAAAGCAAGTTATACAACAGTATGTGCAGTGTGAACCCATCATTGTTAACAGCAATAGAGATGTGCATAAGAAAAAAATTCTGGAAAGCATACACAAGAAAATGTCTAACAGTGGAGGGAAAACGAGTGATTGTTCTTTTTTAAATTCCCTGTATTTTCTGACTTTTGCTTCGATGAATATAAAGTTAGAAATACTAGTATACTTAGAGGTGATTTTTAAAATAAGCAACCAAACAGTAAACTGCCTCATGTTCCGAGGGGTTCCCACATCTGCACTCGGGGTCTCACATCCCCTAAGCAGTTGTTCTCAATAGAGTGACCGCCTGTCAGAGCCTCATAAGATGTCTACAGACAACAGCCTTCTTCACTTCCAAACCACTTCAGCCCTGGTGCCACCAATGATACATCAGGTTCAGCGCAACAGCAGACTCAGAAGAAATTCCGAGCCCTGGGTTTCCGCCCAGAATTCAAGCCCATCCCTCAATTCGCTCAGTGGTCAAGCATCCCTGGTCACTTACCTCCCCCGAGGGCGCCGCCCCGCGTGTGACCTCCTCATAGGCGCCCACCTGCTCCCAGGTGGCCAGGAAGACGTGGGTGGGGGTAAAGCGCGCGGCGGAGCGCGGGAAGCCTGCGCGCACATAGCGAGCCGCCAGGCCCAGCACTGGCGGGGAGGTGTCCTCGCGGTACAGGACCCGGCCCCTGCCGTGGCTCGTGTCGATGTCGGCCAGGAAAGGGGCGATGGCCGGGAAGTCTGTGGGGAAGTCATCGTCCACATACTGAGTCTCCCTGGGGAAGTCCTGGGTGGAGATGATGCCGTTGGTGCCCACCTAGGAGAGGGACAAAAAAGTGACGCTCGCTCAGGCCCAAGGGCGGCCACCCTGTCGCGCAAGGAAGGAAGGGGACTGCCCAGGGCAAGAGGCTTCCCCTCTCTCACTCTAGGGAGTCAAGGTTCGGGCGACCCACGCAACTTCAGCGACGGTTCCATCCCCCACCACTAGCCCGCAGCGTGGTACAATAGGTCCAGGAGCCCTAAAACTCGTTCACCCGTCTTCTCACCCCACCCCCCGAACAACCCTGGAGCCCCATGTCCCTGGGGGAAAGCCTCCCGGTCCGAGGAGGGAACACCCCGTCTCTGCAGACGTGCACAGCCTTCTCGCGCTCCTAACTGCAAACCCCAGTGGCCACCTTAGAAACGCCACCTTCTTTTCTGCCGGGGACGCGTACGTGGCTGCGAACAATTCTCGCTCTCCCCCTCGAGGTAATTCTTGCTCCTCACAGCTGCCGGTCAGGCAGCAGCATCTCTTCCTAGTTGGGTCTCACCACAGGGGCGCCGGAGGACAACCGGGGGTGGGGACTAATTCCTTGCCTCCGAGGGCAAGGTTTCGGTGAGATTGACCCTATATCAACCCCTGGGAAGAAGCTGGGAGCAAAGTGCCGAGTCGCGCAGCAGGAGGGGGCTGAGCTTACGTAGAGGTTGCTGAACTGGGCCTCGTAGAAGCGCAAGGGAATCGCCAACTTCACCGCGGCTGAGCTTTCGTCGTCGCCTTCCAGCAGGAGCTGGTCGCCCCACAACTCCCCGTGGGGGAAGAGCTCGCCCCGGTGCAGCGCCGCGACCCGCGACAGCAGCAGCAGCAGCAGAAGTGGCGACGGCAGCGCCCGCCGCCCGGCGGCCCGGTCCCCCCGCATGCTCGCTCGGCCCGTGGGCTGCCCCGCCGCAGAGCGCGTCCCGGCCCGGCCCGCCTGCCCACTGGCCGCGCCGCGCCAGCCTCGAACCTGGAACCCCGGGCGCCCGGGCGGGGCGGGATTCCAGGCCCGCCCAGAGCGCTGGTTGGCTGCGGCCCTCGGCCGGCGACCAATCACCGGCTCTGAGAAAGTTCGGCAGCTGCCACCACATCTGGTTCTCGTTAAGTTTTCTAAGGCAGCGGTCGCGGGAGCGGCGGGGCTGGCGAGGTAAAAGCCCGTGGCCGGGCCGCTCCGAGTCGCTCCTCCTCCGCTCCGCTCCTGAGAGCCTGTGGGTCAGCCTCCCCTACCCGCTGCCCGGCGGTCCCGACAAGCCACCGCCCCAACCCCTGGGAGCTAATGGCCCGCAAGGTCCGAGGACAGCGGCGTTGCAGGAGGTGACCTCAGCGCGCAGGGACCCCGCGGCGCGTGTGCAGCGCTGGCTGCGCGGTGCGGCCCCGACGGGCTGGTGGAGCAGTTATGGAAGGTTTGCACCCTGCCCTGGGGTCCCGGGCCACCCTGGCCCCCCAGGCCAGGCCCTCGGTCGGAGTAGCAAAGGGGCAAAGGGGCGTTGTCACAGTCTCCTCGGCCGCTTCGCTCCACCCAGAGTCGCCCTGAGAAGAAGCGCGCCTTTGTACGAAGCGGGAGGGACTGACGCCTAAGTTCCGTCCCCCTCCCGGAGGCTGGCCGCAGGGGAGGACCGGGCCTCCCTCTGAAAATACCTTCCCCGGGGAAAACCGCAGCAGGGAAGACCACGAAACGCGCCTGTGTGCGATCCCCTCTGTTTGGGGCGTAGGGTGAGGCATTCCGGTAGGGCACCAAGCAGACATGGGCGAGCCGCCGGGGTGGGGGGGCCTGGGCTCTTTCGCCCGCTGCCCGCGCCTTTGGAGCTGCCCTGGCCGGCCGCGGGGTGGTAACCCGAGCTGCTCCGCAGGCCTGGAAACCGCACGACCGCTAAGCCAGCTGCGCAGGAGAGGGGGAACCCCATCCACCATAAACATTCCCTCTGTGAAGCCTCAGGAGCCGGACGAGATTTTATTACCATTTTTATTATCAAGAGCTTGAAATTTCCCAGTCTGTTTTCTCTCTCTCAGGCCCCCCATAGGGTCCTTAGAAGCAATGGTGTTTAAAAAGAAAGGAAAAAAGCAAACCCTTGAAAATTCCTTAAGGGACTCTGGAAAGACAGATTTCTCTTTGTAGGTGTTTATTCCAATTTTACAAACTCTCATGGGCCCACAGGATCCTGACCAAACGCTAAAAACCTTGACGATAGCAGACTGTGAGACTCACAAGCATAAACACAAAATGGAAAACTGGCCCAAAGCAGTTTGCTTCCTCAGACTGTGGAGAGTTGTGTATTTGCTGTTAAAAAATATATCTTTATGCTTGAACATATATTTTCTCATTCTTTCTAGGGTCAGGTATTTTCATTTTACTGAGGATGAAATGAAGGCTCAAACACATTAGGTGACTCGACTTGCCCAGGGTCACCTGAAGTTACTCCCTGATATAAAATCCTTCACTGGCCCCCTGTAGCTTTTCCTAAATCAGCTAATAATAATAGTCATTTACATTTGTTCAGTGCTACTAAGCCAGAAGCTATTGAGGCTGGCAGACTCTAAGATGGTCCCCAGTGATCCCAATTTCCTGGTGTTCCCTCCCTTGCATAATCCCTATCCCAGCAGTGCGACTGACCTGTGACTTCTAACAGAGAGTGGCAGCAGTGAAAAGACATCACTTCAATGGCATCAGGCTAAATAAGACTGTGACTTCTGCCTTGCTAGCAGACTGTCCGTCATTGACTTTGATGAATAAGGTGCCATGTTGGCTGATACCTCAGCCCTAGCTGACACTTTGATTGCAGCCTTGTGAAAGACCCTGAAGCAGAGAACCCAGCTAAGCCAATGCCCAGATTGCAGACCCACAGAAACTGTGAGAATTATGTGTTATTAATATTTTAAGCCATTATGTTTTGGGATAATTTGTTATGCAGCAATAGATAGCTGATACAGCCAGACACTCTTTTAAGGAAACTAAGGCTTAGAGGGTTTTTTGTTTTGTTTTTTTTTTTGAGACAGAGTCTCGCTTTGTTGCCCGGGCTAGAGTGCTGTGGCGTCTGCCTAGCTCACTGCAACCTCCAGCTCCTGGGCTCAAGCGATCCTCCTGCCTCAGCCTGCCGGGAAGCTGGGACTACAGGCATGCACCACCATGCCCGGCTAATTTTTTTCTATATATTTTTAGTTGTCCAGCCAATTTCTTTCTATTTTTGGTAGAGACAGGGTCTCGCTCTTGCTCAGGCTGGTCTCAAACTCCTGAGCTCAAATGATCCTCCTGCCTTGGCCTCCCAGAGTGCTAGGATTACAGGTGTGAGCCACCGTGCCCGGCCATTAGAGGGGTTTAAAAAAAAAAAATCAGTCATTATCACATGGCTGGTAAGTACCAGAGCTGAGATTTGAACCCAGTTGTTTCTGATCTCTAAACCTCTACTCCTAACCCCTAAATTACACTGTGGCAAGGCCCTTTGAAAAGTAGCTTTAGCCTACGTCTCTAACCTTGTCTTCTGCCATGGCCACCTTTCAGCTGAGACTAGTTCTCAAAGGCAACATCCTATGTTATGATTTAGAACATCCTCACATACAAGTCCTTTTATCTGCAATGAGATTTCCCAATCTCAAGTCAATACCTACGCATCCTTCAAGACTTGAATCCCAGCCCACCTCCTTCAGGAGGCTTTCTGGAAACCAGTTTGATTTTGAAGCCCCTTTTGCTTGCTTCCCTGTGCCCTGCGCGTGCCATGATCATCTAGGACACATATCTGCTATAATCCTGATCTCCACATGTCCCCCTCACCACCACCATGGCGTCTTGAGGGCAGGGATTTTGTCTCATTCAGTGCCTGCCACAATGCCTGCCTGGCTCATTAGAAGTTTAAGAAATGTTTGTTGAATGAGTGAAGACAAGCAAGACAGCCTGGGACTAGGACCCATGTCTGCTGGCTCAAAATGTAACATTCTTTACCCTACATCACCTCTCCTGCTAATTGGACCTGACTCTTATAATCCTCTTTGCCAGGCTGCCTAGCAACTCACCTACCACTGCTCTCCAGTTTTTGTCATTCTTTCATTCATTCATCCATTCAACAGCAATTTCCTGCGAGTTTACCGTGACAGACCCAACTCTGCAAGAAATAAAGGAGTACAAGATGTGGCCCCTGACCTTAAAGAGTTTATGATCTGGTTGGGAAAACAGAGCGTAAATATGAAAAGAGAAGCAATGTTACAATGTAGCATGCATTTAATAGCAACACAGGCAAAAAGAGCCCTTGAACCAAGAGGGTGTCACTAGTTTCGAATCTGATGCTGAGTACAAAGAAATAGATCCAAGAAGCTAAAATGAGCAGTCTTGTTTCCCTGTCTGCATAAGGTGGCTGAATTCTCCTTGAAATGGAGGCTCTGGACAGCTGTGCTTAAGGAGACATTCCTTTGAGCCTTTATTCTAATATTATTTTTTAAAGACTGTATGGTACCAAGAGTAGTTTCTCCTTTAAAATGTCACTTTGTGTCTTGGGGAAAAGAAAAAATCTGTCATAGCTATTTCACTGGTCAAAGTAAATACCGAAGAAATATTTCTCTTGTATTTGCAGCTCCCTTTGCAAGAGTAGAATTTCCATGACCTGCCAGTCTGGCTGAAGAGGCAGAGGCCCCTTTCAGGATAGAGGTTAGAGAGGACTTCTGTACCAGTTTGTAGCCCCCTTGGGTTGGGTCCTCACAGTAGATCTGAGCATTGCTTGAGAAGTACAATTATTTAGTTGCAACACTTTTCATCCCAAACCAGGGATGGTACCAGACATTTTGCCAATAGACCTCAGCAAGAGTCTCCATAGTTATATTAGTTTGTGGCTATATTTCTGTTATAAATACCAAGACTTCAAGAATGATGACACTTCCTGTTATTTTAATCAAGAGAATGAAAACACATTTGCTCCACAGTGTGGCAAATAGATGTTGGTATTCAAGAGCAAATTCTACGTCTAGCACGGACTGGTGTTGTGTATATGTTTGTATTGGAGGTGGTCTTGGCAGAAAATGTCCTAGTTCTTGTTGCATAGGGATTCTTTGCATAACTTTACTATCCATTAAATTCCAGGGTGGGTGTGCCAGCATGTAGAGAAAAATATATTTAAGCAAGTTAGCATATCTTCACAGACTCAGGCTTAATTAAAATTAGGTTAAGCCTAAGAAAAACCATGGAATAAGTATTTAAATGTGCAATATGAGCCTTTCAATCTTTTGATAATGAATCACTGCAGATGCAATTTTGCCACAACATATTTAAACAGAGAGAGGGTTGGTGTAGCAGACACTATTGGATTTCCCAACAGCATTGCCCTTTTATTCCTTGATTTCAGAAACCCCATATTTTTCAGGTAAAGGGTACAGCAAGCCCAGGAGTGGTGTGCTCCTCTCTCAGCCCCGGCAGATGAACTAAGATTGGTGGAAGCCAATCACGATTATGCCTTTCTCCTTGCAGTGATGTCTCCTGTATCTTCAACCCTTTCCTGTTGGACCTTTCCCCTATTCCTCTAAATACATCCCAGTCTTACCTGTAAAAATCCTACTTCCTTGTTAGCTTAGTTTTATTTCTCTTACTTACAAAAACCTCCATTGGAAAGGAATTTATTCTTGCTGCCTGCTTCACTCCACAACAAAAATAATCTTTCCACCTCCATCACTGAACTGCCCAGACAAAGACCAACAGTGAAATCATTCTAATCACACTACCAAACCCAATGGGTACCTTTTAGTCTTTATCTTACTGGACCTTTTTGGTGCTTCTGATCCTACTGGCCACCCACTTCTAGACATCCTCTACTCCTTTCACTTCTCTGGCCATTTCTGTGTGGTATCTTCTATGAGGTTTTTGTCTTCTACCTCCAATATCTAAATATATGGCGTTACCATGGCCTACTAATCTTCTCTCTCCTTGCTGTCCTTGGGTGTCTTGATTCCTCTTGATGCCTCACCTCCCATGACCTTCAAATAAATCCTCAGCCATCAGTCTTCACTTGAGTTTTGAGCTTATAGCCAGTTCCCTGCTGAACATCTCCCAAGACCTCAAGGCCACATCTAGGAGAACTAGATCCATTACTCAGAATTTCTGAGTTTTCAATTTCACTTAATGGCAACAATATCCACTCCTTCTTTATCACTGTTAACCTGTCTCAGGTCCTCATCGTCTCTCAGCCGCTAGCTTTTGTGGCAGAAATAATAGGTTAGCTTCCTGAGTACGTACTTCCAACCTCCTTCTCCCTTGCTCACATTTTTCTCAGCTTCTCTTGCAGCCAAAGGTGGCCATCTGGTATAGTCCTGACCTAACTACCAGAAATCTGATGGAAGTCTGGTGGTTTCTGGAAAGGCTCTTGTGTTGATAATTAAAGGGCATAGTAGCATCTTTCCCCATTCTTACTGCCTTAAACATGGATGTGATGTTTTGAACTTGGCCAGCCATCTTCTGACTATAAAGTGACACCTATGAGGACAAAAGCATGGCAAAGCAAAGACGCAGAAAGCAGATAAGTATCTGAGCTACTCAGTCACCAGACTCGTTGTCATGTGAGAAAACAAACCCCTAATTGCTTAAGCCATGGTTACATGCAGCAGTATCAAGTCCTGCCTGATACAGTCTCTCCCTCAATTCTTTCTCTAGGTATATCTAAAAACACTTCTGACCATCACATGTCCCTGCCTAGCATCCGTTAGTGGATCTCCCTCCCCTTTGGGTAAAGCTACAGCCATCCGGCCAGGGTGGGAAGACCCTCGTGGCTTGGCTTCTGTCTGTCGTCTCCTGCCTTTCCTGTCTGACATCTTTATCAATGCTGAAGTGTTTCTAGATTCCCGTCCACACCGGCAGCCGGCTCCTGGTGTGCCTCCGTGTGTGCTGTTCCTTGTGTGGAACACCCTTCCCATCTCTGAAGATCTCTCGTTCCCTCCAGCACTCAGTTCAGACATTGCATCCCAGTGGCAGCCTCACTCAGGTCCAGCTTCCACAGAGAACCTCTTCCCTGTGCATCCCCAACACCTGGGCACACTCTGTCTTAGCTCCTCACCTGAAATACGGAAATGAACCATTTATGTCTGTCCCTTCAACTGGCTAAAGGGCCTCAAGAGGAGTTTTCATGTAATGATACACTATTGTGTATCTTTATTTCTTGTGTCTTCTTCTCTACTTAGTATCTCTATTTCAGCCTGTTTCTTACCTTGAGCATAGGAAAGAGACAGGCCTTAGAAATGTATTCCTGGACAGTCCCACATGGACACTGGAATGTGAACCAACACTTGAGGACTGGACTGTCTCTTCCTCATTCTGTGTCTCATGGGTCTAGCACAGGACCTACTTGTTACAGAAGGGCTATTCAGCAAACCCTTGTTGATTTGAGTTGAAAAAAAGTACTGTAAAGAAATCTTTCATAACTCTTGGACTTTTTTTTAGTAATCCACTCCCTGATTCTTCACATATTTGTTACATTCTGGATTGTTGCTGGAAAAAAATAGGGATTAAAAGGTTTGGCTTTTATGTTAGCAGATGAGATCCATTCACTGCTAATCATATTTGAAGATGTTATTGCTAATGGCATTATTTTCCTCTAGAAAAAATAGTGCAGAAAGACCAATACTGCTCTCCCCTCCGTAACTCCTACTGAAAGCACAGGCTGAACCATACAATTTAGCACTTAATTCTATATTAATAACATCAGTACCCATCTTTTTCACAAAGACTTCTCTCCCCACCCATACTGTAAGTTCCTCAAAGGTTCTACTTCTCACTTCCTTTAAGACTCCTACCGCTGCCTAACACAATGTTGAATAAATAAAGGCTGGTCAACTTCTAATGAGTTGGGTGACGCCCAAGAGTGATGCCAGCGTGTGCTGTCTCCATTGGGTAGTGGCTGCGGCTATGTTTCCAGAGGCTGTTGACCTTGGCTTCTTCTTTCCTAGACATGCTGTGCTTCTTACAAAACTGAGTCACCTCATTTCTGTTGCATGTGACCTGCTGGCCACTGTCACTTCCTCTAGAAGTTGGTGCATGAGTCAGAACAGTGCTAATGAAGCCAATAATAATAATAATAATAAAGGAAGCCTTCACTGAAACTTTATAATGTACACCAGTGGTCCCCAACCTTTTTGGCACCAGGGACTGTTTTCGTGGAAGACAATTTTTCCACGGACCAGGGAGGGAGGTATGGTTTTGGGATGATTCAAGGGCATTACATTTGTTGTGTACTTTATTTCTATTACTATTACATTGTAATATATCATAAAATAATTATACAACTCACTATAGGTTGGGGACCCCTGATGTACAGAGCTCTGGCTAAGGACCGTATATGCAATATATGACTATTTCATTCACCCAATGAACATGCCAGTTTGCAGATAAAGAAACTGAGCTGAGAGGGATTAAGTAACTTGATCAAGAACCCAGCCAGCGAGGGTTGAAAGCAGAATTTAAACCCAGAAGTTCTGACTCTGGGAACCAAACTTTTTACCCCTAAGACTACTGGTAGACCAGTTGCCTTGCTCAGGAACACGGTCATAGACTATATCTCTAATTCTGCCAACCAAAGAATTCTAATATTCCCTGTCATTTATAAAGTTGGAATTGTATTATCTTTATTGAATACCATTTTATTAATGCTTAGAAAATTATAAATATCTAAACTTTGTAGAGGAAACATGACCTCATACCCTTAATGAGTTTGCAATCTAGATTTAAAGATAATAATAACTGTAATATATTGAGTATTTGTTATGTAGCAGACACTGTAATATATTATTTGCAATCCTTATAACAGCCTACAAGAGAAGTAAAATGAGATTCTGAGAATTTAAGTGACTTGCTGAGGCTACAACAGCTAGTAGTAGCTGAACTGGGATATGAATGCCCCCAAGGGGCCACATCACACATAAACATAGTTATGCTTCATTAATCTGGTAACAGGAACCTGGTTCATAAGCCATCCAGAATGACTGTGAACTCCAAAATGAATCAGAAATCCTCTGAGCATGAACATCAGAATTCACAACAATAAGGAATGAAGAAAAGAGAAATGTGAAGGCTACAAAATCTCCTCAGTCTTTGATTGGATTGAGAGAGATACATCCCCAAGTAGTAGAATGTCCACATCAGACACTATTCATATTTCTTCATATTGTAATACCACTGCCAAAATTAGCATGGGGAAGAACAAGCTCTCACATCTTAAATAATGTAAAGTGGGCTGCATTCCAAGGCTGCTCTTCTTTTTTCCTTTTTATCATGGACATGCAGCCTGATAGATTGCCTGCAAGTTCCATAGGGTGCAATTCCCACTGCCAAAGTCAAGTGGGAAAGGAGCCCCTTCTGTGCGGGTTTGATTACCAAGGAGCCGGAGCAGGCCTCAGAAACAGCTGTGGTTCTCAACAATCGCTGCACATCAGAGTCACCTGGGGAACTTTTTAAACTCTCAAAGCCCAGACCACATCCCAAACCAATCAAATCAGAATTCCTTGGGTCAGACTCAGGAATCAGAACTAAGACTGAGTCCCACTGTTTTACAGACACCTCATACATACATTTTTCTTTGGTCAAAGTACTGATTGGTTGAATCTTTCAATATTTTTTCAAGATAAAATTGTCTCTTCTATAGTTTATGGTGCAGAGCAGTAAGATTTAAGCAAATTCTTCAAGAGTCTGCACAGATTCAATACTTTTGTTGGGGGGGTGGAAATATGATCTTACCATCTCTGTGGCCACTTTTTGTGGGAAAGTAGAAGAAAAAAGCAAGGCTCCTGAATTTTCCCAATTATATGTCAACTCTGTTAACGTACATCTGTGCCTTATAGAGCTTCCTTTGATGAACCACACTAAATATCGCTATCTCAGGCAGCAGGCAGAGAATTTGGTCAGGAATTAACCACAATCCAGCCCTTGGCAATAGTTTCCGGGACACAACTGATATTTGAGACACAGCCTAAGGGACATATCATTTCTCTATATTCCATCCTTGTATTAAGTTAGATCATCAGAAAATAATGTACTTGGATTGTATTTTACTACCTGCAAAAAAAATAAAAACTTGACTAAGATTTCATTTATGCTTTTGACTTTTACAGAGGTCTTTATGAGAAAAATCAACTTGATATACTTTTCAGTATCTTTCTGTAAAACTACATTCAAAGACATTGTCTACTATTTTAATGAATTTTCTCATAGAAGGTTTACAAGAAAAATGTCTCCTAAAATTTGGGACCAGGACTAAGTGGGTATCCAGTCAAATTGGGTGCCTTTTAATTACACTTTGAGAAATTCCACATGGATCACTTGGCGCTAGCCACAAAACTGAGACTTTAATCCAGATCTCATTTCATTTTAGAAAAGCATTTGAGTTGGATATCAATTCTTCAAATTTGTTGTGCTGAACACTGAACAAGTCTCCCTTCATGCCAACCCAGTCACCCTCCCCTTCCATATCTGTCCATGGCACCACTATTTCCTCTGACACTCAAGCTGGACATGACCGTCTGACTTCCCACTTTCCCTCTCACTGACACCCAGTCCCTTGACAAGTGCCACAGGTCATAAATCCACAGAGATCAAAATTTCATCTATTTTACCCCGTGATGCATTCCCAGGCTCTACTGCAATACCTGACACGCAGTAAATGTGCAGTAAACATTTATTGAAAGAATGATGTGGTGACTCACGCCTATAATCTCAGCTACATGGGAGGCTGAGACAGGAGGATTGCTTGAGGCCAGGAGTTTGAGACCAGCCTGGGCAACATGTCAAAACCCCATCTCTAAAAAAATAAATAAAAATTTTAAAAAATAAAAAGAATGAAGTTTGTAGATATCCTTCCTGCAAAGTGTCTTGCCTCCTTCTCATTCTCACTGTCATCATACAGGCACAAGTCTCGCCACCTTTTCTGTGACAGTTACATCACATGACAGGTTATATCCTGTCATGACATAACGCTCACTGGTCCCTCTTGTTCTAATCCATCCCTGCTTCAGTTCACGCGCTCCAGTCTATTGGAGTTCAGCTGCTGCTGATTAAGTGTCCTAAAATATCTTAATATGCCCCATTCTTAGCTCAAAGGCGCCCCTTGACCTAGCATTCAAGATGATTGTTTGATATTATTCTTACGTCTGCTTCCAATAATAACTACATGGAAACAGAAGAGGGAGCGGAGGCCCGACCACGACAGCTATGAAGGAAGAACTGGGACAGGGTGAGGGTAGGGACAAAGAACCTAGGCCCCTTTCGGGTCGTGGGAATGAAAGAAGGGCATGGACATGAAAGCAGGTGTAATCAGTGAAGCACCACAGAGAAGACGTTTTATTTGTCAGTAATAGATGTCTGTGAAGATAACCTAAAGTAGAAAAAAATTGAAAAAAAGAAAAGAAAAAGAAAAAAAAATAAACTCAAGTCAAGAAAGAAAGAAAAGAAAGAAATGAAAGAAAGAAAGAATTTCAGCCTGTCAGAGAAACAGCTGTCTCATTTTAGAAAGACTTCTGTTATAGGTTTTGATTCATAATCTTACTAGATTAGAACAATCCTTACATTTACAGAGGAGTTTGTGGTTTACAACGTGTGGTTCACATGCATCATCTCTTGTAAGTCATACCAACATCCTTGAGAGATGAGCATTAGTATCCTCATGGAGAGGGTGAGTGACACGCCCAAAGTCACCTAGCTAGTAAGGGGCAGTACCTGATGTAATCTGCACTGTGGAATTTTGTTTGTTTGTGGACCCATTATTTATCTCTGTGTTATCTTGAACTAAAACCCTGGACTTTGGATGTGAAGTTGGGTGCATCAGACACTCCACCACGGCTGTCTCTTCTCTCTAGCACCGTCCATTGCTATAAGCAGCTCTGGAGTAATCATGCACCGTAAGTAGTAGTAATAATAATAATATATATCTTTTATCAAATGTTTCACGATCCAGGCATGCATTATTTCATTTAATCCTCCTAACAACTCTTTAAAGAGAATAATATTGTTATCACCTTTTATATCTCTGAACTGAGGCTCAGAGAAAAAAACTTAGGTAACACAGCTACTAAGTGGTGCGGCTGAGATTTGAACCTGAGTAGGTTGACTCAAAACCCTGAGTACTTAACATCATTATGCCATATTCCCTAGAACCTTAGGAACAACTCTGCCTTTCTAAATTGTCCTTTAATAGTGTCATTTGGCCAGGTGTGGTAGCTCAGGCCTGTAATCCTAACTTTGAGAGGCAGAGATGAGAGGATTGCCTGAGGCCAGGAGTTTGAGACCAGCCTGAGCAACACAGTGAGACCCTGTCTCTATAGAAAATAGAAAAATTAGCCAGGCGTGGTGGCATGCACCTGTGGTTGCGGCCACTCTGTAGACTGGGGCAGAAGGATTGCTTGAGCCCAGGAATTCCAGGTTACAGTGAGCTATGATGACGCCACAGCACTCCAGCTGGTACAACACAGTGAGATCCTGTCTCAAAAAAAAAAAGTGTCATTTGTCTCCCATTGCTATTTCGTTAACTTCTATTCCATATATGAATGTACAGGGACGTATAGGAACAAACAGGTACATATATCAATTAATGATTCAGGAAAAATCCTAAGCATTATGTATCCTTGAGCTCCAATATGGATTTGATCTACTTGGGTTTCACACCTTATCTCCCTTATTTCATAGACTTGTTGTCTTTTAAGACTGAAAGGGGCCTGAGAAATCCTGTGATCTAACCCCCTCGTTGTGGTGTGACAACACTCTGACTCAGAATGATTCAGTCACTCATTCAAATGACACAGCATGAACAGGAGCAGAGCAGGTGTTCAATTTCCCAGTCTAGCGGTCAGTGAGCCAAAGTTCCAGCCCCTTCTGTCCCACTGCAAGCCAGAGATAAACAGAGACAGAAAAGAACCCTCTCTCAGATCAGCGCAGAGCACCAGTGACCGCACTTTCTGAGCTTTCTGGCTACTATCTCTTCAAACACAAAGTACATAGAAGGGTTTAAGAGCCCCTTGTCCACTTGACCTAGATATCAGAGCATTAACTTGCTAGCTGGGATTGAAAAGACCTTCTTTAGTCCCTACTCGAAGCATCTGGCTGCCACAGTAAACAGAGTAACAGGTAGAATGAAACACGCAGAAAGCTAGCTTCGCGCTGTTCCTTCTTTTCTGGCAGGAGGGGGAAGGTGGTCTATTACAAGAAGGGGAATAAAAATAAAACAATAGAAAGGCACTTGGAGGAGGGCCCCTCCATTAGCTTGGACCCTTGGGGGTGCTGTTATGTGAAGTGGTCACCTCGTTAAGAACATCTGGTGCACCACGGCCATTACTGACAGTGCCATTTTAAAGACTTATTTACATAGAACAGTCTGGTTCAGCCTCTATTTACAAGCCCAAATTTGTCGGGCCTGAATCATTAATAAACTACGTCAATGGGGCCAGCCTCTTTTTTAGGCTGAGCTGGACGAGGAAAGCTTAGCCTTCCAGCCTCGTTGTGTTATTTTTGAGTTTTTTCTCCTTCTCCTCCTCCTTCTTTTCCTCTTGTTTTTGTTTTAATTGCCCCTCCACATGACAAACTTAAAGGAAAAATCTAACTGGGAACAGTGCAGTTATTTTGCCAAATAGCAGGCTAATTGCTGAAGAGATATAATCTCATGCTGCCCATGAATGCTACAGTTTACATTTTGGAGCCTGAGCAGATACACACAGTGACAATCTACAAAGCTGTCAGAGGAGAGAGAACCTGGCTGTGGCCCTCATGCGCCTTTCTCGTTCGTAGTTTTGATAGAAGGAAGACAGAGATTGAGGAATTTAAGGCATACATGATCAAACAATCTTTTGTTTCTGGCTAACTGAGGGGTAGGGAAAGGTAACCCTCAAGTGTGAAGGGGGCGCTGCCTGGTGTCAAAGCCTTGGTGGACATCACCTGCAATCTGTGTAGCGCATTCGTGAATAACTGAGCGTTGGCCTCCACCTCACACGGTTTGCAGTTACGTGGAGAATTTCCAAGCTATGGTTCTGAACTCCCAATCGTCCCTCAAGTAGCAAGAATATCACAGTTAATTTATACTTGGCAACCACCTTTGTCAATGCAAAAGCAATTTCTCTTAACTCTACCCAGAAAATGTACAGGATGCATCAAGACTTATTGAGAGATGTTTTAAAAAATAAAATATTAACTAGATCTTTTTTAATAGCATGTTTCTTTTTTAAAAGTTATTTAAAAATTTATGTCCGGTAAAATTTACTTTTTTGGTGTACGGTTCTATGAGTTTTGACAAATGCTTAGGAGGTGTGTAACCACCACCACGATCCAGATACAGAATGGTTCCATCACCCTAAAACATTCCCTAATGCTCCACTTTCCTCACTCCACCTCTAATCCCTGGCAACCACTTTCTATTCGTTCTCCAACCCTATAAAGGCACCTGTAAGTGGAGTCTTCTCCATAATGTCATATAAATGGAATCTAGCCTTTTGAGTCTGGTTTCTTTCACTTAGCATAATGCATTTGAGATTGACCCGTGTTGTTGTATAAATCAACAGTATGTCCCTTTTTATTGCTGAGTAGTTTTCTATTTTATGGGTGTATCACAGTTTGTTTATTCATTCACCAGTTGAAGGACATTGAGCTGTTTTCCAGATATTTGTGCCTATGAATAAATCAGCTACAAACATTTATGTACAGATTTTTGTGTGAAGGTAAGTTTTTCTTTCTCTTTTTCTAGGAGTGGAATTCCCGGGTCATAAGCTAAGTGTATGCTTAACTTTATAAGAAACTACCGAACATTTTAATCCAGGGGGCTGTACCATTTTACATTCACACGAGCAATGTATAAATGTTCTAGCTTCTCCACGTCCTCTCCAGCATTTGGTGTTATCACTATTTTTTACTTTAGCCATTTTGATAAGTGTGTAGTGGTATCTCATTGTAGTTTTAATTTGTGTTTCTCAATTATTAAGAGTATTGAGCATCTTTTCATATAATTATTTGATGTTTATCCACATTTTTAAAGTTTTTATTTTATTTCAAACATGATGCATGCTTGTTATTAAAAAATGAAAATATTATAGAAATATGTTATATAGAATACAAAGGTTTTCTATAATAATTTTCATTTCTAGATATAGCTGTTAACAACTTAATGTATATTCCTCCCCATTTTCTCCATGTATATGCTAATTATATATTATTTATGTAAGTTTTTGTAAAAATAATGGCATTTTATACATACCACTTGAGAAAGTGCTTTTATCACTTAATAATAACCTTGTATAGTCTTCCGCATCAGTATATTATATAGATCTACCCCATTTTTTCTGATGACTCTGTGGTATTCAGATGTCTGCTTTATTTATCTGTCTATTATATTTTCTAGTAGAATATAAATTAGGTTTTTGAGGTCGAAAAAGTCCCATTTTGACATCTACATGTTTGAACATAATATTTCTAGTATATTCTAGTAAAATTTTGAAGCTGTACAAACTTCATGATGAAATTATACATTGCACATTGCCCAGCTTTAAACTGAAAATTATGTTGCAGCAATAGGACAATTTTAGAAAGCTGTGACCAGTTAAATTATGTTGAAATATGAAACAAGTTCCAGTTAATTTCATGTTAATATTTTAAGAGACTTGGAACATGGGTAGCTGCTGTATCATGAGAAATAGCAAGACTAGCGAGGAATTTATTACACTGTGTTATTGTTCCCCAGGGTTTTCCATAGTAAACAAATTGATTCTGGTATGAACTTTCAATTATTTTACTTAAAGGTAATTCCTTTCTGCATCAATCACACCTAGTAACTCATAATATTCCCATGGGGGTTAAAGTACTATCAGTGTCCTCTTTTTTTTTTATTTGGTTATTTCTAGTGACTTAACCTTAGGCCCCTATGCTTGCTTAAATTTAGAGAGATAAAGGAAAATACTAACAACATGTTCATTCTTAAGTAGAGGATTCTTTTGGTCTTGGTGTTTTTACCCATAGATGGGCATATTTAATCCTAGAAGGCTATACAGAGGTAAGAAAGAAAAAGGAAATATCAGACCTGAGTGGGTATTTCCTCTCTCGCTCCCCTCTCTTAAGAGTATTTAATCTTTTGATTTTCTAAGCAAATCTTTTGCAGCTGCTTAGTTCTCTCTTCGTGCCGAGGACCCTTTGTTTATACTAACTGCACCCAAAGAATTCTTACACAAGTTGTACTACTTAAGGTCTTTTGCAAGTCTCAGACTTTATCACATCATTGCAGAAACAGAACCATCCTTTTCTTTCTCCACATTCCTTCTGGTCAAAGGAGAATGTAGAGGATTTAATTCTTTAAATAATCAAATCTTAACCCAATAATGCTTGTGATTTGCATGTATCAATGTATCAGAAAACTTTATTAAGCCTGTGGCTGGATGCACCTACCCTTTCCATGCAAAGTGAATTTAGGGTGCCCCAAGAAGGGACTTGGGGCAATACTTTAGTCCACCTGAATTCAGGTGATTGTTTTTCTTAACCTTAAAATCAGCAAGAATGAAAAAGTCTAAGAAACAGAATAAAACAACTAGACTAAGCTCTTCTGGAAAAGACTAATTCCAGAGATTCATCTGTCAGTTCACAACTTCTCAGTTCCATGAAAAACAATTATTTTGAACACATTTTTAAATCCTTTAAAGATTTAAAAAATTAGGTATCATTTAAAAAAAAATCATCAACCTACAAATTACACAGTAAATTGAGCTAATTCTCAACTCAACATTTTTCCTAAAAGCTCAATGGCTGTGACCAAAGAAGTTCCTTTTATTCAGCTATGTCTGTTCAACCCCAAAACCTAATATTATACAAACATCTGGATCATAAATGCCACTTTATGTTGAACAGTTGACACTTGTTGAACCATTTTAGGGATGAGATAGCCAAAGGCAAGAGGGGTCTGGTGACACATCCCAGACCACGTAGCTCTCCAGCAGTTGAGGACAGACTCAAATCTGGACCCTTTGATCCCTCCATGTTATTCCCACTGTACCACAGTAATTTTACCCAAAACATTAAGATTTTAAAAATTAGAACAGCCAATCATTCTGATGTTCACTATCATCCAGATACAGGTCACTGTATCCCTTTCAGTTGTTACTCTAAATCAGAGTGTTATAGAGAATCATTCAAAATCAAAGCAATTAGATAATTTATTTGTGTGTTTCAAAGGAAGAAAGAGATTGATGATCCAATAGGTACACATATGATCAATGTATACTTTTTTGTATTAACAGTATTTGAGATTTTCTGAAGCACAAATATTGATGTAATTCAACTCTCAAGTCACTTGATGCTATGCATTTATTCCTAGTGTTTACATGAAAGCAGGTGGTCAATTGTTGCTCCCTCAGAGAGATGAGAGACTTTTCTATATTAGGTAGGCATCATTCATATCAACTTTTCCATGGAAGATTAAGGGCACTGAAATGTAGGATGTATTAAAAAAACTAAATGGAGACGGTTTTTGTGATTGACTTAGTGTTCCAAGTCATGCATGAGGTAGTTGTTCAGGATATCATTCTTCTACAGTCTCTGACTTTTAGAAATGTATTGTTTTACCAGTTGTGCATTAAGGAGAACTATATAGCTAGTCCCTTAATATCCTGATGTAATAGAAACAATTGTTAGAAACTCTGAGTATTAGTTGATCTGGTAGGAATAAAGAAATCTTTACAGATATTAAAGAAAAATGCAGATAACTCCTCTCTGAAAGCACATAAACTCACTGTAAATCCAATTTCACTAAATAATTGGCCCCAGTTTTGAAAACTGGAAAAAAACGTCTCTCCCAATAGATCATAGCATCAGAAGAGCAAGAATGTTTCTTGAGTGTTTGTAATCTGTATTTTCACCAGTGTGCATATAGTGGATTTTGAAATGATTTATTCAGACTAGGTGTGAACTTGATTTGTTTTAATAAATAAAGCTGAATGGTTTTTAATGTAGGTATCAGGTCACTGATATATATATTTTTTGGCATTATGTAGATAAAACTTCATCTATGTCCAGTCTTACTTGACTAACATTACTTCTCTCCAGTCCCTATTTATTTCTCAGTACCTCCCCAAAAGTTGATCATGTACATGGTCCATACACTTAAGTCTAGCCATACCACTCCCTCATTTGTGTGCTGTGTGACTTTCACCAAATCACTTAAACACTCTTAGCCTGTGTTTCTTTATTTTGTGAAATAGGAAAACAATGGCAGTCTCCTCTAAATGGCTGTAGGGAAAATCAAGTGAGGAATCACCCAGGAAACCTTTAGGGCACTGCTTGGCTGGATTAAGTCTCCACAGCAGTGTTCTGAGAAGGCACCTTGTAGGAACAAGTTATGGAGATATAAAGAGTAGAATGACTATGGATTTGCCACCAAACTATGGGGTGACACAAATTTGCTCCAGGCCCCAAAATGTATTTGATGACAAGGTAACACACAAGGTAATGTGTAGTGTGCTGGGGGCGGCTGGTACCAGCAAGAGTCGATTTTGTGCATTTCTTCCCACTCTGTGTTCAAGTTTCTTCCCAACTCTGAGGTCAATTTGGTAGCTTGAAATCAATCATGGTGAGAATATTTATACCATGTGAAACCAGCAAACACTGTAAAGCAGGCCTCCCCCTCCCTACCAGAGAGCTGGTGGATAAACATTCACCAGAACACCACTGACACAGATCAGGTTTGAGGTCAAACAAATCTAGGTTTGCATCCAAGCTCTGTCACTTACCAGTATCCCCTGGAGGGGCCCCTTCAGCCCCTGAGGGTCTAGTTCCTCACCTGGGAAGTGGAGATAATAGTATAATACTTAGTTTAAAGGATTGTTGGAAAGATCCACTGATGGAAGGCATGTGAAACACTTAAACCAGGACCTAGCAAATAGTAACATCAAATAGTAGATGACAATAGTTACTACTATTTTTGTTAGAAAGTCTGGAGTATTTTAAATATCAGGTGGGTCCTATATATTTCACTTCCTTTGAGTGATACTTAATAAAGACATGAATATGATTTTAGAGTGACCTCGTCGGCCTACACTGGGAAAGAATTTGTTTTGTGGGCAAAAAAAATTCTATTCAAGTTCCTTTATTGTTTCTGTTTCAGAAAATATTTAAACAAATGTGAACATCTAAACAAAGACAGTTTTAAAGCAAAAAAACCCAAGTGCTCTGAGTCTCCTCTGAGCATTTGCAACAATGTTGGGCCCAAAGCCAGAACATGTTAGAAACTTTTTGAACCTACCCCACCCTGCCTTCACAGCAGTCCTCCCCCATAGGAAAGAATTTGATACAATGCCAAGAAGAGAATCTTCCTCCCTAAGAATATCTTAAGGCCTTCATCCATTTTGTTTAAAAAAAAAAAGTAGTTAAAAACTTGTGATATTACAGACTTCAAAATATCCAAGAGCACAGAACACACAGAAGAAATACTACTCAAATATACAAATCTGTAGTTCGGACACATGTGAATGGAGGGCTTAGGCCTCACGTCACTCTCGCTGTAGGACAGGAATAGCCCAGACAACCACTGAGCTGGACTCCTTGTCCACACCCAAGTTCCCCTTTGGCTCCCGTATCACTGGTCGGCCTCCTCTGCTGCCCTTGGCCCCTTGCAGCTGGGGGAAGGGCTGTCCATTCATTCCTTGCTCTGCTGCCAGGGCATGCACAAGGTGCGGCAGGAAAAGGAGAGAGCAGACGTGGTAGAGCCCGGAAGCCACACCCCATTAGCTGGTGAAAGAAGGATGTGGAAGGGATGGCCCCTGGAATGTCCTCTGGCATTGGGGAAGTTCTCCCACTTCCTCTTTATCCCACCATCTGCCTCCTCCTTTTGCTGGAGGGACTGCCAACAGAATGCGTTCACTGCACCCTCACTAGAGCAGAGTAAAATACATGCTGCTGTATGGGCAGCTGCCTCTTTATTCTCAGACAGACTTTCCGTGGCATTATCTGTACCTGAGCTGCATCACTGCCCCAAAGAGGACCTTAGAATTATGCTTTGTTCTACTGAAAGGACTCAAAGAGGTGAAATCCTTTTTCTGAGGTTGCGCGGCTCTTTAATTAATTGTGTGTCTAGAGTTCAGATTTTTTTTTTACTTCCTTCCAAGAGCAACTTTTCCCAGTCCACACAGGGACTGGAACTTTTCACTTCCAAGATCTTAAATTTCAAGTCTCCTTCTCTGAATTGACTTTGTGAGTTCTACTCCTTCAGGCTAACCTTGAACCAAATTCCCTTACAGGGATATCCCTCCACTTCTGTTGTCCATCAACACCAACTTCATCTGGTCTCGAACTCCTGACCTCAAGTGATCCTCCCACCCTGGCCTCCCAGAGTGCTAGGATTACAGGCATGAGCCACCGCACCTGGCTTCACCAACCTCATCTGGATTCACTTCTCCCCACGCAGAGGCTGGACCCCAGGGCCTGGCTCCACAGGTCACAGGTCTAATCTGCCCTGCTGGGTCTCCCCAGCGTTGGATTTTTACCACTTGTAATCTCAGGCTGCTGGGCCTGGCTGGGCGCATGCCGCCCTGGCATGGCACTCATTGCTGCTCAGAATGCTGTTGATCACCCTTTCTGCGCTCACCCCAACACTCACCACGGAAACTCTACTGGCTTTTCCCACTCACCCAGTCCTCTTTGCCTCCCCCCTTCTCTGAAAAGCCTGGAGAACTCCTGAATCACACAGTGTTAAGAACTAGTAGAGCCGTTAAATGGATCTCCTCCTACAGAGAAGGAATCAAGATCACTGATCTTCAGAAATTAATGAATATTTCAAGGCAGAGATAGAATGTCATTTATTCAAGATTGCAGAGCCAGCCAGGCAGATTTTAGAGCAAGGCCATCTTCCTCTTGTCTCCCACCTTTAACTGCTCTGTAACCATACATCATCTTCCCCACTTCAAAATGTCCGTCATTCTTCTCTCTTTTTGCTCAGCAAGTATATTTTGAGCATCTACTGTATATTCAGCATGAAGGAGGTGCTAGTCCTAAAAAAATGAATAAATCACACCCCTCACCTCCCACATCTACACCTCCCTCCTAGGAGTACCAAGTTTAGCCTATCCTATTTTAAATAAGGAATTCTTCTCATCCCCCAAAATTACATTTATTTGTTAAAAATATCTATTACATGTCTACTCTAAACTCTGTGTCAGTTTCCTCCTTTATGAAT